>NC_031773.1:52862430-53054347 GCF_001522545.3 Parus major | reverse complement strand
TTAGTACTAATCTTCAAATTTCTCTTGATAACAATTTAGATGACACTGGGAAAGAGAGAATTTAACTTTATTAGTTCTGCAATACCTAACTTCTGCCTTTTTATTTTTCCTCAATTATGAGTATATTATAAATAACACCAGCTGGCCAGCAACATGCTCTCACGGGTTATGATGTCATTCAAATCCCTCAACTGTGTTAGTGGCTTGCAATGTGCTCCAAGCCAGCTGTTTTTCTATTTATAATGTATGCTTGCATTTCAATACTTAGCTATTGAGAATAAAGTTGTGATGTTGTTTTATAGACTCAGTTTATACTTGTTACCCTTTGGGTTTGGAAGATGGTATTTAAAAGTAGAGGATTAAACAAGGCTGCAGCTCCAGAGACCAAACACATGTCACAAGCAGTGCATGATTTCCATAAAAGCTGTTTCAGAACATTGCATTTTGTCCCTGTCCGCTTCCACTAAGTGAGGGTTGCATGCTGAGGTGCTAGCTGTACTTTATTATTGAAAATAACAATTGAGATCATGTTGGCCCAGATCTGCTCTCAATTTTCAGATCCACCTTGAACTATAGGGTGCTTGCCAGGCAGAAAGGACACATTTACTTATTTGTATCCTCTGTGAATGGCTAATACTCTGCTCTGTACTGTTTTAAACAGTGTTTGGTTAGCTAAGCTGATTAATCTTTGGAAGGGATTTCTTCTAATGTACCATAATGGCAGAAGCACAGAGGGTTTTGAGGCAAGTTTGCTTAGTTCAGATAAAACTAGTGTTTCAAGTGTTCTGATACACATTTGCATCACAGGTGCTGTATTTTAATGTTCTGATCTATTTTATTCTCCCCTCTGCATTTCAGAGGTCACTGAGTGGTGGCACCATTCTGCACATACTTTGGTGAAGCCTGCTGCAACTTGTAGGGCATGTATCACTTATTCCACTAGCCTTAGAGAAGAATGTGGGAAGACAAATTAGAAAGCTCTGATAATATTTTGCTTTTCCAGCAAACAGATAGGTGCACACACTTCTGCCTTTTTATTCCTAAATAAGAGAAGGGATACACTCCTTCATAACCTCCCTGCTGCCTGGGCTTCAAACACCCTTCTTACTCCTCACTGCTTGCTTTCTCCTTGGTGTCACCTGTCTCTCTTGGTCATGAGAGCAGCATGCAGTGGAAGATTCAGTTTTGGGCTGTCAGGGAAATCAGAGAATCACAGTGTCTCCAAACAACTGGTGATTCTGGTTCTTTCCACAGAGCCATTCTCAACACCTTTCCTCAACGCACCTGACCAGCCTAAGGTTCTGCTGCACTTCTTCCTTTTGGTTCTTGTTTTAAAGTAGTACTGTGAAAAGGCAAGAAAACAGAAGAGATTCAAGAAAGTTTTCCATTAGGGATTTTTAGACTTAGTGCAGTGCTTTTCTTCACTAAGAAGTTATTCCATTTTTTTTAACAGAAAATTAAAAATCCCTTAGGTCATATTGATCTGGGGATCACTGCTTTCCTAAAATACAGCTTCTATGCTGGTGATAATATTCTAGTCAGTACAGCAGTCAGTTAACTATTGGAGGTTGGTTCATTTCTCCCTTGTTAAATATAATAACTTTTAAAACCACTTAAAATAAAGTGCTGTATGACTGCAGGCTTATGCAGTTGTACACATTCCTTTAAATAAAATGCACCTGTACACTACAGAGTTTATGAGAGCTTTCAAAGTATTTACAATAGTTGTTTGGATCAGAAAAGTTTAATAATTGGAATGTGTGTAGCTGTTCTACTTTAGAAGGCAATAGCATATACATCATTGTTTGGCTTCTTAAGTGTAACCTGTGGCTTCATAGTGGCCACAAAGATATATGAAATGTGTGAGAGATGGAATCAGGTATTTAGGAATTTAGGTGTCCTGATCCTCGTCTTTTGTACCTTATTACTCCAGTGATTTCACCAACATGCTCTAATGCTATAGAACTCGTGTGTCAGCTTTTCCAGGGACAAGTCTGTGTTATAGAAGATAGCAAATAAAAAAAAAAAATGCAATTATCTTAATTAATATATTGTCCCTACTTAAATACTTTCTTAAAAGGTAGAAACATTGCCACAGTGCCTGAAAACACCTAATTAATATATTGTCCCTACTTAAATCCTTTCTTAAAAGGCAGAAACATTGCCACAGTGCCTGAAAACACCTGAACCAGTGTGCCTTTGTCTTGAATTCTTCTCTGTTAGCTCACTCAAACAAAAAGCAATTTGTAGCGGTTGTTCAGGTTTTTACACTGTTTTTTTTTATTTTATTATTTTACACCATTACAAGTTTTCCAATGGAAAGCCAAGATAGAACCACTCAAGTAGATAGAAGCACTGTAATAGATATCACCACTATAACAGATATCACTCAGAGGGTGATGGGGCAGAGAGCATGGTTTAGGAGAGGATGGAGGAGGGCAATAAACACCGTGGCAAAAAGCTGTTCTTATTTATATAAAATAGCAGAGACAAGTTTTTCTTTAGAGGAAGAGATGAAGGGGAGCATTTTATTAATATGGAATTCTGTGTTCAGAAGTTAGTGATTAGTCAAGTATAAGGTGGAACATTCATTTCATCAAATCAATAGTTGGGAAGTCAAGAAAAAAAATCATTTTGCTAATTGATTTGAGCTAAAGAACTGTTTTTTAATAAAAAGCCTCAAACACCTTTTGTAATGGTGACCTAAGCAGTATCATCACTAGATGAAATGCAAGTAAATAAATTATTTTTACATAAATAACAAATTTGATGGGAAGGATGAAGGCATGCAGTCTGAGCTGTCCTTACTTTGTCAGTATTGAAGAGACACCAAGGAGAGGGCAGTGCCATGGAAAACAGTTTCATTTGGGCAAAACAGGGAGAGTGCAAGCTTCATGATTAAGTTTGAGAGAGAATCACAGAAGTTGAAATCCTTTGTATTTGCTGATCAAGAAAAATATGAGTGTTTCAAGAGCAGGTTGAATGGGTTAGAAAGTCCAGAATTACAGTTTATAGGTAGCAGTGGTAGAAAAAACTGATGGTAGTAACAACTGTGATGGTGTATGGTGAAAATACTCTGATGAATAAGATAAAATTACTTCAAAAATTTAATGTATAGCACTAATTACAGTAGCTACTGTTTTGAATATCTTGATATTAGTATTTTGAATATTAACATGGGGTTTTCCTTGGTTTTTGAAACAAACGTGCTGAGAGTAATACAAAGCCAAATATTGATCTTATTTCCCCACTCAAAAGAAATATACATCAACTATTGGGTATAATTGTTCACATTAATTAAGTGGCATGAGATGAGCTATAGCTATGACTGCAAAACAAAAATACAAAATATTAAAATTATTATTAAATAAATAGAACTAAAAAGCTCAAACAAAATGTGTTTCAACATTTTTGAAAGCATTTTTTTAGTTTTTGGGGTTTTTTTTTAATTTCTGCTTTGTGGGAAATTTTGAAATAGTGTGTCCTGATTCAAAATAATCAAAATACCAGCATTTTCCATTAAACTGGAAATTCCCAGTTTTAGCTGTTTGCAGTCTTGCTCTCACTTTCCCAATATTAAGTCCTGAATAGGTCATCTTTGCTCAAAAAAGTTGCTTAGTTTCTTATTCCTGAAAGCAGCAAAAAGTAAGAATTACAAAAGAAAGAGATTTAGGAGATATGACTGCATAAGCTGTATCCTTGCAAGCATAGAAAGAAGGTAAAATGTGGGAATTTGGATGGGCAACTGTTAACATATGAATGTGTATGGAGGCTGATTTCTATGAGACATTTAAGTGCCTCTGTCCCAGAAAGAAAAGTGAATAACCTTTGATACTCCCTTAATTTCCTAGACTGTTTCTTCCACATTTAGATGAAACGTAGAGACATATTAAGTTTTTTCCTGAGTCATCATTAGCATCAAGGCTAAATCTGTGCCCATGGATTTTTATGAAATAGGGTCTATCACATATGTTTAATGGTATTTTGTTTTTTCTGTAAGTTAGACTCATGAATGCCAATGCCTATGTGTGATCTTTTTCTTTTAATTTTATTTGCTGACTTAGGAAAAACTGTCAAAAGAACTGAATACTGTAAATTTTACTATGAGCAGGTTGTGTATGTCCATACAAAGCAAACAGCATTAAGAAAGTGGCAAAAATGCCTATCTATTTTATCTTGGCCTGAAGAGGACTTGCATGAGTTAGACACTTCAGAAACTACTCCTTATTTTACTTAAAAACAAACTCTATTTGGAGATGAAATAAGATGTCTCTAAATAAAAAAGAACATCTGCTTTGACCATTTCAAATTTATTTAATTTACAATTAATCTGGTTCTTATTGTATGTTTAAGGACTATTTCTTCTGGGTTCATTTCTGTTCACTCTCATGATTTACTACTCAGGAGGGGCTTATCCCATTAAATTTATTCAGTTTTTTGTGGACTGAAGCCCATATGTTCTGCATGGTCAAATATTGAGTCTGTCACTGAATTTTTTCTGTTTATTTTCTTCAAATAGAAGTTACAGATAAATCAGTCACCTCTAGTTTGGCTTATTGATACAGAGGTTAATTTTGAACAAAACATTAAAAGCTAATGGAAAAAAAATTAACCCAAACCCATAAACTACTTCATCTAATTCTGATTCTTAGATTTTGGTCAACTGTGCTTTCATCAAAAGCTGCTGAATAATTTAAGTACTAAAAAGAACCCACAGAATGGCAAAGTTGCTCCAAACAAAAGCAATATTGACTCTGATTCATGGTGCTTCTCTGTAACAGAATTGTCTGATCAAATGACCAATTCTGATTTCCTTTCCCTATTTTCATCTTAATATATGAAGCACGTTGAACTGCAGCAGAATGATCTTAACCCATGCATGGATTTTGTGGTTCTGAGCAATATCTGCTTAGTAACCTTGATGTATTTTACACCCTTTGTTTTTATCTGCTTTACTTTGATGTTATTTTGTATTTGCCTGTGGTATTAGGTTTTCTGAAAGGTGATGGAAACTTAGGCCATTGAGACCGATTTTGCAAACCTGTGGTTCTGGGTTTCAGGGTATCCAGTATGTATAAATGAATTAAAACAAACAAAATGCACCTTTGATCTCTAACATATCTTAAATATGATTACACTGAACTTGGCTTTTATTACAATTTCTGCCTTTGAATGACTTGAGCCACTGGAGTAATTTCTCCAACCAGTTCCATGTTTTCCTGTGAGATAGGAATAATAGTTACTTTAGGTTCTTTGAGAATCACAGAAGGGAAGCAGAGCAAGCCATATTATGTATTTTTTGGAAAACGTTATCATGGCTGAAAGAACACCTCTGTCTGTTTATAGGAAGTGACAAGCTACTGTGCTAACCTTGCACATGTTATGTCTCTGTCATCTTCCAAATGTGTTAAGCACAGCTGGAAGAATTCCCAACAGATGCTTCCTTTTACTTATATTCTTATTTTTTTTCTCTTACACCATTCACAAGTGTTCTTGTCAAAGACCTACTTCACAAAAGTTTTTCTGGAATGATTGTTGTATGATACAAGTATAGTCAATATGATAAAAGTATGATAAAAGTTTATGCTTCATTGCTATGCTGGTTATAAAAGCAAGGCTGTTATTTAAACTTGAGTAAGAGAGGAGTGACATCTCTAAAGACAGTGAAATGTAACTGGACAGGGAACTGCATCCCATGAAGTGGCAGACACCAGTGCCTAACTTATGTATTACTTAGGATGTAAGGGAACAATTTATTAACTAATCCTTTATCTAAATATGGACACATGACTGGTTTATAGAATAAGGTCCTGATTCTACAAACACACTCATGAGCAATACATTTTTTCCAGTCTCTGAACTTGCCTGTGAGTTGAACCATGCCCCTGTGCAGGAAAAAAAATACCTTTCTGGCAAGGTTACTGGCTGGGGTGCTTTTCAGTGGTAATAATCACTTGCAGTGCTAACTTTTGGTGCTAATAGGTGGTAATCACACTTTAAGATTGGTATGATCATTTTTGATCCTATGCATGCTTTCTGTGATAGTTCAACCTCTTTTCCTTCAGTGTGATGCAGGATTTTAGATTCAAAAAAAACCCAAACAAAGTAAAAAATCATGAGTATGATGCAAAAAAAGAAAGAAGTAAGAAAACATGTTATAACTTTGTTAAAGAGGGGCAAGTCCTGTGAGGAGTATCATGGTCTAGAAGTTGAAATGATGAAGAGAAATAAACCTTGAGCTATTTTCTTTCATTGTTTGGAATTTTAGCTTTTCACACAAAAGATTAAGAAAAAGAGAGTACATTTACTTCCAATTCTGTGTTATCCATTTAAACAGGACTCTCCTGTTGCTATGTCTTCATTACAAGTCTCGTGTTTCAGTTTCCTAAATCTGTATTTTTCTTGCCTTTTTTTTTTTTTTTTTGTTACATAGGGTATTTGCTACATCTAAGATTATTATTGCTTCTTTAAAAAAATGTTACATTTTGAGATTTTTTTTTTTAATGGGCAAAAGCATCAACATTATGGTAAAGAACTGAATACTGATGCAGTTTTGAGATCATCACGCATCATCAATGTTTCAAAACACTCTGAAATTTGAAAAGCCTAGAAGGCTGTGTAGCAGATTTTATCAGTGGAGGAAAAATCTTCACTTAGTATTTGATTTTGAAGGCTTCTCATTCTTTATAAATTTCTATTTCCATTCTTTTTCCTTTTGACATAAAAGAAAATGTACATGCAAGCACAGTATCTACCTGTATTTTGCAATTCTTGCATTTATTTGTCATTTTTTTTTAATACTTCTCTGCCTTTTGGTGAATGATTCATATTTTAACAGACCTTTTTTTATGTGCCTATAGTCACTGTAGTGGATCTACATGTATGGGACAAGGTCATTCAGAATCACAAGTCTAAGCCAGATCAGCTGTGAACACAAGATCACATTTCAGCTAATAAAGCAGAGCAGAATCCAGCGCTGATGTGGTTTTGTGCTGGTTGCAGAAGGAGACATGGTATTTCATTCTTCATCACATTATAGGGGTGAAGGCAATTGTTATCTAAGCTGGCATAAAGACTGCAGGTACAGAATTAACCTGTCAAAACTCCAGCAAATTTTAACAGGCACACTGAGTTTTGTTTGAAGCTTTGTGTCATGTATGCTTTTAATATTTTTATCTAGTAGAAGAAGCCCTGAAATTCAGTACCAATAATTGAACCGTGGACTCTAGCAAGACTGGAACATATTGGATTGGAATCAGCTCTTTCATTAAAATTCTAGAAATGTCTTTGATACTCTTTACAGAAGATTATTCTGATAAGTGCATTAAGTTTGTTTCTTTTATTCTAATATTTACTGATATTTTTTATAATTTTCTTCTGCTCTTATTCCTGCAACATTATTTACAGGGGAACAAAGAGTATACTAGGTGCTTTTCTGTCTACTTTTTGTTGTGGCAGCTCTATATGATTCTAGTCATATTGCAATACATGTAAACTTACTGCTCACTTCACTACTGGAAAAACATTTGTCTATTTTGCCAGTATTTCTTCCATCATAAGAATCTATAACACTGCTACTGTGTAAAAATAACATCCCTTTCACTCTAAACTAAGTAATGGGATTTTATGGTTGAAAAGTCAAGTGTAGGCTATGATAAGAATAAGATACAGTTGCACCTGAACCCTTTCATTAGCCTCCACTGTGCATTCAGCTTCTTTCCTGAATGAAAATTGAATGTTTTTGGGGAGCTACTCTGTAGCTGGGTAATAGGATAAAAAGTATGGACTCCAGGCTACCTGAGGGAGGACATATTTGGCAACTCCAAGACCACTTGTCAGGCTTGCACAAACATCCTTCTGAATAGCAAGCATATAATTTCTAGGGCTTTGAGCATGGAACTCACTCTTTTTCTTTACAGTTTACTCCTCTTGCCACAAAAAGGGTATTTCATTCCTATTTAGTAAAATTATTATTGCTTCTCTGTGGGTACACGTGGCATGTAATATCAAGAGACTAGAAAAGCATCCTGTATTTTGTTCAGTGCCATACTTGGAAGCAATGCTGGGTTTGGGGGCTGTGCCTACACTTCACTGGCCAGAAAACCCAGGCACCAGCCCTTTTAGAAAATCACAGCAGAGAAGGTCTCACAACGTGCTCAGGTCTTGACTTGAGGCTCTCAAAATGCACATCTCAGCTGGGGAGCTCAGAAGTCCTTCTCAGTTTCACTGTCCTGATGTAGTCACAGGAAACTCACTGACTAAAGATTGCCTGAGAAACAGCCTCCTATAATTTTTATGTGTCTCAGTTTTCCCAGAGACAACCATTTCATGACCTTGCACATCAAAAAATCCAGTGTGATCCAGATGCATTGTGTACTAATTACTTGTATTTGGTAACCACTGCTGGGTTTTCTAGGCTGTCAGGTGAGCTGAGAATGAAGAGCAGTCTTCATTCCAAACACATGGAATGCTTTCATAGCTCAGCAAGCACATGGCCTTTGGCTATCTCACTACTGTACGTGACAAATTAATCAGGGTGTTCTCGTGATATAGCTGGGAAGTTCTCTCAAAGAGGTTTGTCTCCTAAAAACAAATGGCTTAACTAAAAATTTTATTCTTCTTAAAGGTGTGAAGGCATACACTTATGCCAAAAGCAGGGGTTAATGACAGGTATTAGGCCCACCATATCATCCTTGTAGTTGCAGATGGCTGTTTTTTATTTTCCTTCCTTACCTTGTACTAGTACATCAAGCTGTGCATAGTGAAAAAAAAGAGCTGTCATGTTCCACTTGGGCTTTATACAGGGTCATATTTTAACATAATTAAGTCTGATGAAGTCTGTATTTGATTTTTTTTGTCATGTGTGCCTCTTTTTAAAAGGCATTGTTTGAATAACAGGTGAGACAGAATGGTTTGACAAAAAGAAAAAAAAAATATTTCCTCTTCATTTAAAGTGGTTGCTGGCTTCCTTACTGCAACTGTTAACAAGTTTACATGTGAGCTTAAATACTGTTCAGTGTTATATGGGTAATGAACTCTGTCCTCAAAACAACTGCTTGAACTTGTAAGGAATCCTAATATTAATGAAAATGTTCTCAGAATCTTGTCTTACAGTACTGTATTTTAAATATGCATATGTGTACACGTCTGGCATGAGTTGATTGTGTGTTATAAGAACCAGCTGAAGTTCATGATGTAACCATGTTAACACTTTTTAATAGCTTTTTCAGAGCACAACACAATTGTGTTAATGATAATCAGTTAAAGACTCTATTTGTTCCAGATGTTACTTTTCTAGGCAAAATAAAATAAATTTCTTCTATATCCCTGCTTAATATCAAGTAGTCAAAAAAGTCCTAATGTGAATCTAATCTCCTTCTTTAGATAACATACTACTGAGCCATAGCTTGAATAGGATATGTGAATACAATTGTGAAAGAAACATAAATGCCTAGAAAAGGTTTTTGTTGTTTTTTTTTTCTGGCATGGATTTTTAGTTCCCAGTGGCCTAAAGTCCCACACCACAAAATCACTATAATTGGCATGGCTGGCAACTTCTTCTCTCATTGTCAAACAGATCTTTTACAGTAAATTTGTAGGAACTCTGAAATTGAGCTAATACCAGAAGTATCAAAAGAGAAAAAAGAAAGCAAACCACACACAGATTCAAGCATACCAATAAATGACTGACATTTGATAAACTGTAATATTAGGTGACCTATATTAACAAAAAAAGAAGCATTTATTTATTAGTTGCTTACGTTTCAAAGGGTTATCCAGGATAAACTTGACATTTTAATGTCTCATCAATAAGAAGGGTACATTTTACTAGACTTATAATAGACACGTCCAGGCTTGTTACTAATGTTAAATAAACATTTATCTTAAGGAATGTATCTTCAGGAAAGAATCTGGAATTTTGGAGGTGGGGAGATGTTATGCATGTAAGTCTGTGCTGCAGTAGTAGCTGGAAAATACCTATAGTCATTATAGTAGATTGCAAGAAATACGTTCTAGGAATTTCATTTCTGCATAAAACAGGGGTAGGTTTGATTGCCCAGAAACTCTCCTGCTCTAGGACAAAGAAAGGAAGGAAGTTCATTATGGGTTCTAGATTTCTACAGTTGTGTAGTTCTCTGCATTGATCCAGAGGATCTCCCCAATAAAGATACCTCGGGCAGAGGGCATTCACAAGGCCCCGCTGAATGTGTGACCACATGAGGTGACCACATTCAGCTGTGCCATTCCTGTTCACAGGATGGCCTTGGCATACGGTCACCTCTTGTAGGGATACTTCCTCCTTTCTTTGCTCTGTACCAAGAACCCTCTGTGACCCATCACACTGCTTTTCCCAGATGAGCCTTCTCATGCTGCCCTTCAGCATTGCCCTTCTGTGACTGTGTGTTCCTGGTCATGGCACTGAAGAGGAGGGAGGAAGGAAGCAGGAGGCTCCAAGGAGGGAGCTGACCCTGCTGCCCAGAAGGAAAGCAGTATTGTTCTGCCCTGGCACTAGTCATCTGGGCCTGCTTTGTCAGTATCCCTGGTTCTGCCCAGTGAGGTGACTACAAGGAATTTAGCTACACAGAACAGGTGCCACATATCTGCTGAGATTTCCTCCAATTTAGCCAAAGCACAGAGGCTTTGCCTCTGAAGCAGGTGGACTGGCAGTGAGGAGAGTGCTATCAGGATCACTCAGGACTATAGAGCTCTTCAAAAAGCCTGTGGGGAGAGTATGGATTATCACTGTTTATACAAATACAGGGAAGACCTTGACCTTGGTGGATACAGCTCTTGCAAGGTAAGGGAAATATACCATCTGTATCAACATATATTGGGCACTAGGCCAAAGTAATAGTCTCTTTGCAAACAGCAAAACCATTTTCTCTTTGGCCAAGTGTAAAAGTCACTTCTGTTTCACGGTTTCACTTCTGTTTTGCAATTTAAGATGATTTTATTAGCCTTACATGGAAAAAGAGTTGTAAAATATAGTAAAATCTAAGAGACAGGCCTTTTTTCTCTCAATTGTTAAATACAAACACTCTTCCCCAAAAGGCATAAAATTATTTTTGCCAGTACAGACAGAATCTATATAAAAAGGCTACCCATATTCATCACAGTCAGATCAAGCACTGACTTTTTTTAGAAGCACTATAACATGTTTATGCCCTTGATGGGCTGCCTTATTTTGATGTTTTTAATAGCGTTAGTGAATTTTGCAGTTTAGGGAAAACCAGAAAATTGAAATACCACTCATGAAGTGACAAGGTTGGGATTTTTTTCCAAAGTATTTAATAAAAAAAATCATCCCCTAAGAGTATTATGAGTTTGTGAAAGAACAATGGGCAAAGAGTGAGTGCCACCAGCCTTCTCTGTCACACAGAATGGTGAACTCTCCACTGAGTGTTCATTAAAAAACATCTGTTATCACAGATATTTATCTTCTATTTTCTGTATATGACTGTGAACAGAATGTCCTGTGTAGGGAACAGTGGTCATGTAGACAGGAGAGATGTTCCACTGCCTTTAGCTACATCCTCATGACTGTAAACCTTTATCTGATCCCTGAGTCGCTGAATTTCCCCTCCCAGGGAATGAGGTACTCCACTTCCTCTTGCTTGTCCCAGATATCATGGTAACACCTTCTCTCCAAAGGAAAAAAAAGTGCCTGCCAGTGGATTTGGTCTGTTCAGCAGGGTTTTGGAAAGGACATACCTTACGTAGAGCTACAGGGGTTAAGCAGTCTGATATGAGACGGGGGCAGGGTGGGCTGTGCTGTGTCAGGCGTGATGTTTTGGAATACTGGGGTGGGCTGGCAGGAATGCAGATCATCTAAGCTGTGCAAGGAATTCAGAGCATGCTGGAGGAAAATTCTCTAAAGGTTTATTTCTTGACATTAAAACTGCAATGCTCTCAGTTTCACATAAAGGAGATGTGAAGTGCTAGACAATGTGGGCAGTCAGGGAGTCTGGTCTTGAGTGTGTTGCTGAAACTGTAACAAGGCAAACTGTAACTGCAACACAGCAGTTGACTTGACTCGTTCTGGCCATAGCCCTGGCATGGGTGTTTTAACATGTGCCAAGCTGATTATAGTCTGCAGGAGACTATGTGCCAACTGAGAATTGCTGGAAGGCAGGCCAACATCAAAACAGTTAGAGGGTAAACTGCTTGTTGACTTTGTGAGTGACTTCTGGGAAGAGGGGCAGCCTCTGGCAGCCTCTGAAATTGCTGAGAATGGAAGGAAGTAGTGTCCTCTCAGAAATGCAGTTTAGGGTGGTTATGAGGAAAAATAACCCTTGTGCTTCTTTGAGACAAGAGTTGTGGGAAAGATAAAGTGAGTACATGGACTCAGTGTGGGGGAAGGGAATGAAGAAACTTGCTGGGTTTGTTAGGAAATTGGTTCATTTTGCCTTGTTCACTCCAGTTCAGTCTGGAGGATTGGGACCCTGTATCAGCCAGTGAAATCAGGAGGGTTTGGAACACATTGGTCCTTATTTGCCACAAAAGCCAAAAAGAGAATGTATGTAAGTACTAATCATTCAGATGCCCTTGCACTTTACTCCTTCTGCTGGTAATAAGTTGACCAACACCCCTCAGTTTATCCTCGCCAGTTTTCTTAATAGGGACTGAAATTCATAAGTCATAGCTGTATTTCTTGGCTTTGGTCCGTGCTTAAAATCATTGCAGATGGAGCAGGAGTGGATAGGTAAACTTGTGGCACTTAAGTCCAGACATTTATTCTTGATAAATTGCATTTAGTTCATTAGATCAACCTCTGAGCATTTTTTCTTCTGCCCTCAATTCCCTGTATCACTAGAACCAAAGGGAGTTGTAGTGTCTGCATATTTTTAAAATAAACAGAAAAAATCCTTGATGGTGCTGGACTAGATGTTCCTGATAACATGTTGCCAACAGAAAAGTTCTCATCCTTGAAGAAAGTTTTTCAAGTGGTCATGACACTCTCAATCGCGTAAGCCTCTCTTCAGAACAGACATTCGGTGCCCTCAAATGACTCTTCAGACTTGGCTCAGTAACAGGCTGACACAAAAGGGGCTAATTAACACACACATTTTCATGTGGAGGAATCTGGTTTCCAAACAGATTTTTACCAGTAATATAGCTGACAAGCTGAATCTGCTAGGACTGTTTCTTCCGTCCAATTTGAATGAAAATGGGAACAAGGGATAGGAGAAAGAGACATTTCATTCCAGTGATGGTACAGACATGATGAATTCCTTTGAGCCCAACTTCTGTCACATTATATTTCTTCTTAAAGGGAGCAATGCACAAAATATAAGAGGCAACAAATTAAAACAGGGATAAATTTTGCATGTGCCGTGTACATATCCATGGAAAATGTGGGTATGAACATTTCAGGAGTATGTATGCATTTATGGAGAAGAAACAGAACAGGGCTAAAAAGGTGGTTCTACATTATGGCACTGGCACATTATAAACTCTATTTTTCACTTCTGCTATAGACTTCAGATCCACTAATTCCCTTATAATGCAGCGTAGACCTACTCTGCACAAAATATTTTGAGACACTCTGTGTGTTTGTCCAGACAATTGTAACAGGACTTGGAGGCAAAACAGTGTAATCAGTAGAACCCAAAATCCAAACACTTCCTCTACTCTCTCTCACACTCCCCCAATACCAGTTAGAAGAGCACATCCTTAATGTGCAGGGCCTTGGGCTCTCCTATTTACTGTCATGTTCTATCTGTTCCACCTAGATTGATTCTGAACCAATTATTATTTTACTGTCACCTTTATGGGAAATGATACACATACCTCTCTCCCACTGTAGAAACAACTACCAGGTGTTGAGAGCTAATTGCTCCAGACTAATGCACTGCCTGTAGCCTTGTATCTGGCAGAGCATTGTAGTGGCTTCTAGTAAAGGGCTCTGGAGATGAGAAAAGATTTTCACATGTTTCAGTGAAACTCACAAGGAGTCCATTGTAACATTGTGCCCTTTGGATTAAGATTAAAGAAATTACTGTTTTGTCAGTTTATCAAAGGAAAATTAAAGTTCTTTAGACATCAGTTATATTGAATCTGAGCCTTTAATCATACTGACAAGAAAAGATAGAGAATTTGAGCTGAAAAATGTGTTCATAGCCTTAATGTTGGACGGCTGGTATTTAACTCTGTGTAAACTACTGGTTTTTACTGGGAAGAGTTTTAACTCACCCAAGTTCTGTACTTCTGTGTCACTTCAGTTTAAAGTATTCAACCCCATATCACTCTATACTTTTGTCCCATATGGTAGACTGGATCACTCCAAAAACTATTAGATAAAATTCTGGAAATGCTTCATCACAAACCTCTTTGGTTTGCATCCAGCAATACAGGGAACTCCAGCGGAAGTTTAGGGGGGAATAAAAAGTTGTGATTCTCAATGACACTGCCTGGGCAGCCTTTATTCCATGTGAAACTGTATTTGCAGTATTACCAAATATTAATATACTGAAAGTTGTTATAAATGGGTGCTGGACCAACTCCCAGAAAAACCTTTAGGAAATGCTTAATGAAAGAAAGTGTTGAACTTGAGGCTTACCTTTGAGAAAGTAAGAGAATGCTAAGTGGAAATTACCTGCAAACAGAAGATGATCTGGTTAATACCTGAATTACTTTGCTGTTATTTCAGATTACAGTCTTTTCCACATCTGACCAATTGAAAAATGTACAAACAAGTTATAATTCCAGAAAGAAAGCCTCCTTGACAAACAGCTGCAGGTAATTATGAGACCATGACCAAGCCATCAACAGTGTAGGTGTTACTTTCAGTTTGGAGCCAAAGGGAAAAGGAAGAAGTTAAAAAAGTGCCCTGGGGAGGAGTAGGATGGAGCTGTAAATACAATAAGAAAGAGGGGCCACCTTAAAAATAGTAGTAGCAGTAGAGAGCTACTAGTTTTATTCCTTACAAGAAAAACAAAAAAACCTATATGTTCAAAAGAAAACAGATTTTTAGAAGCAGAAAAGTAGAGAAATAGCTTATGTCCAAAGTCAAGCAGAATCAGATGTTACAGGCCCCCCCCTCACCAAAACCTAAATAAAATAGATATCTAATTTTCTTTTCTACTCTTCCTAGAGTGGGTTTTTGACTCACTTTTCCCTTGCCCTGTAGTTTCCTTTTTTCTCCTTCTATGTAATTTTCAGTGCATCACAAGTTTTGTGATTGCCCTATGTTATGTGATATTCTTTACTTTTATTAATAAAAAGTGACAAAAGAGAGAATTGAATTTCTTGGATTGTCTGCATCCTTTAGCATTAATTCTCCTTTTCACAGCTATTTACTAACTCTACCATACTGAGGATTTGGGATAATGAACTTCAGGTGGAATGACATATACAAGAGACTTTTCTTAAAAAATCCTTGCTTCTAATTAAACAATCTTTTATAATTTTTTTTTATTTTTTTATTTTTTTTCTGTGTGGGATGTCCAGTCATTGAATAACATGGGTACAACTTTTGCCATATAACATGAATGGGTATTCACTGGAAGTCTGGTGTTGTGCACAGATGCATTTTAGACAGATACGGTCATCTACTTTACATTTCTCATCCCCTTTATTCAGCAGAACAGTGTTAAATTCATTATTGCTAAATAGCTGGGAGGACTGGGATTGTCAGTTCTGTAGTGATGTAAGATGCAGGAAGATATTTATCAGTGTTTTTGATCCAGAAAGAACAATTTTTCTCTCTGAACCCTTAAAAATATAAGCAAGACTACTGACCAGTTCCAGACCTGGAGGGACTATGAGATGAAATTCAGTCTCTCATTCAGAACCAAGATAAATAATTACGAGAGGTGGTCAGTATGCATTCATACAGAAAATAGGTAATGAGAATCAAAGAAGCTAAGTCCTGTCACTAAGCCTCATCTGAAACACCTAGTACAAGCAGATAAGTAGTTTCCTAATTTTGTTACAACTTGGTTAAAGTACCGCTGAATTTTTGTTTGATTTTGAATTATAGACTTTCTGCGATGTGTTTTACCTTCAAAGTAATTAATTTTTTTTTCCATTTCACAAATTGCCTGTTCAGATTTTGTAACTTGCTTCTTGCCTTTGGACCTACTTGTTAACACTGAAATTCTGGTTTATATGCTAGGAGACATCAGGTACACCACAGTTAGGTTTTGAGCATTTTTCAGCCTAAGTTCTTGTAGGAAGCACCATACAAACACCAGAAAATCTTTTGACAAAAAACTCTGGAAGGCTGTTGAAAGAAAATGTTGAGCTAGAAGAAACAGAAAAAATAAAAAGATGTAGCTTTAACTTGTTATGTTGGTGTGGACTGAGCATGTATTCCACTGTTCAGGAGGTGTCAGGTTGAGAATGCTATCTTAACCATGGCCCTTTATAGTGGCTGAGGTCTAAACTTGACCCAAGTGCATGTTTAGCCAGATGTCACTTGCAATTACAGGAATTTGGACTGACTTTCAGCTAAACCACGAACCTGGATGAATGAATGTTGTTCCAGATGCATTATCTCATAATCCTAAAGAAAATAACATCTCAGATGAAAGGGCTATAGAACTTTCTTTTGTACGACCTTTGAAAGCTAAGGCTAATCCTGAGATCATTGAAAAGGTTTAACTTACCACTGCATGAAATTTTAGCCAAACAGAACTTAAGAACTCTAATACTTTTAGAATCCTCTCAAATTAATAAAAGCATATTCAAAATTAATTGAACTGGAAACAGTGATCTTGAAACTTATAACAATTTCTCACTCTAAAACATTTCAATACATTTTTATGTATTTGTTAGCTTACATTGTGCTAGTAAAATCATGATCATGCATGGAATATGCTTCATTGTGCATTGGAACTCTTTGCACATACTATTATGCAGAAAGATCCCAGAGATAACATAATTCAATAACCGTGGAATCTTTTAGGTTGGAAAAGATCTTTAAGATCATTGAGCCCAACCAATTAACCCACTGTCAAGTCAAAATTTGTTGACACAAAGGTTTCATTGAATATCTGGAGGAAAAGGAACCTATAGAAAGATAGTAAATGTTTTGGGGAGCTCCAATGAATAATTAGCTACTGTACCGTTGCCCTTTTGCCTAATCTGGAAATGAAACTCAAGATAATTTTAGTAATGAGGTAATATAAAAGATGATTTTTATTTGAAGGCCTTTAGGAGCAGTTATGGAAAGCTGTCCACAAAATCCCGCTCCCCCCCAGGGGTGAGTACACATTTATAGGTTTTAGGAAATCAACATAGCTGATAAAAAGCCCCAGTTAGGAGGACAAGTGGTGGTGCAATTCCCCCCCAGGTCAAGCCCCTTCTCAGGAGCCCCCTCTTCAGCACCAGTTGTGCCTTGTCCATGAAAATGTATCTCAAAGAGCTGTTCTCAGCCTTGGTTCCCAGGAACAACCAAGATAGCACTGGGCCTTGTACCTCCTGGGGCTTGGAGCTCTGGAATTTGTTTTGTCTTTCAGCTTGGGGAAAGACCATGGAAAAGTACTGGGAGAACTAGCCACTAATACAGTGGGTGACAGAGTTACAAATATATGTGTGAAAAATACAGAGAGCATAGAAAAAAAAGGCAAAACCCAAATGGCATCAGTACATTTCTAGTCATATACGTGTGTCTATATATATGATTAATATTGTCAGTCTTCTGCGCTTCAGAAGACATTCCAGGTCACTAGTTAAGTACAGGCTTTTAGCTTAAGACTTTGGATGAAATATTCTCCCCCACAAAATATTCCAGAAGACTTGAAAATAAGCAGACAGACATGTAAGCCCTGTATGTTCAGTGCACAGCTGAAGGTCCACTGTAGTCAGTACTATGCTACCAAGCTGGATTTAAAATCAAGGTATGGTGTGTTAGCATGCTGTCTTCTGTCAGCTGAACTGCTGAAAATCTAAGTGGGTCTTCTTAGCCTCTAGCATGAGCAGAAATGACTCTCAGTTTTAGTTTTCGTTTTGGACTGATCTAAGTCACAGCAATTTCCCGTTGTTTCTGGCAGAGTGAACTGGCAAAAAAAGATCATGTGTTGTACAATAATTTGTCAAGCAGCTTGATGGTGTGTCTGAGTCTTTATTGAGAGCTATCTGAGACATTCTAAAAAAAATGTATGCCTGGCGAAATTTACAGACCAAGCTGATTTATATGCAGATGCAACTAACAAAAGTAGGCCCATTTTCTTAGTGGTGGGACAATGTGTTGGATTACTGGAATAACAGAATTAAAACAGGGTAAATAACATGTATTACCCTAAAAGGCTGTGAGTATCATTGGTTGGTTTCTTTGGTGTCACCAGAGTGGTTAGTTGTTTTTGAACTCCAATTGCAGAAGCAGCCAGAAAATGAATGCATATGTGAAATGGTGACATGGGCTAAACATACAAGAATTGGAAATCAGTTGTGCTGAAGATATTACTGTTAATATCTTAGAAAAATATATTTGGGTTTGCTCACAGTATATATACCTCTGAGATGTATGTATTAGGCTAATGATGAAGGATAAGGTACTAAATTAGATAGCTAACTCTTATATGTTTGTGTGAAAAAAAAAATAAATATATTCTCTTAGCTGGAATTTGACACCTTGTTATAGACAATTTAGAGTGTATAAGTGTATCTTTCTGATGCCAAACAGAAATCTCCAGTAACGGCCAGCAAGATTATAATGAGCATCACAGATTTGAGCAGCTATTCCTTCCAAGTATACCCTTTTGTAGGAGAAGTGAGCCTGCTAACATGATATTCAATTATTTCCTTTCCTTTTTAAGCCTGAAGCAGCCAAGTCAGTCTCTTCTCATTGACTGTTTACATGGATAATCCTTTCCCACCGTGGCCAGTTTAAGATAAATGACACATATTTAGTGAAATAAATTTTTTTCTGCTTTTGTTTCATGGTTTATTTAAACTCAAGTGATGCTCTTATCATCTTGGGAAGAACAGGGAGAATAAGTAATTACTGGCTTAGCTCAGAATAGCTAGTGCAAGAATCACCTGAAGTAGATTTAAATTCTTTACCTGTGCCACATAAATCAGAAAACACAGCTGTCACAGAATTCAAGGTTTGTTTTCCACATATACACATAAATTACCTACAGGAATGCTTTGATAGTGTTTTCTAAATGCGGTGTAACCCAGCTGAGGAAATAATAATTTAAGAGTGCTGAGGTAACCATCCAATGTCATTGCAAGGCTGCTCTTAAAAAAAAAAGTCTTTGAAAAGTCATGGCAGCTGGACAAAATTCTCAAGGACTGGCAGACAGCAAAGACACTCCTGTTTTCAAGAATGATGAAAAAAACCCCAGCTAATATTGTTTATTTTGACTTTTATAAGGCTTTCAACACTCCTATAATCTCTCCTCTAATATCTGCATAGACTGGTGAAGTTTGGATGTCATAGTGAGGTGGGTTGAAGACTGGCTGAACTGCTGGCATCAAAGGGAAGCAGCACAAAGTTCTACTGGAGGGTAGTCATGATTTGTGTGCTCCAAGACTGGGATAGTGGAGCTAAAACTGTTTAATGTCGACACTTATGATATGGATAAAGGGGCAGAGTGCACACGTAGCAAGTTTGTGGATGATTCACAATTAGAATGGTTAACACACTAAATGGTTGTGCTGCCTTTTAGAGAGACCTTGAAAGGCTGGAGAAATGGGTCAACAGAAATCTCATTATTTCTAACAATGAGAAATGTAAAGTCCTGTACCTGTGAAGCTTCATGGTTTAGAAATGGTGCTCTCCAACTTAATTCTTCCCACTGAAAGCATCCCAAGACAGGCACCTCTCAGTTGTTCCTTGCAGCTGGCCAGAGAGGAGAATTGTAGAGAATTTGAGGCACAAAAGGTAAAGATCACGGGCTGGGGTAAGAACAATTTACTGGAAGCAGCAGTCAAATTAGTAAACAAACAGTAACAGCAACAATGCTAATGACAGAGGGTAAAAGAAAAGAAAATGTTATTGCTCACTGCGGCAACGCCCAACCATAGACAGTTCCAGATGGCTCCTGCTGCCACGGCCCCCCGCTGCTCTCTCTGGCTCTAGCAGGCCTACCACACAGCTCCTCTGCCATGCCTTTCCCCACTGGAAGGAGCTCCTTCTCCCCAGAAGAGATTCCCTTCCCCACTTGGGGTGGTTTGGAATAACCACTGGGTCCTGGCCATTCCCCTGCTCCCGGCTACTGCAAAATACAGCCTTGTCCTGGCTGGAAACAGAAAAAAGGAATAACCCCATTCACCAACATAGGCTGGAGACCAAACAGCTGGAAATCAGCTTTCCAGAAAAGAACTTTGTGCCCTGAGGATTCTGGTGGACCATGGGCTAAGACTGTGACCTTGTGGTAAAGAAGGCCTACAAAGTTCTGGGCTGTATTAGCCAAATAATTTCCAGAGGATGGAAGGAAGTGACCCTTTCCCTTTTTCCACTCCAGTCCCTATATACAAGAGGGATACTGTTGTACATGCCAGTAAAGGGCATGAAGATGATTTAGAGACTGGAGCATCTGACATGTGGATGGCAGACAGAGAACTAGAATTGTTAAACCTAGAGAAGCCTTAGAGGGATATTTTCAAAGTGGAAAAGGGGGAGAAGAAGTGAGAATGAAGTTGGATTCTTCTCACTGATATCCTGTTAAATGATAGGAAGCAATGCAAACAACTGAACCACAATGTATTTAGGTAAAACATAAGAGAAAGGTTTTCAGTGTGAGTGTGTTCAAAGGCTAGATGGAAGAAGATTGAAGAGAGATTGAAGAGTCTCTGTTCTTGGAGACATTCAAACCCCCATGGACAGAGTACCAAACAAGGAGCTTTAGCTGATCCTACTCAAACCAAAAGGGTGGTGTGTAAGGGGAGAACAGCTGATATCTTTAGAGGATGGATGGACAGTATCCAGAGGTTGCTTCTAGTCCCAATGATTCTATCATTCTGTGAAATGACTTTCAAGAACTACACTTTCCACGCAGTCTTCACAAACAATGAGGTTTAGGATGTCAGTGTACCACTGTCATGACTTACATGACCAAAACAGTCAGAAAATCTGTCTGATTAAGCAAAGTGTTGTTTTGTGGAGCACAGTGCACAAGAATTTAACCTTGACCTTTTGCCTGAGATTATGACAAATTGGTTGTGTACACATTGGTTGGTAGCAGAGAAGTGTGGCCAGGGTGGTTCTTTGAAAAAAATCCCATTTTGTTTCTGCTTCTATAGAGCCCATGAGAAAGTTTGGCATTCACTTTCTTACAGGAAATCATATGCAGGACACACAAAGCAAAGGTCTGAAACACTTGAGCATTCTTCACTTTTCATGAGACTACATTCCTACAGAAAAAGTGGACCACACATATTTGACTTATTAATAAGATGGAGAATATTTTGTCTCTTAATAAATAAGACTTCTGCTAAAGTAACACCTCCCATTCCCTGTGAAATACCCTACAGGGTATTTCAGAAATTGAATAGAACTACATTTCTAGTTCTCAGTATTAACTTATTTGGGATGACTTTTTTTTCTTGTATGGAGACAAATAACTGGATAAAGCATACTATTATTACTCATTTGGCTCAAGTCACAATTATGGTGCTCAAAACTAGACAGTACTTCTACAAATATCTTGCTTTTTTTGCTGTCTGAAGTTTTATATGTTTTAACTATCAGTATTAAATGTATCACTCACCCAGAAGCTTTATCCAAAAGTCGTAGTTGGCACACACTCCATTATACCAAATAATACTAAATAATGAAGAAGAATGGAGACTGATTATTAATGCAAAATGGCTTGAATAAGCAAATGAATAGAATGACAAAAATAGATTAAATAATTGAGTCTCAGAAAGGATGTTAAAATGTATGTCTTACATAAATCAAAAATGAAGTGTGTACGACACAGAATGAGTCATCCCATGAATAAGAGGAAGATGAACTCAAATGTTATTTGCCACTAGTAATAGATGGTACCACTCTGGTTCTGTCAATCTGCTAAATAATAAAGATGGACCTAATACAGGAAGTCAGTAGGAGTTTTGCTTGGCTAAGGAATGTAGCATAGAGCACTAGGAAAGTAATGAATTTAAATATGAAATATCTGTTGTGTTGGCCTACATTCTAATCCAGTCTCCAGTGAATCAACAAGCTAAATGTTTATTAACATCACTGACAACAGGGAAGGACCCCCTCTCCTCTGGTACAAATAAATTTCTTTTTTAGATGGAAAATAAAATTTAAAGTAATCTGCAAATAGCCTGTAAAATATTAATTTTGATCAAAATAGTAAAATCTTAACACATTTTTTTTAGTAATGTCCATCAGTGAAGGACAAGGTATAAATGCTGTTCATTTTAGAGTCAGTAGAATTCTGAATTTTTATCGTATGTCAGAGTACACATGAAAGAAATGGAAAACCTATAGGACAAGAGACTTTTAAGAATTAGCATTTAAATAATATTACATTATCAGATCTGAATTATATAAATAGGTACTACTACTTTCAGCATTGAATATTTCATTATTGGATTAGAAAATATAAGTTTAATATCAAATGGCATTTCCATATGAATTTCTGACTATGCATAAAATGTCACAGATGAGGCTTGGAAGTTGCTATTGTTTTAGCCATGTTCAGATTGGATCAGTTTTTAAAAGCTTTCATTTTTGCTCTACATATTAGGCTGAAAAAAAAATAAGACAATGACTGCTATTTTATTGCTCTTAATAATCTGAATTCCCAAGTTTTAGTTTGTCACTGCTAAAGGGAAAATAAAAGAAGAAGAAATAGTGGCATGGTTTTAGTGCACTAAGAGTAGAAAAAAAATAGAGAAGTAAAAAGAGGCTAGAGAGACAGAGGGGAAATAAACTTGGCAAAAAATGTCTTGAAGTGCAGGAAGGTCAGAAAAGGAGAGAAAGCTTGGAGGAGACAGATGTGCTTGGGAACAAAAAGGGTAAATGCAATTTCTGGAGTAGAGCGAAGCCTTGGACTCATTAAAGCAGAGAAAAACGATCAAGAAGGAGACTTTGGGGAGCAAAGAGAGCAATCACACCTTGGAAGGAAAAAGAGGAAGAAACTGGGAAGTGGGCCTGAAAGAGGAGAGCAGGGGAGAATTGAGAAATGAGGTTTTGGGAGAAGAGGTAGGGCTTTGTTAGGATGGAGTTAAGCAAAAAATATTGTTAAAGGCTCCAGCTCTCTGAAATGTCAGCCAAGGTGGCTGTCTGTAAATCTCTGGGTTTATTTATTTGTCTTGCCACAATATATAAAGGAATTTATTTAGTTAGTGAAGCGCATTTTTCTTGCATTCTGCAGAGCCTGTTCTCCCTTTGGTGTACATGCTAACGGGAGATTGTTGAATAAATCGATGGGAGAACAGATGTCTTTGCATAGTTTTCCATTGGCAATTTTTTATTGCTAGTTAGAATTTTTAAGAATATGCAAAATTTTGGAAAAGTTTGCATAGAATGTGCCTAATTAACACAGGCTAGAAACTCAGGGTTTTGTACTTAATTGTGAAATACAGAGGGCTGACAAATGGCTAGATGATATAACCCTGAATCACTTAATCACTAACATGGTTAGATTGTCAGTGATATTATTCCACCAGAAAGTGCTCCCCAAAGTGAAAAACAGTTGTACACTGTATTCCAAAGACTATCTTGGACAGTGAATTAAGCAGTCTGGGTGATTAATGGATTTGGTGAATGCTGGAATAGATTAATCAGTCTTTGATTATGGTGTTCAGAGAAGTAAAGAAGTTATGAAAAAAAAAGAGTGGAGTTCTGTTATATAGTTCTTCCATTTAATATATGAAGTTTCATAGAATTTGTCCAATTATACAATCAGTTATGTCACATTTAGAAAGGAGTCTGTTTCTTTTGCTCATAACAATTAGTATGTCACTTTTCAGGTGGGATACCTGAAGGCAGCAAAAGGCCTTGAAAAGTAATGTACTGTTCTTCTCATTAAGAGTAGATAAGGAGTTTAAAAGCTTCTTTCAGTATTTTCCTTTCTTTTCACTGTATATCAGCACAGTGCTTTAAAAAGTTTCCTTCCTAGTTTAATCTGATTGTTGACTTACAATGCTGAGCTGCAAACTGAGCTAAACCAAAGCAACCTAAACCCCAATGAATCTGTAGTGCCCCATCTACTAATGCTCACATTTTGTCACAGGTTTCATAATTAGTTAAGTACATAAGAATGTGTTTGTACCTGCTGGCAAATCTATAGCTGATCTGCTCTGAAGGCAAAAATGAGGAATGCAAAATGTTTTCACAGCAACTACCAAAAATACTATTTTTCTTCTAATATGATGTGACATTTGTTTTATTTTGGATTATGATATTAAGAAACAAATATTAAAGACTTCTTGTACTTGGGAAACACATCTTGTTTGGGATCCTGATTACCTAATTCTGTTCAATTTAGTAAAAATACACATATACATGTATACATAAATTTCTTCCTTGTTGAGTGTCACACTGACACATGCATGCATCAATTAGTCTGAAAAGAAGGCAGATGGGTTGCACAAATTCTTCAAGGTTGTTGTGATGTGGGTAGAGAGGACAAACCATTCCTGAAAACTAGAAGGATAAGGGTTCTCTGCCATGTCATCGAGGGGAGGGAAGGACAGACTTAGTGACGTTAGGATGTAGGAATTGTTGGGTGTTGAACCAGCTGCCATGAACAGAGTGGTTCCTAGCACCTGGTATCAATCATCTGCTGGTAGCTGGTACTTGGACCCATAATCATCATATCAGAAAGAGGGAGACTTTGTCTGGAGTCCATTTGAATGGGACAAAGGGTCTTTAGCAGGGATCCCAACCCAGGATAAATAGAATTATGAACTATTCATTTAAATCTTGGCTGCAGGAAATATTATTTTACCTATTTTTGACTAGTCTAGAAAAGGTGGATGTCATCCTTGTTTGGAATTCTGTCACTTTGGGGTACCCATCTGAAAACTGAGCAGCTTTTGTCACGGTGTGAGTGACTGATGCACAAAAGAGGCTGGTATCACAGGGCTTGCTTCACAGCTGACCTCTGCGAGACTGCATCCACAGCCTCCCATGAGGATCTGAGTGAATGCTTGAGCCCCAACAGGTCAGAGAATTCTGCCAACTTGCATCAAGTTTACATTAAAACAAGAAAGGAAAAATAAATTTTCAAACCTTTCAAATGGAGAAACATTTTTTGAATTAAGATTTATTACTTGGTTTCATAATCTGTTACTTGACAGCAGCTGGCTATACAAAGTGTGGAGTCTATTGGATTAGTTTATGTAACAGATGGTTCTGTTTTCAAATTTACTCCAAATGTTCAGATGCTTCAGTAAATTAATATTTCCCATCTGATAATAGCTCATGGATTCAGCGTTAATCTTTGGTCTTTCAAAAAAAAAGAATTAATAAAGACCACTGGGAATCATTGACACTCAATTTGGAAATGATAGCCTGGGGAGTGGCAGGATTGGGGCAAAATGCATAAGAAGTTGTAGTAAGGGTATTGCACTCTTAATAGAGTTTAAGCTAAAATCACAGTGTACGCAGTATGTACTTCTCAAAATATTTTTATTAGAAAATTTTGTGACCTGCTTAATGTCTTATTTGTGGAAGTTTTATAAAAGTCAGTCTCGAAAGAACATAAATAAAGCAAGACCAGGACAATAAATTCATTAAGCTCCATGAAAGCTCTGTAAAGTGGGTGAGATTATCATTGCAGTGCAACACCCTATTGCAATATAATAATTATAATGAATGGTTCATCCCATAGGTTTGTTTTGTTTTCATCATTGGAAGAAAAAGAAAAAAGAAATCCAAGACAGCTTTTAAACACCTGCAGGCAGTACAGTGTTGTCTGTTTCTTACTCAGTAGACATATGGAGATGTTCTATGTCTGCATGTCAACCTTATATCGACTTTCAACAATTTTCTTTCTTTGTCTCAACTGACATCTTAAAAAAACCTTACTAAAGGATGTGAGGAAAATAGGAACTTCAAAAAGTGAAGATGCTGTTCCAACATAAATTTTCTCTCTCTATATGGATGTGATGTGATACCAGTTTATATTACATAGCACTTTTAATTAGGCAGCCCACTACTTCTACAGAGCTCCAGCCTCATTAATGACTATGATAAATGGTGCTCATTGAAGATTGTTCTTTATTTGGCAGTTCTTCACAGTCTCATTTTTCAATATATATGACCATATAAATTATTTATTATGTGCCATCCAAACCCTCTCCTGAATATAGAAATTTTACTGTGTACAGAAGTATTTCTACTGCGCTCTTGCATTAGTGCCAATGGATCAGTTCAAAGAGAATATGTGACTGTGGACAGAATCTCAGAACCCTGGAGTTACGTGCCCAAATTCCACATGTGATGTAAAGAGAGAGTAAAGATATTTCAGAGGGCTGATTGATTCTCAGGTTGAGTAGACTGTTGTCTAGGGATGAAAAGAAAAAATGCACTTAAAGTCTTTCCACTGTGAAATCTTAAAAATCCTACCCAAGAGTATGATATCACATATCCCTGCATTTGGGACAGTTGTCTAGCCCTCATCCTTGGTGAAGTATCTAAGTTCTTGCTTTTACTAAAAACAGGGAACATTATTATTTCAGAATTTGACTAGAGGAGGAGGCAGCAAAGGATTTGAGGGTTCTCCTCCTGTGATGTTAGCTGTGCAACAGTTTACTGGTTAAGCATTCACTTGACATTTTAGAAATCCAGGTTTCATTATTTTCAGTCTCATTCTGGTAGAGGAATAAAAAGAGTGCTCAACAGCCATTCCACTGTGCACTAAGCAAGTTCTACTCAATAAGGCAAGAAAGAAGACAAGATGAATCAATATTTCTTAATTTAATGGATAGACCATGCAGTTGAGAAGAAAAAAGGGAATGAGTGAGCAGCTGCTACTCAAAATATGGAATACCGATTTTACTGCTTTTTCCTATGAGGAGTCCTTAAAAAATATGAAAAACCTACAATGGAGTGCAGGGCTTTCTGATCCAGTCCTGCTGTTGCCTGGAGCCTAAATCTTGTCCAGAAAGTTTATGAACATCATCCTTTCATGTTGTGGCAGAGGTTCAAAAGGAACCAGTGTTTCTACCCTCCCTTCCTTGCATTCCCCAAAGTCTATTGTGTGGAAGCTTTGAGTATGACTCACCTCAGAAGAAAGGGAAAATTGAGACTGTACCTCCTACACCCCCAAGGAATGCCATACTGACTAGACTGTTGCCTAACAGGAGGCACTACCTTTTTGGTCAGCTAGGTTTTAACACAAATCAATGGGAGTATTATTTTTAATAGCTAAAGATGGGAGTTTCTAGAACCAAATCAGGCTGAGGAAAGGATGTTAGATTGAAATAGGCCCTATTTACAGTGACATACCTCTCTTATTCAGTGAATACCATTGCTTATTCAGTGAATAAGCAGAAGTAGAATTTTGAACTCTTGTTACACTGTAATTGAGACTCTTATGGAGATGAGGTGATTCCAAGATTGGGTTGAAACAGAAGGGTGTTATAGAAGCTCAGAATGATTTCATCTTAGTGACAGTCCTGTCCAATGTGGACTATTTTTATCACAGAACTATGACAGACTATGGATAAAACAGTAAAAGAACATGAAGTGGCCAGGCTGAGAGTTTAGTTGACATTTTAAGAACAGTGTAAGTGAACAGTAGAGCTCATCCTGAGGCCTTTTTGGTCTCACTGATCTCAGTCAGAGGAGTAAGAGCTCAGTACACTTGCTGTGTGGTTTCATACTGCACAACAAGGAGCAACCATGTTGTTCACTTCAGAAAATTTCAGATTCTTTGACATTCCCAGCAGCACCTAAGAGCTGCACCTAGGAGCTGAGACAATCAATTTACCCAAGGGAAGCTTTAACTGCTCTAGCCTTGAGGATATCCTTCTGCCTCCTGCAGGTTTCAGTCTCAATGTTAGGTTTTATGGCAAAACTCAGGTAGCTCTCCCCATCCAACAGGCAGCCTTGAGCACCACGCACTAGATCAGGCCTGGCTTCACTTGGAAGAACTTCACCGTCATGGACTTTGTCCATGCACGAGGGAGGTACATCACAGCTTCCTAAAGCAGTTTGCAATGCAGTAACACAGGAACAAAAATCAGACCAAAAAACCCCAGAACGTTCAATCCTGCCATATAAGGTGGATCCTCCTGTGTGTCATCAGTGGGTCTGGGTTCTTGAACACAGCTGTTTAGCACTTGAGCTGACACAAGTAATTTGTAGTAGCAGAAGGCTTTTATCTTCCACTAGGGGGGAATGGATACGCATACTTTGCTGGTGAGTTAACAAATCTTTGCTAGCTCATGAACAAATTATGAGACTTGGGGGTAGTAGGTTAACTGGCCCTAAGGCAAGGATTATGAAAGTCATAGCCTGAAAATAGAAACAGACCCCAAGAATGATGCCTTGTTTCCTTTTATCTGTCTGTATTTCTGTGAGCTTTGGAAATGCTTACGTCAATTTTCTTTTTTTTTTTTTTAAAAAAGTGACTATGAGGGGAAAAAGATGAAAAAGTAGACTTTAAGAAGAACACCATGTTATTGCAAGATACACTGTAAAAGTGTATGGATAGGTGAAATAGGTAATTTGTGGTGACTGAAAGCTGAGTTATCAGCTCAAAAACCCTGAGCTGCCCTCACCATAGACACCAGTTCCTGTGCTACACACAAGGGCTCAAAGCTCCCTCAGTCCATTCACTGCAGTTAATAGCAGCTGATGGGGCAAACCATCCCAAGCTGTTTCTGCTTCCAATTACTGTGAAACACAGGTGACATGACCTGACACTTAGAGATCTTCCCAAAATCCAAAACAGTGATGTGAAGATCCCAGTTCTTAGATCTTTGGTGGCTGATGCTGGGAGAGCCTTTGAGTTTGGGTCTCAGTCAGGCCCTCAGTCCTGTGATGTGCCAAGGGCCCCTGCCTTCCCAACAGCCTTCTATATGGAAGCTCTTCTGAATGTGTCTCCTTGGGCCTCAGTTACTGCTCTCAGCTTTTAATTTCCCTGTGTGTGTTCATTCTTCTATTAATGCCCATTCTCCACTATTTCCCACCCTTTTGGAAATGAATTTTCATTCACTATGGGCCTCCCCAGTTCTCACTGTAGTCAACAAGTGCTTTGCCACTGACTTCCATGCAATCAAGATCTGGCCCTTCCTATTTTTTCTCTCTTCACCCACCCACATCTGTCATCTATCTATTCTTATGCTGTTTCTCTAGGTTTTGGGTTTTCTTTTTCATTCTGTGTCCAACATTATAAACTTCATAATTTTTTAAAATATTTCTCTGGCCTCTTTGTGCATTGTAATCTGAACCCATTGCTCTAAACCTCCCTAACTTTTCACACACCCATTCCCTTGTCCCTCTTTCATTTTGTTTCTTTTCCAGCTTTTGGCTTTTCTATTTTAACCTCTCTGACTGATATAGGAAACAGAAAAATAAATGAAAGTACTAAGACTTTCATACAGTAGCTGCATGAGGTGGCGGTTTGAATTCATCAAAGGGTATTCGTTTTTCAAATTTTAATAGCCTGGGTAGGATTCTTGTTCATTATTAATCTGTGTTAGAATTGTAATGAAACACTGTGGTGGTGGTAATTAAATTTCAAGACAGATGCTTCATAAATAAAGAAACATTTCATAAATATAAAATTATGCCACTGTCTTAGCATGTGCAGGTTCTCTGTCATTACAGAAATGTGATAATTATTCATTCATTTTAAGGTTGGTTAATGGTTATTCATTCAATTTAAGGATGTATAAAGAACAGAAAATGTAGGCACAAAGGAGGGAAATACCTGTAGCACTGAGGTTACACCTTATATCTTTTATGTGTGAGTTTTAGAGGGTTTTGCCTTTTTAATTCAGCGCTCATTTCAGCATGGAAAATTAGTATGTAGATAAGTAGTACCTGTCTTCAACACTACATCTAACTGTATGTTTCAATCACTGCTGGATAGTCCTTTTTCTTGCAACAGGCTCTCTCTTTGAACACTACTACTTTCACAGATATGGCCAACTTGAAACCTTATTTCTTTGGGTTTTAAAAGTCTCTTGAAGTGACACTGACAGGCCTGTTGTTTACAAGGTACTCCTTCTTGCCCTTGAAAACTGGGACAATGTTGGCCAGCTTCCAGTCAGCTGGGACCTCTCTGGATTCCCAAAACCACTCAAAAATCACTGAGAGAGGTTTTGCAATTACTGAAGTGTTACAGTGAGGTCCATTTTGTGAATTGGAGAGAAGTTTCAGCTATGCATCACCGCCACACACTATTCCTCTAGCATATTTGCATATAAATATAGCAGTAGACTTATCCTTGTATTGTAACCATGTTAATATTTTGTGTGTACAGAGGTGTGCTTTTTTTTATAATTCCAAATCACGTGGTAAAGTCCAGTCAACACCTTTGTAGATTTAAATGCAAATCAAGTAGTTCTGGCATTTAACTTTTATTAATCACAAAGTACTCTAAACTTTCTCAGAGTCTGATCTTTTCATCCTAAGCTTATTTGATCTTCATCCAAGTAACCAGCATGATTCAGTATTCTCCCAGGATATAATATTATAGTTTGCAAAGTGATTGTTAAATGCATTAATAATTTCAATGGGATCATTAATAACATCTCTTGTCAGCGACCTAGCTTGGATAATAACTTTCTTGTGACTTGCATGAAATAAATTTTTTTTCTGGGGGGAAGGGTATCCTTTTCCAGAGGTTTCTAGATGTCTTTCAGTTGTTTTCCAGTGGCTGAAATAGCTTTTAACTGTGGTATGTCTTGAGGTTTATGCACTCATTTCTAAGAAAATGTGATAATTGGTTAACCAACCATTCCTCTGTAGTTGTCCTGATTGCTTAACCTAAAACTCCACCAATATTTTCTGTAAATAACAGTAATTTTATGTATTTTTTGTAATAATGTCTTGTTACAGAATAATTTAAGGCAGCAAATGTCTATTGACAGAAGTCATATTAATCTAATAAAATAGTATGGCAAAGACATGTCTTGTGGACTGAAAATTAATTTGGCAGAATTTCAGTTTATAAAAGCAATGTATTATCATTACTGGTATTTTCATATCAAGATAGACACTGGATTGCAACAGGTAGCTCTCTGGCTATTGGCAGATTGCAAAGTAACCCAAAATTCAATGTAACTTGGAGAGAGACAGTAATAATCTTCATCTCCCTACCTTCCCCCCCCAGTCTGATAGATTGCTGTCTGGCAACATTCACCTTGCAGATCACCATATCCTCCTTGAATGACAGCAGTCTATCTCTGTGCATCTCTCCATTCCCTATATTGCTCTCTCCTTTCTGTGGAATAAAGCAAGCCCAGCTATTTGGCCACAGTTAAGTCAGGATCACTCTTCCTTCTTTACCTACCTTGCTATGATGTGGAGTCAAGGGCCAAGGTGTCATTCTTTATCAAAGGAAGTAAGTCAATACAGAAAATTAAGTTGTGGAAGCAACAGTAAAACAGTGAGAGGGAAATCCCTGCCAAATGTTGATATAACTCACTAGCAACCAGTTGTGTAAGAAGTTGTCTCTGTGCACTGTCTGCTGTGAGCAAACCAGATTTCACTGTCTTAGGAAAACAAGAAAGTCCTTAGGTAGGTCTGCTTGTAACTGTCCTTCACTGAAACATATTCTGGTACTCTTCTCTGCTGGCTCCTTCCATCTGATGCATCAGGGTTGTACAGTTGAAGAGCAAGATTTATTATGTATTATCAGCAGCAGTCCCACCTTTCAGTTTTTTGCACATACACTGAAATGGCAGGATGGGTCCATAGCTGTGGATTGCAATGGCTACTGTGGTTCTTTGCATAGTGAATGAAGCAAATTTACAGGTTTATAAGATAATTCATTTGCTGTCCCAGCCCTGGCAGTGTTCAAAGCTGGGCTGGATGGAGCTGTGAGCAACCTGGCCTAGAGGAAAGTGTCTCTGCCTATGGAAGGTGGTTTGGAACTAGACCATCTATCTAGTTGACTGGCCTTCCAACCCAAACCATTCTATAGTTCTGTGATTCTGTAATTCTATGTCTTCTGTCTTTCTAAACCTAGAAATTATAAATAACATTTTTCAGAAGGACACTATTATAATTGTATTTTGGAGGGTTACCTTGGATCTATTATTCTTCAGTTCATTCCCTAGGTCAAGTTAGAGGCCCCCATAAGAATCTTCATCTCAAGCCAGCCACCAGTGGTTACAACTGAGCTGTTTGTAGCAGCTGGGAAATGCAGGAATTCCCACAATAACCGTGTCACTGTGTGCATTTGTGTAAGCATCACTCTTGGAAATTTGCCCTATTGTGCTTACCCTCCTTCCCTACCTTTCCCAGAAAAAAAGTTCACCACTTAGTGGTTGCTTTACTCCTGATTTTCACCGAAGCAATGCCTAAACAAAAAATAGGAGTACAAAATTAGGTAGAGACAGAATTTTCCAACAAACTCCAGCTCACACAATAATTAGTAGAGTGGAAAGAAGGATATTCAATCTTGCTTTGTTTTACACAATCCCTATAGGTGTTATTTATCATCAAGGTACTAAACAAAATGTTAATCAAGCATTGTAGCTCCAGTTCTATGATATTTTGTATCCTGTAACTTTAATTCTTCTTTGCACACAGGCAAACTGGGTAATTATTTATCTCTTCTGTTCAGATGAGAGGCTGAAACTTATGTTGTTAGCATTACAGAATCATAGAAATTAAAGATGGAAAAATTTTATTAGATCATCTACAGTAGTAGTCCATCATCTTGCCAATACAAGCATTTTACTATAGAACAATGATTCCTTGCCCAAAGCCGCAGAGAGAATCAGTGTCAGAGCCAGGATTAAAACTTGGAGTTTCTGGCTCCCTGTCCTCTACTCAGACGGCGAGAGCCTTCTGCAGAAAAGCTAGATTGTCCAAACATTAACAAAAAACAGCAGGGATGATTTGATTAATTCAGATTTGTTGCTAAAAGGCCTGTAGTGTTTTTGATTAGCTCTTGGGCCCTCATCAGGCTTAGAGGGGTGTGTGTGGTAAATTTCCTTTTATACCAGTATGTTACCTACAAGATCCTGAAGTGATATGTGTTCTTGAGAAACATGCAATTAAAACACTACTTCCAGAAAATCCCTATGAATATATGGATCAGCATCTTCATGATAAATAGGTCAGACTTAATCCTCCGAGCTCTTGAAGACAAGGGCTATGTTTTCAATATATCTATATGGTGCCTTACTGGACACTCTGAAAAGTTCTGTGATATGTATTAATAATATTATTTATTGGACATGAGAGCTAAAGTTAGAAGTTATTTCTGAGGGGTAGATTTCAACTGCACCATGAAAATTCCACATGCTTAACTTGCAGAGCTATTTGTGAATGCCAGTTATTTTGCATCCTATACATATTTCTGAGGATGAGTAGTACATGGGAGGTACTTAATGTTTTTATTATTACTCTATAGCACTTGGTATATATATTTTATAAATACTTGTATAGTATTTACTTATATAGTACAGAAAGAACACTTAAAAAGTCAGTATTTGCTGCACAGCTTGGTTTTCACTTCCACATCAGAGTTTTCACACACAGGTTTCTACAGAAGAAGTATTATTATTGGTACCGGAGAAACTGCCTACTATTACAGATTTCAGACGTCTCTCATTATAAGTTCCTGTTTTCAGTAGCTAAATTTTAACTAAGGAAATTTTGCATTTATATGTATCCACCTCAGGGTTTTCTGAGAAAATTTCTTAGAAACTTAGAAGAAAAATTGCAACTGTTTTAGTGACATGTGAATCCCTGGGTTTCATAACAGGAATAGAAAATTTGTCAAAAAGGGGATCTTTATGTTGGATGTCTGCTTTCTTTCTGTTTTGAACAAAGTTTTTCAGGATATTCTGAGATGTTCTGGAAGCAGGTTTTCTTCACTTAACTTTATCCCACTTAAAAATGAAGTTTTCCACTGGTCTGATTCTGTTTACTCTTGAACACCAAGGTTTTTGCCTCTTCAGTGCTCTTTTGGTCCTTCCCCCATTGTCAGATGACTTCTCAGACACTAAAAAATGACACTCAGTATTGAGTTTTGTATTTCATTTTAGCAGGAATCTGAGAATGAGTGGTTGCATGCTGTGGCAATGTAGAAGATAATGAAAATTAACTCTGCATGCAGCTAAGGTTGTGCTTTCACAATCACTTGAAGATGATCTAAGTAGATGCTTCTGCCAAAAGTGGTGACCTCACCTATCCCCAGACAATGGTGGCATATTCCTGCTTCTTGACTTTGAAAGAACTCATCCAGATGAGGACTACTAACTTTTCAGCTGAATTAGTTTCCTAACACTGTGTCCATGAAGATGGTAGCACAGAAGTGGGAGTAAGGTTTCCTACATATGGCAGGGACAGAAAATGTTAGCTCATAACATTCCAGATAGCAGCTGGAATTATCTCTAATTAGTACTAGCAGTTATGTCCTCCTCACCTTTCCATTGATGATGATAATCTTTAAATTCAGTCAGCAGCCTGTCAGTATAGAGACTAGTGAATAAGACATGGTTGGTAAATGTCAACAACTTTTGAACATGCTACTTGAGATATTTATCTGCTACTTAAAAATTATTAGGGATATTCATAGGTTTTGGTGTTTTTTTTTGTATGCCTGTATTTCTTTTAGTTTGTTAAGGACCACCTGATTCGCACATTTAATTTGGCTGTGGAGGATGGAATTTATTTTCAGTGTCTGTAATGTAAAATTTGGAAACTGACCTGACCACCTAGACTCCCTTTAATCACCAATGTAATGTTATTGGGACTATTAGGTTGGGACCTCTTTAAGTAATCTGTCATTAGGATTAATCATGCTCTAGAAATGCTCACCTTGCTGTATCGAGTAAATAAAATTAATTCTCTGCAGATGAATAGTCACATGACAACATCTACATTGTTATATGCAATGAAGCCAGTCAAAAACCATCTAACCTGGTAAACCCAAGGACTGGTTAGGCAAGGAGAAAAAAGATGTAAGGTTTACTTATGGGAGTATCCATGCTAATATTTGTGCCCGTCATCTGAGTCTTACCAGTGCAACACTGCTGTACCCTTCAGTTCAGACCTTCTGGCTTACTTGGAGCTGTAGTGTCCAGGTTGAGGGTAATTAGATATAAAGAACGAGTTCTTCACTATGTGTGCTTTGAGACACTGGAACACATTGCCCAGAGTAGCTGTGGATGCCCCATCCCTGGAAGTGTTCAAGGTCAGCTTGGAGTGACCTAGTGGAAGGTGTGCTTTCCAATGACAGGGACATGGAACTACATCATCTTTAACACCCCTTCCAACCAAAAAAAATCTGTGGTTCTGGGAGATTGGGCCAGAGAGACTGAAACTGGTTGGCAAATTCATGATGCAGCTGGGAATAAATGGGGCTGAAGGCAAGAACAACCAGTAGGAACAATCAATGTCCAACTCACTTGCTCTTATCAGTACCAACAGTAGTCTGTGCCATGCAGCAGGGTGTACCAGCCCCATTTGTCACTCATGGGTATCAGAATAGTGCAATGTGATAGAGGTTGCCTTTTCCCTACTTTTCTATTTTAAAAATGTAAGTACGGATTCAAAGTCAAGCACTTGAAAGTGAGAATTACCTTTAAGATCATCCCTAAAGGATCATCATCCATGCTACATTTTCTGTGAAAGAGAGATCCCAGGTGGAACTTGCACTGTTCCTCTTCAAGGTTAACATATTTCCCTGAATTTCAAGGTCATACAGGCCTCTCTAAAAACCAAAAACCAGATATGCCTGGAAAAGTGAAGTTAGTAGACTCTCCCCACATTTCAAGTGGAGGGGAAAATGAACAGGCAAGTACATGTAGGTCAGTCAAGGATGCTGTTGCACTGCTGCATGCAAATACTTTGAAACTATTTTAAAAATTAGAATATATTAAAGAACCCCAAACTTTAGGATTAAATAATCATTGCAAAATATGAAGAACTTTCTAAAACTTTTGTAAGTATTTTTGTTTGTTATTAAACTAAATCTGATGAATGACACTCTATACAGTAGTATTTTCATGCTTTGGTGTTATGTACTGTGGACTAACTGAATCAGAGATCTAGCTACACAATGAAAATCAGACAGATTTTAAGTATTTGTCAAACTGAGGCCAAAACTCAAAACAAAAGTAAAGTTATCATACAGTTCAATTAAATTATACTTAAATATAAGCAGTAGATATGTGTTAACTTCAATTGAGTAATATGTAAGAAATAAACAGCTCACTTTGCAGCTGGGCATTTACAGCCTTTGGCAGGTAACAGTAGCCTCAGAGAGATTTAAGTGGTCAGGTTAAGTGCTATGCATGGGAGCAGGAGGCAGGAGAAGAGCTTCAGCATATGAGAACAAGGGATGATCCCAATGAAAAGCACATATGTGCATTTCATATTCTGTGAATTTTCTGGCTCTAGTTGGAGATCATGCCATTGTTTCTAAATAGCTCTGATATTCCCCCCTGTGTCAGTGCAAAGCATTGTTAAAGTTTAATACTACTTCTGTGCTGTTCAGTATTTTAGTTTTCTTGGCACACTTCACTGAGGAAGAGGAATGCTCAGGGCTAAAAATGAATAACTTAATTGCTGGGCCAAATTCTGAGTCTCTCAACTGAGCAGAACTCCCACTAATTTGAGAGGAACTTTTGTTCAATTGACTGCATAACTTGAATCATTGTCCCATGTTAACCTCTGGTCGCTTAGCTAGTCTCATTGCAAGATACACAGGGAAAACATCTTAATCCTGAGGAGCAGAGTTTAAAAATGTTTCACTAAAAACCATCTTCTAAAACAGTTTTTGTGTTCTAGCTTCACTTTGATTTAATATTCTCAGCTGCTGGTGATGCAGGGTACTTCTATACCAGCCAAAGCTTTGGTTTTGAGTTATCCTGCTGCATCCTGGGAGAGAAAGAGTAAAATTCTGGACTGTTTTTCAGTAAAACAATACCTATTTGGAAATTACTTGCATGTTCTTGCAAGATGATTGCTTTTGCTAATCCAGCCAACTGCCTCAAATTCACTGTAATTTCATATGAGCAAGACACTGGGAAACTTTGTTGTGTTGCAGTCAAGGATGGTTGCATTTCACAGATGGATAAAATAGGAGGCTCTCCCTCCTCCTCTTCTGTTTATGACAGTCAGTTAGCAATATGTTCTGTAATATTTCTGGAAGAAAGAAATAGTGTTGCAAGAAATATGGCATAAAAGAGTGTTTTTTAAGGCTTCTAGTCTGGCTGCATGCATGGTTGCTTGGTTCTCAAAGCAAAAGCACCTTATGTGAGAACTATGATTAACGTTTTTATTGTTTAAAGAATTTATTATGGAAAAGAATTTAAAGGAGAAAAACAGCCAGCTTCTTGACAGTTGTCAGCTTTTGTGACAATAATGGAAAGACTATCAGAAGTCCTCATATTTACTTTGCACTATGCATTTTCAAGTCAGAAGGGAAAGTAGCATTACATTTGATGGAGTTTAGAGAAGAATGAAAAAAAAATTAGAAATTTCTGAGAAATAGAAAATTTCAGCTTGAATTGTCATCTGTTGGTCTCATGTACTGACATTTATGGGAATATTTCCATTCTGTTTTTCATGTCTTGTGACTGAGGTTATCACAGTCTTATTCTAAATCTTGTTTTAATAACCTTAGTGTTAAGCCCCTCTTGACGGATTTAGGAAAAACAGTTTAAGACATTTGTTTTTCATTCAATGACTTAAAGTGGTGAATGACTTCACCATAATACTTGTGAGTTATTTGTTTTTATCTTGATAATCCAAAACAAGCACCTTATTTTTGTTCTCAATTTGTCAAGCTTCAATTTCCAGTTGTTTGTTCTTGATATTTATCTTCTGTAATTAAAAAGAAACCAAACAACAACAAAACTACTACCAAGACTATTCTTATTTAATCACTAATAAGCTATTATCAGGTCATCTAGTTATCCTTGGACAAATTGACTAGACTGAGCTGTTCTGTTCTGTCATTCTATGAGTAATTTTCCATGCTATGATTCATTCTTACTTTGCTTTCCTGAGCCCTGCACAAATTTTTAACATCTTTGTTTTAAGTCTGGATATCAAGAATTGCACCCACTATTCCTAGTAGTGGCCTCACTGGTGAGAATCACACGTAAAAATAACTACAAAATGCATTATTCAAATTCTATTGCCATAGGGGCCAGATAGTACCTAGCTACCATGATAGATATAAAAGCTGTAATAACATTCCATCCCAACCTTTTCTTTGGTTTTGGATCCTGTGGTTCTCTGCACTCACCATGCCCATTTAGCTCTGAATTTTGGTTGTTCCAAAACTGTAAAGTGAAACTCATCTCAGCCCACAGTTCTTCCCTTTCTGCCCCCTGAATTTTGTGCTGAAACTATGCAAAAATGTGCATTTTTGTTATTTTTATTTAAACAGCAAAAATAGTTTGGCTCAACTGTACTGAAAACTGGGTCATGGCTTGTTCAAAATATTTGCAGCCCTTTCAAGGAACATTGGTTGTACTTAGGGCTTGTAAGGAGCTCTGAATTCAACAGTTTTAGTGGCAGGTGAGAAGATTGTCCTGAGTTAAATTAATTTGCCTTTAATGTTTCAAAGTATTCTATTGTAATATAACTCCTGTTCATTTTCTTTCAGCTAGTTAGTGATTGAAGTCAAAATATTTTTGTGTTCAGAAGGTGTCACATTGAATTTAAATTAAGTTTACTGCATATGAGAATCTCTCCATAAGGAATTAAACTCAGGTCTGTTTTCCAATAAAACCTGTGCCTGTGATTCCATGCAAACACTGCCTTGTTACAAGCTGGGCTCAGCATGGCTGGGCTGAGGGCTCTCAACAAAGTCACATTAGTTCAACCAAGCATCATGCACCAGCAGAGCAACAGTTACAGCATGGAGGATGTCCTCAGCTCAAAGCAAATATAAGGTCATCCAACAAGAATGTTCAGGCACCAGCTGAATCACAGAAGCTTTTTTAAGTCTTGGTAGCTGACTTTGTGTGTCCTCTCAGACAGTCAGTCATAAATTAATGAAACCTAGCTTAAGTCTCAAGGAAAAAGTAGGAGGAAGGTTATTAGGAGGAAGGTTGTATTTCCTTGCATGTGAAGGAGGCTAGCTAACAAGACAAACATAAAATGTCACAGAATTTCAGTTTGTCTATGGTGACTTGATTGTCTATATGACAGTAATGTAGATTGCTGTTAAAGAGTATATCTCTTGTGGTGTGTGTTTAATATTGCAAAACTTCTGGTAAATGGACTCCAACTCATAGATTTTAACAAGGACTACAAATCTTTTTGGTAAAAATGGTTGAATTTCCAGCAACTACGGAGCAAACTTTTCTTCAGAGTGGAAATGTGTAAAGTGTGCCTATTTCAGCTTTTTTTTAACTTTTGATTTGATGCAAACTACAGGTTAAATGAAAAGAAACCCCAAACCCTATTCTTCAGCAACTGTTCAGTCTATCTCTTAAAGCTGAATTAGTCTGGATTGATAGGAAGACTAGGTTTCATACTTTATCTCTAAATGCAAGTGGAAGTATTACATCAACTTTGTACTTCCATCATTTTCACTCTGAGCATGGGTGAGAGAACACCAGCTAAAATAAAATCGTCTATTTGTTTATGTTATTTTAATAAATAGATGGCAGGATGTTTACAGGAATTCATTCTGTTCAAGGAGTGAGGAAATCAAACCTTAGGTATGTGCTTTGAGATGGTAGTAATAACCACAATTTCAGATTAGCACTGGGAGATTTTAAAAACTGTATTTAATTAATTAAATCTTTATGCCATGTCTTGAAATTGAAATACAAAGTACAACCCAAGAAGTATGGAGCTATTTGGCATGACTGTTGCCAAGAAGAGGCATGGAATCACAGGTTGCTGAATTTTTAACATGAAGAAACACGGAATTAAAACTCTGCAAGTTTTGAAAATCATTGCAAATTCTAGACCCATTCCAGCTCTTTGAAATACTTGGGAAACCTTAAAGTAACTCAAGGTCTGTATTTTTGGAAAACATGAATTTTGAGTAAACTCTGGGGACCAGACACCACATGATTCTGCTGTCATGAAGTCCCTGATGTGTTCCTGTGCAATGCAGTGCAGGGATTGAAGGGATTTGCAGAGCCAGGGTATCTGCTGGACCCAAACCAGTTGTTATCGACTTCCTTAAAAATAGTGCAGAACATGAAACCAAAGTCCTGTGTACATTTATTTTTTGTTACATTATTAAGAGTGTGGAAAAATTACAAGTCACTTGAGTTAACAATACTTAGGAAAAGCTTCAATAGATGCCCTTAAGTCAGCATAAAGGTACATTTTCCCATGTAACTGCACCTCAGAATATAACACATCTTGAAGACAAACTAATGAAGTATGGCATATTTGCAGGGATGCAGGAATTACTCATAATATTTACTAGAATGTTTTAAAGGTTGGCCACAATCCAGTTGGTAAAAACACTGAATATTTTTAAACTTGTGATAGCAAACATACAAAATCTTTGGGTGTTCCAGAAAACAGTCACTCCGCTTTAGCGAGCATAAGACGTCGTTAGAGCTAAATAAAACATGTGCATGTGTTTCTCTGTTTCTCTTTCCTTACACCTTCAACTCAAACTGATATAAGTCATATTTTTCGTGGGTATCAGACAAAAGTCTCCTTCAACTCACTTTTATAGCTAATTTTCTACTTCAAGTTGCTTCTTGAGCTCGTATCTTGACCAGCTGTTTGTTTTCTTAAGTGTTCTTTTTGTTGAATCTCATCACATTCATCAGATGATCATGTATTTTCCACTAGAGATTCATTGCTCATTATCAATCCACTTTGCTTCTTTGGTGTTTTGGCTTCTTTCTTTAGCATATTCAGGTATCAGTCACTGTGATCACTCAGTCCAGCTCTGTGTATGTGACACAGGTAAGTCCACCACTCCTATAAGTCCCAGCAGACATCTCCAAAAGAAGTCACCAGTCTGAAGCCCAGAAACATGGATCATCAGGTAAAGTTCATCAGGTAAAGGGATGTATATTATTAACATCTAATGAAGAGGTTTATTTGTCATTATAGTCTTGAACTCCACGAGAAGGCTTTGTCAGCTCAAGTGTAACAAGCAAACCCTGGACAGATAAATGCCAAATTTTGGGCCATCCCTTGTAAACCAATACCATCATGCTTCAGGTAGCTCTCTTCATATCTGCTATAATACCTAAACAAAATGGGGTGAGTTGAGGACAGAGTTGCAGCCCTAACTCTGAATTTCCTGGCTTTTGTGGGCTTAAGTCATACCCTTAATGTTATTTGAAAGTATTTTTTTGTGGTTTAATATATACTATAACTTTTTCTTTTGTGACAACTGGATTTATACTGGCTTCATCCCTAATACCACTGGAAACTGGAAGCAGGTCATAGTGTGAGCCTGTCTTCCAAATATTTTAAACAGAAAGTCACCATTCGGCACTCATCGCTCTTGTTCTCCAATAAAAGTTCAGTGTTCCACTTCAATTAGAATGATACCTCTTATGTCAATACCACATCCAACTTGTAGACTATTTGTCCTCCTGAATGCTGAAGGTGAAACAAATGAACAAAAATGTCCTTGTACTTTTCTGCTTTTACTCATATGAAAAGACCTGTGTTTAGTGGAAAAAAAATAAAAGGTATTTTTTTTTTTTCACCAGAAATTCTTTTCTTGTATTTTAACTTGATTTTCCTTGGTTGGTTCCATAATTATTCTATGGTCAAATATTTTTATGCTACAGCTTGCATTCACATTGACCAAAATCTGCCTATCTCACCAGTAAGTACTACTAATATCTTCATATTAAATCATAGTGCTTGGTTGTCTGAGTAACATTACACCACATAACGGAGTAAGTCAATGTGCAGTTGTTGATGTGAAGTCCTGCCTCCTAATGACTTCTCAGGTCACAGAGCTGAAGTGTATTGCTGAAATACAAGCTTGCCATAAAGGTGTAATATTCAGCACTTCGGTTTGAGAGGAGCAATTTTAGAACCCGTGATTTTCTGGCCTTTGTACCTTTGTTTTGCCAGGACAATACCATTAGACTTATTTTCTACTTTGTGCAAAAATTGGTAGGATATAATTTGTGAGGGTGGGCATTGTGATGAGTATTTAATTTGGGGATGTGTCAGAATGTTTCTCTTTTAAGGCCATCTTCCATTATTTTTTAATTTTATAAATTGAATAATCAAGCAATAATCATCACTGTCACATAAATGGAAGGCCAGATTGTCTCCCATTTCAAGAAGCTGAGAAGCTGAAACAGTGTTAGCCTTATGCAAAATTGTCAAAATTTAGTTCTAGAAGACATTACCTCTGCCAGCCACTGTCTAAAAGGGATTGCTCAGAACATTGTGTGAGGTCTATACCTACAGGAGAAATCCCTTTTACATAGATTTGTGTATCAGTTCAATGTTGTCTAATTACATTAAAGAGCACTTAAAAAAACCCTTCATTTTTACAGCTGTCTTAAGCATTTCCTTCATTAAATGAAGCCCTTTCTTCCTCTGTTGTCTGACATAGCTTTCACTTTGAAGAACATCTTTAATAAGGAGGAGAAAAAACACCTTTTTACTCTTAAAAGTCAGTTGGGAAATTTTGGCATTTGGCAGATTATTGTCAATTTTTTTGTAAACTTACTTGCCCCCAGTTTTTCTCACCTGTTACAAGATCCACACACTTACCCCTTATATCACTTGTACTTTTCTCACAATGCAAAAAGTCAAGCTGTTCTGGTCTTTTTTTGTATGGAGGCATTTTAAATACATCTGGAGATTGTCATGGTGAACCACATGGCCTATTTATTCCACCTTCCATTTTGGTGGCTGGCAGAACTGAGGGCATAAAGGCTCTCGAAAACCCAGGCTGAAGCAGTATTTTTCCAGTAATTGGTGTAAGCGCCATTAACTTAAGTTTTTCATCAGTATGGTTTTGCAGAAGCAACAAAAGTTCACAAGACTGCGAAATCTCATCAAAAACAGGGTGATGTTCTGGTAAAGGGGACATCTTCCCAGATTTTCAAAATTAAAAAAATCTCATCAAAATGACAGTGGTGATATTGTGGCAGGTGAATAGTAGTAAGGTCATTGTCTTGCTGCATCCAGGGGGCAGATCATCTCTTTTTTCATCTTGTTTCCATTCTTTTGGGCTGGTCTCTAAGTAGCAAAAGGAGTTTGTTTGCTCCTGCAAAACACAGCACAGTACAGAGGAGCGTGGGTGTCTATGTATGGACGCACACAAGTGCACAAAACCACAGAGGTTAGTTTTAATTTACTTCAAAATGCGTAAGTGTATTTGGGAGATGGAAACTAAGAGAATTCATAATAAGACTGAATGTAGTCCAGGAACCTTGTAAGATTTGAGACTAGAAAGCAGTTTTCCAATCTTTCATGTATGGAAATACCAGATGAGTCAATGGGTGTTCTCTGAGCTAGGAGCTTCCAGGGCTTCTCTCTCCATGTCAGCAGCATCGTCTTATAACTTCTTTTTAAAGACCACCCAGTATCCACAGCCACCTCTGATTTAACTGGAGCTTTGGGTGCTCAGTGCCCCTGGAACTGGGCTTATATCTGCCCTGGTGCTTCTGGAAAGGCAGTCACACAAAAACAGTTTAGAGAAATTAAATCTGGCATTCAGGATAATGTAAGACTTACTAAAGGTGACAATTCTTGGTAAAAAATTAAACTAGAGATTTTAAAACAAACAAACCCCCTCCCACCCTTCCCCCACCCCCCAAGAAAACCCTAAAACAAACAAACAAAAACAAAACAAAAATCAAACAAAGGAAAGAAAACCTGACTTAATCATTGTGTAATAAGAATGTGCTTTTAAAATGCTTTTGGCTACAAACAGTTTGGAGCAACCAACTGCAATCTATTAAATTTCAGCTCACAGGGATTTTGCTTTTTCCTCAACCTTTTCTGGTATATTATATAAGTATTGTTAGGAAATTCACAGTTCTAATTGAGTTAAAAAGAAATATTTAGTTTTATAAGGAGAAACCAATTAATATCCAGCTTCTAAGGTAGACTTTTGAAACTAAGGAGATTTTTCACTATTGATTGATGGATATGTTCTATATATTTTTTTTTTCCTCTGGGACTTATTTAATTTTAACTTTAGGGTAAAATCCAGCCTGATTTATACAAGTGTCATTATGTAGAATGCTGGAATTTTTATTACATTTCTTTCTTTGGGATGAATAAAGTAAGCCTAAGTTCCCTTAGGGAGTATGTCTATCTAGAGTAAGATGTTTTTCAATATCCATCTAATATGGGAGAGATTTTTACAAGTAATCATTCATGAAGGGTGAAGGTATAAGTAAAATAGGCAATATTTAAATGCTAAATAGGTACTTATAATTACAATAATTCTTTATCCCCATAGACTTTTCAACAGTTTCAATGAGAATTGAAACCTGCTCATCTCAATGGTCATGGAAATAACTAGTTTTACAAATGAATGAAAAAAATAGGCTATGTTGTTTGGGTAATCTGTTTTACAATGAAATCTAATGACTAAATCCTTCTTTCATAGATTTTCAGAGGCACTCCATTATCAGCTATTCTACTTTTGTAGGGTTTATTAAATATTTTATGGAGAAGTCCCATTTCACATGGTATCAGGCTCTGTTAGGATGGTGGTTCTTGTATCTAGGAATAGATGTGTGTTTAATGGCTAGAAGTGTTCTACATTGCTTCTTGGAAGCTAATTAAAGACAATTAGTGCTTGCTTTGGAGCTGTGATGATTTTAAGTCTTTTTAGAGGATTCATCTAGTATCCCTCCTTTCCCCACCATTCTTTTTTCTTTTTTTTTTTTTTTTTGACTATGCCAGATATAAACAGCTGAATTATTTGTGATATGAAATTGATGAAATTATTTCTATCAAAGTTGCCATTAAAACAATTTTGAGTGGTGTCAGAAGAGATGGGGATGTAGGAGAGAAGCCTGGGCCTTTCCTTAACTGGAGGAAAAAGTGGTCTTCAAGTAACAAGTCTGAGGTGACAGGATCAGAGAGAGAGAAAGGAGCTGCTTGGTGAACCAAATATCAATAGTCCAGTACATGGGTCAGGGGGCAGTAGGAACAGGAGGTAGATGTAGCCTGGGAACTGATTTTGGTACCTGATTCAGAACTAAACAATTTTCAGTTTGGTCCTTGTAACAAACTGATGGAAGAATTAAAAGAAAATGTAAGTGTTGGGCGGGGGAAAATTACTTGGAAGCATCTCTACCTACCTATTTTGCCAGGAGAATACCATTGGTTTTGGTTTCCATTTCATGCAAAAATTGATAGGATATAATTTGCAATGATGGGCACTATGCTGAGTATATAATTTGGGGATAGGTTAGAATTTGCCTCTTTTAAGGCTGTCTGCAGTTATTGTTTGATAAATTGGATAATTAAGCAATAATTATCACTGACACATAAATGGAAGGCTAGATTTCCCTCACTTCAAGAAGCTGAAAAGCTGAAAGAGTGTTAGCCAGATGGAGAGTGGTCAAAAGTCATCTGTACTACGCCTTCCACTTGAAAACAAAATAAATATATTCTTGAGTTTAAGAAATAACTAAGTAACTTAGTGCTTACACAGAACTCTTTTGATTTCAGGTGAGACGCTCTGAATAACAGAGATAATGAACCTTAAGCCTTCAACCTTCCCATTTGTTTTTATGGAGATAAATTCAGACTGAGGTAAGTATGATACAGAATCTATGAACAATCATGAATCAACACCCTACACAGCATTCCAAGTTCATATTTTCTGGGAAAAAAATCTTAAGTGTATACTATAATAAATTAGCAATACTACTGTAATTTACTCTATTGATAAATTTTACTAAAATTCTTCTAGTAGTGAAGCTATTCTAAAATTAGGCTCTGTCTTGTAGTTCATGGAGCTTTATATACTGAAGAATGAATGAAAAAATACTGCTTTGTGTTTATTTGAAAGCAGGACTTTTGAAGAGCATCATACTAATTCTGTAAAGCTTAGCAAATATTTCTGAGATTTCCAGGAACTATCTTCCTGCGTAAAAAAGGTGGTAAAGGAACATTTTCTACTGGTACTAAGGTTACTGGGGAAAGTTCATGGACTCGGGGAGGTTTTCGGGGTGATTAACCTCAGGTGCCAAGGCTGATCCACAGTATTTTTTTCTCTGAGAAATAATTCATTTTGATCTGATAAAAGAGGTACAGCAGATCATGTTCTTACAACTGTCTATACCAACACTTGTGGATGCAATATTGTATATTCCAATATAGAACAAGGCTCTGTATTAAACAAAGGGATGGGTGGAAAGGCCTGGATTTAAAAAGGCTCTTCAATACTTCTTTCTGGGCTCCTCATGCAGAAAATCATTGGCTGCCAGGTAAAATAGATCTGGACAGATAATCTTCATTGCTTTATGAACTGTTGTCTCTAAAGCTTTTATTGTTCTGTGTAGATGATTAACGCATTTACAGATGACTCTGCACTTACTAGTCCTGATGTTCTCCCAGGGACAGCACGAATAAAAGTTTAGGCTTGAATAGATCTTCTCAAAGACCCACTGGCTCAATTTCCTCCTAGGTAGAGGGAAAATAAATGTCTTATTGTCAAAATATTGTGTCATTTCAAGGTTTTAAGACTTAACTAGGACCATTGAAAAAGACACATTGGATTAGAGGAGCAATAAAATAAACACAGAAACTGTAACAGAGACCCTCTGGGACATGCTAGTCTGTGAGAATTTTGTGAAGAGGAAAGATAAAAGAAAGGTTAGATAGGTCTTCTGTGTGCTGAATGTCTCTCACTTTTTTCTATAGAATAATATAACTGAACTGTGCTAAACTCAATTTAAAATTTTACTTTGTTTGACCTTTTCCAGCTTAATGACACAGTTGCAGTGGTAGGACACAGGAGACATGCAGTGACAGTGACTAAATAAAAAAAATAAAAAAAACATTAAGAGAAACTGTGTATATTTTTGCCTAGCAGAGAACAAAAACATTGTTTTCCTGAAAGCCACATGAATTAGTTTTCCAGGTGTTAAAAAGGGGCATTGGACATCAATAGAAAAGAACTGGAGGAGAGAGCTGGGTTTTAGAAGTTGTCCTTTGGACAGTGATCATATTTATTATAATATCTCCATATAAATTTTATACGAAAATAAACACTGAATTTGCAAAATAGTCCCAGACTTAAATGGCATTAAGGTCACACTCCAAGTGGATATTTTAAAATGTGCTTCACTTTACTGACTTTAATTACTGTCCCTCTCTACCTATTTTCAGATGTTACCTCAAATCTGATATGGATAAATGAAAACTTAATCTTTTCCCTGTTAATCCCTTTTGCCTTCTTTTTAATCTCTGTGAATAATGCTAATCTGTTTACTCAGCCCCAGAACCCAGGCACAACCTTTGGGTTGGGCTTGAGTCCAGGCCTTCACATCCAGGCTCTGTGTGTGACTTTGCCATCTGAGACCTCTGTTCTGGGCTGGAATAAATCTGCCTCTTTTAGTGAATATACCCTAACTATATATATATACAGCAAAAGCAAGCAGTTTAGATCAGATAAATTTTTAGCAGGCCACAGCTGGATAAAGTGAATCCCTAGATGAAATTATGTGGGCCTGGATCAAGGATTTAGCAACATGTAAGGACAGAAAAGGTGGAATATGAAATGATCTGGAGAATGAACTTTAAGGCATAGCATCATTTTGAGACATCTAGGCAAAAGTGTTGTTTTTATTCTCTCTAGAGTTAATAAGATCTGTTTCTTTCTATTTTATTTTATTTTTAATTTCTGAAGAAAGGTGGATCCCTGACTTTTGTTCTCTTTAAAACAAGAATTAAAATACATGTGTTGGAAGAATTTACTGAAGTCACCCAAAGTGTAGGTATTCAAAAACCAATGGGCTTTGAAGATGGCATTGAAAAGCACAGTTTTTACACCAGACAAGGAATAGGTGCAATAAATTAAATCTGAGCCAAAGGATTCTGTTAACTGTTGCTGGAGGAGGCAGTGGGCTGATTGTGACAGCTGATATTCTCTTCAGCCCCCGAAGAATTGAAGCTGTAAGAGTAGGCTACCACCTGAGAAGATTATGCTGTCTTCATGGCCCAGAATGCAGGCTGATATTCCTATGATTTGGGGAATTGCTTTTGAATCAACTCTGCTAAGCACCTGGGAAATCCCTTCCTTTTCTTGACACTTGAAGTGAATGATCTGTCAAGGCAAATGCTTAATTTTTTTAAATTATTTTCTAAAATTATTTTCTAAAATATGAAGTCATTTGGTATAAAAACTGCATGGATTTTTTCTTGTTTCATGTCTATGACAAGTCTAAATCTGTGTTTGATCAATGGAGAAGGAGGAAGACCTCTAATTTCCTCCTGTTTTGCATTTAAAATGTTCTCTTACATTCCTGTGTGAAAAAAACAGAGCTTTTAATAATAAGTTTTTCTTTTTGTTGTTTGTTTCTTTGTGTTGGTTGGGGTTTTTTGTTTGTTTGGTTTTTTTGTTTGTTTTTTTTTGTTGGGTTTGGTTTTTAGGTTAGGTGTTTTTCTTTGGGAGGGTTTTAATAAATTATAAAAATGGAAGTTTATTTTTAAGCAGGAAGTAATTAATTTTTTTCTTTTTGGTTTGCTTATATGGACTCTAATTGCAACTGAAACAGATTTTTATTTATTTGAAGAGGGCTATGAATGTTCATAAAATAGATATTTAAATTACCTGAATGAGTACCATTTTTTAAGGCAGAAAAGGCACATAAATTTATTCCATATTTCCAGACTTTTCTACTTTTCTGGCAATTTAAAGCACATAATTCTCACCTGCATTTTTCTAGCCTTCATTACACATCAAAAGCCTAACAAACACTAAATGAAATCTATTTTTTTTTTTTATTTTTGAATGACTATTCAAGCAAGCTTTGTTGTCCAGATATCCAAAATCTCTGTATGGTATTCACCGCTGAGGATAACCCGATCTCAGGAAGACTGAAGGTAAAAGATTTCATGGGCATTATTTAAGTAAAATTACCACCTAAGTGAAATGGGAAAACATCACATGACAACCAAAAAAACCTGTCTCGTTAAAAGATGTCTTAAGCCCAAATGAAATAAGAATATCATGGAGTCTAGTTTAAAATTGATGTGAAAATTTGGAAGAAATTTGCAAGAAACTTTTCCATTTTGTTTTAAGAAAATGAATGGCTATGTTCCCATTCCTGTGGAAAATTTTGGAGGTACCTCACATAATTTATAATTGATTTTCCACTAAACTGTTGAAGAATCATTTTTGCTTCTGTTGCTAAAGTGCAGCACCAGCAAAAAAACCTGCAGAACATCTTGGCAAATTCTTCAGAAGTTACTTCTACCTCAAAAACCTGAAAGTATGATTTTTTTGGTTTGTTTTTAGGGCTTCTTGGGGTTTTTTTTGTATTCGAAAAAGAAAATACTGTAAACGTGTTGAATACATTAGTTCCATAACGTATTCCTATTCAGTAGGCTCATAGTACTGTAGTTCATTTCAGCTGAACATTTCAAATGACACTTTAAGGTAAATCTTATAGATTTTAGATTTGAAATTTCATAATTCCTTTTTAGAGTGCTTGGATCTCATCTGTGACTTAAAAGCCATACTTGAGCAAGTGTCAGACTTGCGCTTGGTTTACTCTTTCCTAGATTTCTGAGAGTCTGGATATTAGGACTTTTAAATAATCACCTCATGAATTTTATTACTCTATAATAAGTCTCTCAGCTTTGACTTGCTCCTGAGTTTTCTCTAGAAACAAAAATGCTTTATTATCTGGAGAGCAACTTAAAAGAACTCAGGAATTTAATTTAGTGTGTGAGAACTTTGCCCAGAACTTGAATGCAATACAAAGAGCCATTAGAATCAACCTTAATTGAGAAGTTCACTAGAAATCAAGGAGAAATTTATCCCTTCACCTGAAGTACAGTTTTATCTGCACTGTTTTGGTGTCTCCTGTTTGATACAGACAGAGCTGAGATGTACATTTTTCATGCTCATTATTGTAGTCATGCTGCGGAGTATGAAGTCTTCAGCTAAAGGTGACGGTTCTTTGGAATTAAATACACATTTTACTGCTGATGTCAGGGATACTAGCATTTTGCCCTTTGTTTCCATAAAAATCAACCTGGAATCATTCCCCATTGTTATAGTTTAGCCCCAGCCAGCAGCCAAGCCCCACACAGCCCCATGCTCACTCCCCCAACAGTGGGATCAGGGAGAGAATTGGAAGGGTGAAAACTGGAAAACTCATGGGAGGAGATATAGACAGTTTAACAGGGAAAGCAAAAGCTGTGCACACAAACAAAGTAAAGTATCAAGTCATCTCTTCCCATGAGCAGGCAGAGAGTTGAGCCTTCTCCAGGAGAACAGGGGACTATCACATCCAAGGATGACTTGGGAAGACAAATGCCACCACTCCAAACATCCCCCACCCTTCCTCCCTGCACTCTGTACACTGAGCATGATGTCATATGGTCTGGAATGTTCCTTTGGTCAGTTTGGGTCACCTGTCCTGGCTGTGTCTCCTCCCAACCTCCCGTGCACCTCCAGGTTCCTCACCAGCCTCATGAAAAGCAGCAAAAGCCTTGGCTCTGTCTAAGCCCTGCTCAGCAATAGCAAAAATATCTCTACACCATCAACCCTGTGTTCAGTACAAATCCAAAATACCAACCACTGTGAAGAAAAATAACTGTACCCCAGTCAAAACCAGCACACCAATGCACTACACTGATTTTTCAGTCCTATCTCTGTAGCATCTTGTGCAAAATTACTTACATGGTTGTAGGAAAGCTAAATGAAAGGGTTTCTCTCAAGCAACAGATGTGAAGCTACTTTTTATTTCCTAGACCTCTTGAGAATATATTTTATGTTAGCTTTGGTATTAGTTCTGGTCATATCACTGATAGGAGAAAGTGTGTGAAAGATTAATTTCACTGCCAGTGCTCATATCTATACATTTCACTTGACAGTGGTGAAATTTACAGAGACTCTTTGAAAAATATTTCTGCCAGTATTTTCTGTTGCTACAGAACCATCATATAGCTTGAAAAGTACTGCTTAGGAGACAGGTGCATACCTTGGTTTCCCATTTCCTAACATCTAATGTTAGATCATGCATATTAAATATCTAAAATTTAGTTTTAATCAAGCTTATTTTCAAAGTGCCCATTTTTACCTGTTTCTAGATACACAGCCAAGACTGGATATTATTAAGTTTTTTGACTTGAAAACCTTCAAATAAATGCTAGAATATTAACTGAAAATTCTGAACTGAAATACCATTTACCTGACAATATTGTTACCACATGAGGTTCAAGCCAGTCTTGACTACTTTCTACATCTGTTTTATACCTTCAAATTAGAGCCTGTTCTGCACTTCAAGGAGGGTATTTCTAGTTTAGATATATTTTATAATTAATAAATTGATTCCTGTCTTTGACTTGATTATGCAGTGACTGATACTGGAAATTAAAATTAAACAAAAAATCCTAATTGATCATTGACATAGAATTTAGGGTTTTTTTCCCTTGCAATGTATATATACGGTTTTTGGGTTTTTTTCTTTTTTGTGATGATTGATCATTTCTAAAGCTCTAAACACACACATATATAATGCAGATCAAATGAGCTTCACCTTATTTAAGGTAATACCTATCTTTAGCTAGAGGGAAAGTATGAAATCTGAATTCAGGTTAGCAATCTATTATTGTATTGTTTCAGGTTTCAGAATAATTGTCATGCACTCTCTGTAATCAGAATTAATGACTCAAGGCTTCTTTGCTCAGATATTTTTGTTATGGTGGACTTTGGCTGTGAATGATCTCATGCTGGTATTTATAAGTCTGATGTCACTTTATTTCTTGAAATGACATTAGAAGTTTTTTTGATTTATGTGACTTATTTGTAATTCTTTAGGATGCTAATTCTAATTCTTTAAATTTTTTGAGATGACAAGCTTGATGGATACCATAAAAAGGAGTCCTTTTTATTTATTAATTGTTTAATTTGGTAGTAATAAAATGCTGGTTCACAATTAAATTGATCTGTAAGCTCACAAAGACAAAACTGTTGAGGAAATTAATGGAAAAAGAACTCTCATCCCTTCCTCCTCTATTTAAAAAAGAAATTATATCAATTTTCAAGCTAACATATCCCAAGGGAAAATTACTGTGTAACTTCTTACTCTCAAAACTGCTCTTCAGTCAGATAGAAAAGAATGATTTTCTCCATAGATCTTTCTCCAAAGATTTACTCCATAGATCAGGAAGAGTACTTAAATGCATGGAAAAATAAGAGGATACATCTACTTTTTTATCAGCTGCGTATTAACCTTATTTTCATAATTTTATGAGTTCCTTTTAATTACTGTGAAATTAGATTTGTTCAAGTGGGGTGATTGAGATGTAAGTTCCTCTGTGTAATTTGTTCAGGTTTTGTTTTGGTTTTTTTTGTTTTGTTTTTTTTTAAAGAGATGCTTTAGAACAGGAATTATATGCTGGAAGACACTTTTGGTTCAGATAAGTACACAAGTTTGGAGTAGGAGAATACAAATACATATAGGACTTAAGAGTGTATGATGAGATCCTCAGCTATTTTAAATATGTCTTTGAACAGATTCAAATGGATGAAAATAGTCCTGGATGTAAATGTGTTGATATAAACTAATCTACCTTTTTTATTTTTTTTAATAAAGTAATTTGATAAATGCAAAAGAAACTGTAAATACTCCTGACTAAGTTATCTTCCACTCTTATGTCTCATATTTTCATCTGCTGTGATGTCTCTGAGGCATACAAATTCTTTCTGATTCAATTTTATTTCTTTTTTTCTTTCTTTTCATTCTGATTTCACCTTGCCTTTCACCTCTATTACTCTTTTCCATCACAGAATCTGCAAACACAATCTCTTGTTTTGGAGCCAGTGATTCTCTTTGACCCAAATCTTTACCCAAGGTGTTACAAACAGTAAGATGCAATAAATATCAAATAATACAATATTCAATTCCGCACTGTGATTTGAAAAGTGAAAGAAAATTATTAGTGTTTTGTACAGCATGAAAGAAATTGTCACTTAGTCACATGCTGCAGAAATTTATACAGATAGCTGAAGCTCTTTTCACATGTTAGCAGTTCTGTATGCAAGAAAATTCTGACATTTTCCATTATCAAGTGATTTTTTTTAAAGTGCTTTTAGCTTTGCTAGAATTAACCTGCTGGAGTTGAAATTTCCTTGTCTGACCAGAGATGGTTTTATTCGTTTTAAGTTTCAGTTTGGCGGAAGATAAGTTTTACACATCATTTTACACTTGTTGCCATAACAATGATGATCATGAGTATAGTCTTTGGAGCAGGGACTTGCTGTGTGAGAGAAGGATGTTTTGAGTTTTAGGAATGGACCATTTACTTGCCCTTGAAAATTTGTTCAGTTTTGGCTAACTCATAATTATTTGAATAGTCTTAACTTATACATCCTCAGTAGAGTTTTGTTAACAAATTTTCACACACATTTTATGACTATTCCCTACATCTAAGGTGCACTTAGTTTTCTCAGACAGCAGATGGGCAATTTATACTGCTTGAAACATCTTCAGTCTCACTGAGGAAATACCTGTTTTCATTGTTTTCAGGATACTGCATGAAGAACATCCACACCATGCAAAATTTTACTGTTTTCCAGGCTGGCTTGTAATGACTGGTGCCACAGATGGGTGACACAATGGTTGGCTCTCACAAGGGATGAATAAGAGAAGTTCCATTGATATATAGTAATGTTATTGTGTTTTGTTGTTTAGGCGTCCCCTGTTCTCTCCGTAGTCCCCTTTCCCCCGTATGGTTGCCAAGGGATGGCCTTGGTGGTCGGGACATGTGGCTGGAGGGCGCGAACCTGGGCCCTTCCTTACACGGGGCAGTTGGGAATGGGGAAGGCTTGTTGCTAGGGGGAGTGGCATGGCAACACCTGGCCTCCAATCAAGTTGCAGGAAAGCAGCTTCCACCAATGGATGGTGAAGAAGAGTTGATTGACAGACTTTGGGAGGGGCCAAGGTTGCCTGAGGCAAATTCAGAGATACAAAAGGTGGAGCAGCCATTTTGTGCGTGAGCATGTGGGGTCTAATTCCATGTTCCCAGCTCTGTAATTTTGCCTTATTCAGTCCTTTGTTGTATTTTGTAAAGGTTGAATAAACCTTTGAAATTTTTAAAGTGAGCAGTTGTTTCTCACACTGGCTGTGTCTGCGTTGCACAGAGCAAGCACTGTTATTCTTGCCTCTACGTAGTGCTGACCTGCACGGCTTCTGATCCTGGAGTAGCTAGATAGTTTAGGTATCTGCATTTTCCTCCCTCATCTGCTGTAATTACATCCACTGCCTATCTGTACTCACCATAATCTTGCTCCCAAAATGTCAAGGAGAAGGTAGAGTGGAGGAAGGATATTCAAGAAAGATTGGAGGCTAAGGCTGATCCCTCCCCCCCGCAGCGAGTGTAGCTTTAAGCAATTTGCTTTAGCAAATCAGACTTTTTACCAAGTTCTTAGAGATGGTACAAGGGGCAGTGGTTTTAAAGTGATAGATTTAACCTGGACATAAGGAATTTTTTACAACTACAATTGCAATTTTACAATTGCAGTGAGACACTGGAACGGGTTGCCCAGAGGAGTTTGTGGGTGGCCCATCAATGGAAGTGTTGAAGGTCAGGTTGAACGAGGCTTTGAGCAAATTGATAGTGAAAGATGTCCTCAGGGGGAGTGAACTAGATGATTTTTAAAGGTCATTTCCAACTCTCACTTTCTCAGTTTTTTCTCCTGCCATTTATTGCATTAACTCAAGTTGTAAATTACTGTGTTGTGATTCTAGAAGTTGTGATTCAGATGAGGGCCAATAAACTACTTCAGGTCAGACTTCTATGATACAAGATAAATTTCAGGCAATTACACTAAAATTACAGCAAGGGTGTTATAATTGAAAAGTCAAATACTTAAAAACTGTGCCAAAATTGGAGATATTTGTTCTTTTTCAAGTAGAGCTATATGACTATATTACAATGGTACTTTTAACTGTGTTTTTGAATGTTAAACACTTTTCTTTGCTCCACTGATGAGGCAGTTAATGAATGGTAGATTAAATGCTGGATATTTTGGCTGTGGGACAAGATGGATTAAAAATGTCAGAAAGCAACAAATGAGAAAACAAGAGAGAAGGGGAGGGGCATCTCTTTCTCTTCATTTCACTGGCAGACAGCAAGGGTTAAAGAGGTGTGAGGAAAGGGAAGCTGGATAAAGATAGTATTGGTTTTTCGTGACTTTGTCTAAGACAACTGCGCTGACCCATCTGATTATTCCATGTGAGTCAGAAAGGTAACAAACCTCAAACAGGAGGCCTTTTACCCCTACTGGAACAAGAGCTTCTCTCCTTCTGTTCCCATTTTTTTTTTTTTTTTTCTACTTTAGTGAAATGATTAATACATTCTGTGTTTATGATTTTGGCTGAAGCACCTATTCCTAGAGCAGCTACGCCCTTCCAGCCTAATGATGGGCCATTAACACCCCATGGCTTGCATACCCTGCCTTAAAGGTCCTCACAGCTGGACCTCCTCAGTCCCAGCAACTGTCTCCATCCTCCCACTCAGTGCATTCAGGAGCCAAGCTCTCCACATGCCTATTCCCCTGCAAAGTCAGAAAGGGACCACTATTCAACAACCCATGGACCAGGCATGTAGCTTTAAGCTACAGCCAAAAATCTGAGTGGGAGGAACACCTGCAGCTGAACAGAAATGTGTCAGCAAAAGTGTTCAAACAACAAATTTTTATTCCCTGAGAGGGCAAACATAACCCATAAGTTGTAAGAAGATGAAGAGGGAGAGAGGTTTGGGGGGGTGTAAGTGAATAGGAAATAGAAAAGGGATCAGGGTAGCAAATATGCCCACCTCTCTAATATTCCTTAGTAAGATAGCTTGGTCCACTAAGGACTAAAACCCTCAAAATGCCAGTGTAGCAATTCTTACACACCAGGATTGTTGAGAAGGCTAGAAAGGCCCCAGCAGATGCCCTGCTGTGCAAATCCTGCTGACATGCCTTACTTTCCTGGGTCTATTTGGAAGCATAAGGGCTGTTTCTGAGTACAGAGGATAAAGTGAGCCCCCACCTGGACTACTGTGAACCGTTCAGGTCTTCCCAACCAAAGACAGACATGGAACTGTTGGAGCAATTCCAGAGGAGGGCCATGAAGTTGATAAGGGGACTGGAGCATTTTTATTCCTAAAACAATCTGGTCAGATTGGAGAAGATTGCATGGAGGCCTCACAGCAACATTTCAGTATCCTAAGTGGGCCTTCTGGGAAGTCAGAGAGTCTCTTTGTATTGGTAAGACAAAGAGTAATGGGTACAAACTGAAAGAGGGGAAATTTAACTTAGATATTTGGAAGAAATTCTTTACTATGAAGATGGTTAGCCTCTGGAACAGGTTTCCTGGGGAGGAGATGGCTGCCCCAACCCTGGTAGTGTTCCAAGCCAGGTTGGATGACGGATTGGCAGCCTGGTCTAGTGGGAGATATCCCACTAGATACCCACTAGATAACCATGGCAGTGAGGTTTGGGACTAGAGGATCTTTAGGGCCATTCCAACCTGTTAAGGTTCTATGATCTGATCCCATTTCAGGATTCAGCTGATGTTTCTTCTCTGGTGTCTCCTGCAGCTGGCCAACGCGTAGTGGCCAGGGGAGCAGGATTTTGGAGGAAGACCAAAAGAGTCATAGAGGCTACTGTTTACACAATTACTCCAGCCCTTCCTGCTCTCAAGGAATCACCAATTCTCTCAGGCCCAGTAGCTGTTGTACAACCAGCCACAAGGATTCTACTGGGGAATCCTCCTGTGGGAGGAATGTTTGGACCTCTCCCAGTGCAGGCTGACAGATGTCATGTCTTTGGAGGCTTAGGGGACCTCCTGAATGTTCATCTGAGAAACTTCCTCTTGACACTAGGGAAAACAGTATTTTAAATTGTGATGGAGGAAAAGAGAGAATAGTTAAAAGAGTGAATACAGGGACAAAAATATCAAGGTCAGGTGAAAAAAGATGGGATATTGAGGCAGCAGAAAGGTTGGATAGATGAAGTCCAGTTGCACAGTCTTGAGAGCTAGTGTACAATAGCCACATAAAGGCATGGACAAATTTTGTCATTTTATATTGTATGAGAATTGATCCAGGGTTTTAGATATCAACAGTACCAGGACATTGTGTTATTGTTTGTTTCTTTGGTACAGCCTGGAAGACTTCACAAAAATGCATTCACCTCATCAGTACTTGTGCTGCACTGGTAGGTTGGCTTCACAATCTGAACTGATACCTGGTAAGCAAAGTTAAGTGGGGTATTTGCTTTAAATGCCAGAACAGAACTCTGATTTAGATTCATACATGTTACTCCTCTGTCTGTCTACAAGGCCTGTTGGTTGACCTATTTTACTACCAGTTTTTGTCTGCTTTTCCAGGTGGATGTTGCTTAGTATATTGAAACTTACATTTTTTAAGAGGCAAGGATGGAAGGAAACAGAACATCTTATTGGATTGGTTAATGAAAAATATCTATGCTTATATTATGTCATTATTGGAGTTGGTACTTCATTCTTTGCCTCACTTTATTGTTTCAAAATTCAAACTAGCTGTCTTTGACTACTATATAATACTAAGCTGTGAATTTCAGATATTTATTTTAATGAAGCTATTTTTCATCAGCACCTTTGTAAGGGTTATATGTCTATTTTGCTTATCTCTGTAACAATCAATGAGATTGTTTCTGGTCATTTTATTTTTCATTTGATTTTTTCTTCTAAGGCCAAGTCAGTAATTATTTTATTTTCCCTATTCAGGTGTCTGCAGTTCACATTTTCATCTGAGATAACCTTTAAAATAGTCAATATTTTTCCTTAGTAAATTTATTTTTTTTATTCAGAATAATGAAGATTAACTATCAGATTCTCTCAATGACAATGCTGTCAGTTTTCTAATCTTCTTTAATTTTTCTATTTAACTATCCTTTAATGTTATGCCAGCAAATTATACTAATGGTTTAGAGGTTTCTTCAGCTTGTTGATGTAAGACTCTTGAACCTAAGATATCTGAGTTTGTAAATGTTGAGTTGTCACAAAGCCTGTCACGTCCTCCTTTGTGTTATGCATGGCTAATTATTTGATCTATCAGTAATGCATTCAGAAGTAGCTACAGAGCTCGTTTCCTTCCAACTTCCACTGAAATATCTACTGGATGTTTCTGCTTTTCCTTGATCCTACTTCACTACCCCACTGTCTGAACCTAGCTATTCACTTAAAATTAATTCACTGAGTTTATTCTTTCTGGAATAATTTTAATTGCCTTATTATTTAAAATTTGTTGATTCAGTAAAACTCATTCATTCGAGTTACTAATCTCATTACCCATTTACTTCTATTTGTTTTTTATAGTAATTTCATTGTTTTTTTTAATTCCCTCTCCATGTATACATACACATACATACATGTACTATATGCTTGTTTATGTATATAGGTGTAAATACAAAATTTATGTGATTGCTTTCACCAAGAAGAACTTCTTCACTCAAGTATATCTTTTTGATCCTGAGGGATCTTGGCTTCTTGGGCATCCAGCAAGGTGCTCCTGAAAAATTCCCAGTTGTTTTAACACTTCTTCATTTAAATGGATTTTCCCAACTCTAAATTCAACTCTTCCTCTCAGTTTCAAAAACCTGCAGGTTTGAAAAGATCCAGCAGGAGATATTTCAGGTTGGTGACATATCCTGTTTGCATTAAATAAATCAAACCTCATTTCATTGGGCAATTTTTCAATTTTACAATTTTTGTAAAAGCCATTAACTGTTCCTTATTTATCATAATGAGGTCCATTACGGTGAGTAATTGATAATGGACATTACTGAGTTACTTGATATCCCATGCAGGATTTCTGTGTTAAGAAAAAAAAAAATACATTACTTCTAGAAATTTCTGAAGTCTACTGGCTGTGTAGACTGAGAAAATGATCTCCAGGATGAAAGTCACTTTAGGTAACAGAATTTTCTTTTCTGCTTTTAACAAGCAGATTTTTTGAGGGGAAGCTCCTCGACTTTTGTGAAATGTGGTGGTCCATTTAAGAGACCTTCTATTTGGATTTTGTTTGTTTAGCTAATTAGTATTTTAGCCACAAATGCTGTGGAGCCCACTCAGTCATCTATGACTTTCTAATCATATAGCAGGATATTGGATGCAAAATATCACTACCACCTTATCTGATTTTCCACTGTAGCTTTTATGGAACACATTAGACTTGAAATACAATCCTCCAAAACCCATTGGACTTACCCCATCAGGTTTCTCTATTATTAATCACATAATTTCTTTTCTCTTACATGACCATTTCCAACTACCCTTATTGACTCTCCAGGCTCCACACGATAGTACTCATATTACCTCTCAGCATACTTACTTGCTTTTAGTTTTGTCATAAAAAATGATGTTTTTATTTGGCCTATGTGCTTGGATATGTATGTCTCGTTCTGTCATCATGATTCTCTCCTTTCATGTAGTTTGAGTAGATTAAGTCTTCCTGACTACTTCATCTGTCAACCAGAGCACTGGTACATATTTTGTTGAAATGAAAGCCATAATACCATGCAATCTTTTATTTATATAGAGGTTACCCTGCTGTTTTATTGAACCAAAATCTTCTCTTACTCCACCTACCACCCCTACTATTGAACTCCATTATCTTCTGCCTGCTTTATAATTTTACTTGAAACAAATGAGTTTATGATTTTTAAAGCATCAGCTGGGGTAGCTTTTTTTCTCCTTGTCTCAGCTGCCTAGCTGATTAATGTTTTTAGTGGCTGAAAATCACCTGAAATAAATAAATGATCCTGTCTTCAAAGCTTTTTAATTGCCTTTAGTGCTTTCTGTCGGATGGGAGAAGTTGTACTGTTGTTTGTTGTGTATTGTGGAATACATCTTAGGCACATGCCCAAGATCTTTCTGGGGCACTTTTGTGTACTCTGGTTTGAGCCAAACATCAGCTCTCTTAATTTCCCTCTGCTAAACGAATAGATTTGTTCTCACAGGCAGTTCTTTTCTGATGCCTCACACACAATCAGGTAGTTATTTGTACCTGGGAAACTGTGACATCTGCTGTCATACCGACAGAGCTGATCCACCGGGGAATCCCACATATGCACAGTATATGAACTTCAGTATCACAGATTTCTTCCCAATTTTGGCTACCAGAGTGAACCTCTTATAGAGGTGAAATCATTTCTGTTCACAAGGAAGGATACAGATAATACTAGATTTGGTGTTGGTCACAGTAAATGATGACTATTCATCTTCGTTGCTATAGTAAAACCACATGTATACAGCAAAACTTATAAACACTGCTCTGCAAATTCTGATGGAACCTCTGCTGCTAACTTCTCTATTTATATTTTACAGTGTCTGTATTAGCTAGCTGTTATTGTTCAAGTCAATCCCATCCTGTGTCAAGAATTGTCAGCAAAGTTCAAACACCAGAGGAAGAGCACACACCTCAGGCAGTATGCGTGAAAATCAACGCTGCGTTCCTGTAATTGTTCATGAAACTTCCAAACAGGAGGGTTTGACTGGGCCATATATCCAGCTCTTTCCTCTCACAATGATCTACTGCTCCAACTCCCCCTTTGGTCTCTCCCTGTTTGTCACCCTGGCTGCTCTATGGCTTGGTTCTACTCCTTGTTGTGGAAGCATTTTGAAATCATTACGCCTTTGTTTTCTGAGAAGCAAGATTTATAGGGAAGGTAATATCCTTTATTAGACTGTTTGGTTCATTTGGAAAAAACGGGCATTCTTGTGGGGTCAGAGTCCCTTCATTACACTTGTTTTCTGCCTGCTTGGTTTTTCCATGTCTGAAAGCACTGCTTAGAGAAAGCAGGCCTGCTCATTTTGTTCTTTTTGGTTGCTACATTTTCTTCCAGAGTAATAGAGAGAACACATGTACTTGTGTTATTTTGTGGAGAATTGTGTTCTTTTGCGGAGACTTGTGTGCTTGTTTTTCCAAAATCCAAAATAAAAATAATAAAACCAATTTTAGGCCAAACATCTGTATTTTGGCCCTGGTGTATGGAAACCTCACTGCCTCCAGGTTTTTTGGAAAAAGTCCTGGACTGATATGATCAACTTCTCTTTCTCTTAGAGGAAAAATAAAAATCTGCTTTACCAGTTATATAAGAGGCAGAGAAAAACCCTATGGAGAATAGCAAGATATATGTATTGATTTAAAAATGACAAATAGAAACATTCCAAATATTTGCAAATTATTTCTTCTGCTGCTTACACCCCAACTAATGGAAAAACAATCTGTATTGAGTCAGAGACTGTAGGTTTTGAATGTTTTTAAGGTCTAATGCAGTCCTGAATTCCAGACCCATGCAACTTCTCAGCTATCTAGCAGAGTTTACATAAGTTTTAACTGATCTGAATGCCAATATATTTTTGCTTGACAGCATAGCCTCTGCATAGTGGGCAAAGAGTTTTATACTCTTCTAGTAATTCCATTCTATGCTTTTCTCACTCTGCTTCTCCCTGAAATGACCGTGACCTTCGGCCAGATTTTCTTGAAGGTTATGCTAATCTTTGTTGGCAAGAGAAACAGTAGCTGGAGCAAAAAAAAGTGAAAGAGAATGCCACATGAGAATGAACAGCATGCAGAGAGTGAGAAGTTTCTGCAATAACTGGAACTGGAGCAGCCTTGTCAGCATGCAGTCCCTGGAGCAGTAAGAGGGGATGTACGCACTGAAATGTTCAAGAATGAAATCTTAATTAATATTCAGGTACTCAGAAAGGCATTTGGGATAAATCTTTTGCTAAGGCAAGTGGGTGCCCCTCAGGTACTTTCCATGAAGTTTTGTGTAGCTCACACAGCCCCTCATTTGGCCCCAAAACGAATTTCTTTCATGTTTAATGAATTGCAATTTGGGCAAATGAATTAGTTTGTCTCCCCGAGAGTTTGGTGTACAGCCTTTCACACATAAAAAAATTGTGGTTTTGTGCAAGGTCAAACAAACTTCCCACAATATTTTCTGACGTGCTATCAAACAAGGACATCTTAAAACATGGTCAAAATTAAACTGCCTCGTGTTAGATTTGTGCAGATCGGAGCTGGAATTGCTGTTGCTTCCTAGAAGATCCCAAGCGTTGCAGTTTAAGCCACTTCAGGCTCTTGAACATTGCAACATCTGTAGCATGGTTCAGGGCCAAAATGCAAACAGTTATGTCACATCTACTTTACAAGATGGAACGTGGTTTAACCAAGTGGAGGGGCAAGCATGCTGCAAGGAGGCCCCACAATATGTTTGTTTTTGTAGAACAGATGAACCCTAAATTAGTACCAGATGTCAGTACTAGGTCTGCTGTATGGGGAACACAGCAGGGAACAAGCAATTATGGTGGAGCCACTGTGAGGCCATATTTAAGGTTGCATTCTGTTTTACGTTGACAGGGAGAACTCAGTCTTTTTATATTATATTAAAACACCCTCCTGCTCCATTCAGCATTGGCCCATGTGTATATCTAACTGGGGGATGATAAAGAGCCTTCTGCTTTCAAACCAGGTTACTATCTGCCTTTGGATTGCCTAAACAGCATATGCATGTCCTATTTCTATTTGTGCTCTGCTCTGAGATCGTGAAGAGTGGTGCGAGCTTCCTCTTTCTTGGTTTGCTTCAACTGCCTTTGGCTTCGGATGTAGCTCTGCTCTCATCACAGGCTGCAATGTTTTTGGCCTTGTGATCATTTTTCTGTCATTTTGCTTGTTAGTTTGTTCATTGGTTACTTAGCAATTTTCTTTGTTTTCCTAGACTTTTTTTGTTGCCAAGAACTTTCCTCTTGGCAAACACAGAAAAGAGGAGATTTTCAGTTTGAGTTAAGCCATGTGGCTTCCGATAGCCTTTTAGTTCCCTGCCTCAGAACAGTTTTGTCCCCTATCCCACATGGCTTTTTTGTGACAAGGTCTTCTTGCTTGCACTTCCCATTACATGTGTTGAGGGCATGTGTCAGGAAGAATCTTTATTGTCAGTAAAATAATTGCTTCCAGAAATAATTCTTTATTCTGGAGACTCCTCTAACTCCAGGTCTGTCACTTACTCAGATAAAAGAAAAGATCTTCAGTATCATCTCTTGAACTTAATTGGGAATCTCTGAGGATTTCTTCAGACACCAGCAGGGCAATTCAGAGGACAAGGACTCCATGTTTGGAAGGCCTTTTTTTCTCATTAATGTCTGAGTAGTTTTCCTTTGGTGCAATAGAGTGCATAGGGAGTTCAAGGAAGAAAATTTAATCCAAAGTCTTCAAATAAATGTCTCTTTTTTTTCCCTTGCTTTTTAACTTCCATTATTTAGTGATCCCACAGGCTCCAACTGTAGAAGTATACTGTAAAGGGCTGTGATTTAGAATTTGGCTACCAATCTCTTACAATGCACAGTGTCTAGCTGATAGCACACACCTTGGCACGGTTTACATGACAACCTGCATCCTCCAAAGTAGCACTCACTCATGGCTGAGGTTATAGGAAAGGCCAGGGGGTGTTTGTAAAAAACAGTATGGATAAAACAACTTGGTTTGGGGTAGCTGTAGTACATGGCTATGAGGGCACAAGTTTGCTCTCAAGAGCATGCCATTCCTTCTAAAGAACAGAAAATAGACCCTAGGATGTTTTATTTGCTTGGTCCTGAAGAGGTTCAGATGTATGTTTCTAAGAATAACTCAGTGCTGAGCTTCTGTGATGACACAAAATCATCAAGAACAGTAGGAAGTTTTTGGTGCTCATCTGCAGAAGTAAAAATTGTATCTTCTGAGAGCTGTTGATCTGACTGTATAGACCCTTTTGCTCACTCCATGACATCACAGACACCTATTGCCATTCAGAGAAAGATTTCTACACAGTTTTGCCCACTGGAAATTATTCTTCTAGTAACACATACTCCTTTTACAGGATCATAAAAACTTCTTTTGATAGAAACTAATTTTATTTCTCTCTTCACTGTTCTCATCATAACCAAAGAGACTTTTAGGCTGTTGTTCCTACACACTGTGTGTGTTCATTAGCACTGGGACCTCCCTTACTACCATTTAGCTTCCTGGTTTATGACTTCTCCTTGAACACACTCCTTAAGTGAGAAACAAGTCTTATGGGATTCACAACCACATAATTAAATCTGAATCCTCAGCCCCTCAGAACAGATAAAAGGTGCTTTTCTCATTTGAGAGTCTCAGAAGAAAGAATCTCATCAGTCTCCTGGAGTCAGAGTCTACTCTTACAGACACCTACAGGTTTTATTAGCCTAATCTTTTCCACAATCAGGCAAACTCAGTGGTACCTGTCGGGGGTCTGGGTTGTGAACACAACCTTGCAACCTGTTACCCATTTTCTTCAAATGGTTCAAATGAGCCTGGAGTTCAAGTTTATTTGAAGATAAAAGTGCCACCTAATGAACTACAGCACCCTGAATCAACTATCTGCATCTCCTCTAGATGAGTCTGTAGCCTTACCTGATACTTAGGAAATTATTTAAAGTTGTTCCAAAAAGTCATAAGGTGGTCCAGGATTTTGTGATCATAGTGGAGGAGTGACAGGTTGTATTCCCTTTTAGACTCAGTCTGGTTTTTACAATCAAATGTTATATGTCTGTGAAGATTTGCACCTCTTTAATCCATGAATAAAAACTTAGTGTGCTGAAGATGTTAAAAAAATTGAATGATTGGCTCAAAAAATTAACTGAGTGAATTCATTCAAAATTTTCTTTAGTATGTTACTGCATACTTCAGAACTGAATACTTTTCAGTCCCCTCGGCCTTAACATCTCAAAAAGTAAAAGGAATGTATGGAATGAAAGTTTGATAGATTTACTGGAGTTAAAGCATATTTTTTCTTTCTGTTAGTCAACCAAGTTTTATTTTTTCAGTGGCAACTTTACGTATATTAAAGTAAGCTAATGATAAAAACATTCTGCTCAAATTCTGTCCTTTATTTCAAGGGACAAAAACCCAGTAATACATTACTTTATTTGATATGGTATTTATAGGGATAAAACCCATATTTTGCCTGGTTGGAGAAAAAAAGCAGTAAAGGAGTTCTTAAGTTATGAAAAAAAATACATTGGTTGTTGAACATTAAAATAATTTTAATGTTTAGGTGAGGCAATTCTAACTATATGCCAGCAGGCAAATCACCATGATTGTGGGGACAAAGTACTGATGAATTTTGAGGAAGGCATCCCTGAAGAGAATCCAAATTTGCCATGCTATTGGGGAGACATGCTGCTGTCTGTGGAAAAAAGCTGCTAATGGCTTTGCCTTTCCATGTTTTTTTTGCTCTGTTTTGTGTTAAATGTGTTACACAAGTAACTGGTAGCACCCTTACATGTGGTATTGTAGGACATCAGTCTGAGGGGGCTATGGAAAAAGATGCTGCCTCAGAAGAGGTACAGGTTCACCTTTAACATAAGAGATGCAATTTTCTGTGAAAATTCTGCAGATTTTCAGTGAATGAACCATCTCACCCGCGACTACTCTGAAAATAAGACATCTCTGTCAAGATTTGAAGGATCAAGTTCTAGATCCCCATTTTTCTAAGAGCTCTTTTAGCATACAAAGAAGGTGGAGAAATGTCTGTTTCCTCCTGCAGGTAATCATGCCAAGCATGCCAGAGCCCAGACTGCATTAGAGGTATTGTGCAAGGAGCTTGCCAAATGCAGACTTCATGGAATACTTGTTAGGTTAAAGGAAGGCTTTTTCAGGGTAAGAGAAAAACACTCATAACTCTAATGCTGATGAAATCTATTGTGTGACTCGCCCTGAGCAAATTCTTCCCAGCCAAGGGATTGAAGAATGAGATTTCTGATACTTCTACTAATTAAATGAGGAGTAAGGTGTTCAAAATGTTGATGTCTTGGATGATATTCAGTTGATAACCATGCAGATGAATGAGATTAGGGAACAGGGGAGATACAGCCTTGCATGATGTTCTTTTTGAAACTCATGGCACAATACATTGTAAGAAAAAAGTTCTGGAGCTGTTAGAGGTTTAGAGCTCATACAACACCTAACAGTTCACCTGACTTTTGACTTGTCTCTGAGTGAGAAAAGAGGAAACTTCCAAAATAGGTTGCTGTCAGTGTCTCAGATGTTTTTTGCTTTGGTTACTGTAATCTTCTGTCTGGCCCCATGGTTCCTCTGCTTTCTCCCTCACATCTGTCCTAAATGTTTCTGCTAGTCATACTCATTTCCTCCCACACATTAGCACTCCATTGATTTCCTGTCACTTGCCATGTCAAATTCAAGCTGCTCATCTTTACCTACAACACCCTTATTGTGTGCTCCTGCCTATATATTCAGTTTCATTTCCTCTGACTCCCCCTCCCACATCTCTGATCTGGAAATTACCTCTGTTCACAGGATTTGTGGTCCACAAACAAAGAAACTGAAGTTAAACTGTTTTTAATCAATATTGATTTATTAAAATCATCTTGATTTTAATCAGCTGGTTTCTGTAGCAACCCATACACTCCCAATAGAATTATATTGACCTAACGTATTTTTAGGTCAATAGAATCAAACCAGGACAGCTTTATTTGGGGGTATTCCTCTTATTATTTTATAAGCTTATGATACATGCATTAGTTAGCATTGGCATACAGAAGCTAAACTGATAAAACCCTTTTGAGAGCCAATATGAGTGTTGACAAGAAAACAATCTTCTTCCATTTTACACTTCTAAGATTTGAAAAGAATAAATAAATATCCTCCAACTGAAACAAAGCTCTCAGAGCATTGTTAGAAATAAGGAAGACCTGCACCATTGACATAACAGCAGGGCATGAAACTGTCAATGAAACAGAAAAAAGTTGATCCTTGGTGTTTCCTGGTTTCTCACACTTTGCCTAATTACTAAGACTTTTATTGGTCTGTAATCTGTAGGGAAGCTGTGCCTTCCTTTCCATCATGCTCCCACCTCCTCTTCCTAATTTCCCAGCATGTCTTTTCTACTTTTTTTGGTGTCTTTGTTTATTGCCTTTTGTAGCCATGGCATAGAGGTGATGAGCATCTAGAGCAGCACTAAGACTGATATAAAGAAGAGCTTTGCATGCTACACTTTACCAGCTGTAACTGTGTACAATTTTGACCATGGATGTTCTTATGTGGCAATCTAATTACCCAATATTCCATCTGTACATACCTGTGTGGATATGCACATCTGATCCTTGGTTATGTCCTAATATGTCCTTTGCTATGCCTTCTCCTGCTGACTTCTGATCTGGGCAAACATTACCTAGTCAGTTAGTAATTGCATCTAGTTAATTCAGTTTAACAACTAGCTTCTCAAATAACTCAAACTTCCTCATTTCCCTATCACTTTCCCACAGTGAAGTCTGATTATGTGGAGGATAAGGAGACTGGCCTTTTTCTCCTGTCCGTGCTAAAAGGAAAAGCTACAGCTACCTACATGTACACAAGGAGTTCTTCAACTTCTGGTAGCTTCCTGTTCCATTTTATGTACCTAGTCAGTCACCTAAATGTTTGTATGGAGGTTTCAGAGGCTTAAGACTTGTTGATTCTTTTCCCCATATCAAGAAGATACATGTTTGGGAGGGCTCTTCTTTTTTTGAGAGCCCAGGGTTAAACACTGGCTCAGTCAATTTAACGCTGTTTTCCTTATAAAACTGCTTCAAAATGTGTCAGTACTCATGGGAAATATCCTGACTGTTGCCATGCTACAGAGCTTTGCACAGGGCAGTCCTAAGGGTTCACTTCTCTTGACATAAAGCAGAAGAATGGAAAAGCCAAGAACATAGTGCACACTGCATATGTGTGTGCATGTTTTTGTGATGGCTGTGGTGGATTTTTGCTGAATTTGTTTGCTTTGAGACTGAAGGTGAAAACAAGTGGGATCTCTCTTTTACTGAGGTCACAGTAGGTCAAACACATCAGTGGTGTAAAAGTGGTTTGGCTTCCTGGTTCTCCTCACCTGAGCTAGCAGTGGCTGTTTATCAAGCACGTTTATTTTACTATCAGCAGAGATAAAGGAAGTTGAAGAAGGGGTGGGGGTTACACGAGAGGCCAAGGGCAGGGAGCTTTTCGTGCAGCCTCTCAAACACTTTGATTGTAGTTTGGGATTTTTCAAAGCTGCACATGTTGAGTAATATCTGCCAATAAACACAGCTCAGTGGGTGAGAAATCTGTCTGCCTCTTGCTGAGGATTAGAAGAGAAAAGACACCAAACGAGCAGTTTCTTCACATGTGGGTCATGCCCCTCACTGGGGTACTTGCCCCTGACCTAATCCTGTTCTACTTTGTCTCCCTCACTCCCTCCTGTCTTCCTTCCCCCTTCCACTCCTCTACTGCTGCACTACTGGTGGTCTGGTGCATGCTGCACAGATGTTTTCCCCATGCTATTATAAGATTATTTTTCAAGTGGCTTCTTGGAACAGATGTTCCAGTGTATGCACTCTCCTTCTCTTGGCTGAAAGTGCTCTTTGCAAAGAGCAGATTGCATTGCTGCTCTCCTTTTGATCTAAAGAGCGAGCGCAAGAAAAAATCCCCACACAAATGATGCTGGGTTTTGTTTTGGGCTGCTTGGCAATGGTGCACCTGGGTGTGTGTCTCCTGCTTCTTTTCTCCCCATCACTAGTGCTGCTTGCAGATGGTTTTTTCTGTGCCTTTCTTCCTCAGCCCATTTTTTTTCCCTTTGTGATCCAATACTTTACTCCCACTGCCTTTAAATTTTCTTTCATCTAACACTCTGGTATTCGTGCTTCCAAAATCATTCTCTACCCATTGCCAGCACCTCATCTTCATTTTTTCCTTCCCTTGGCAACTCTTGGACTGTTAGGATGGATTAGTCCCATGAGTTTGAATACAGAACCTGTTCCCTTTTTGGTCTTTTCATTTTGAATTTATATTCATTGCTTAGTTTCTCAGTTGTCCCAGTGAATTCACCTGGTTATTGTTGCTGCTGCTTTTTCATTTTATTTCTCCTATAGGATCAGGAACATTTTCAAGAATCAAATGTTCTCATGATGTCAAAGGAGCATCTTTTCCAAGTGCCACTTAATTTAGAGGTGTAACAAAGGCATGACATGACGAAGTTGTGAAATGTATGCTATGTTTTAGAACCCTGTAGCTAGACTTAACCCACTGAATCTCATCTTTTATGATTAAAAAAAATTAATTACAAAATCTTTATTTGCTCACATCCTGTCCTTTAAATAGGTAGTGTGTCAGCTTCAACTCTGTTGCCCTTAAAATTTAAACTTACATGAATTCAGTCTGTAGGGACAAAAATAAATATTGCTATTTTTTTCTGAGTCAATGACAGGGAATTTTGAGTGAGTTTCTAACTTACTATTAATCAGGTTAAGTTGACTTGGGATGATTTACATCAGGAGAGAATTTAGTTTGGATATGTCTTAAAAAAAACCTGCTCATTCTAATTCTTGTTTTAATATGGCCAACACTGTATGTACCCATTAACTCATTTTATATTGTCTTCTTATGGAAAAGTTCTTCAGAATTTAATGGGCAATGATAACCTCACCTAGGAATATAAAGGATTCTCTAACAGGAATATTATTTTCTGTTGCATTCCCAGTCTGCCCTAGATTTCTCCAGAAATGTTAATACTCCTTGTTCATTTATAGACTCGCAGAGTAAATTCTCCAGAACTCAGCTGAGCTAAAATTATGAAGTAACACTCCTTCCCAAGTTTTATTTTTAAACTACAATTGTAACCTAGTGAACCCTTCCCTTCTGAAGGTTTGCTCATAGGATTGTTCTAGGGTATTGTATTTCAGTGTGTCTTTGCAATAAATGAATACAAAACCAAATACACACACACACACACACACACACACACACACATATATATATATATGGGCATATATGCTTTGGCTGCATTCTCCATCCATTAAACTACTCCTACCTGTGAGCTAAGCTTGTAAGAGCTGTGGTTTTGATGCACTGCTCTCAAAGTAAGAATATCTGTAAAACTGACCTATGGGTATGAATTCACCTAGAATCCAAATAATACATTTCAGATAAATGATTCTATTTCCATTCAAATTTGGGGCCAGACTGCCATGCATCCTCCTTCTCTGGAAACTTAGAAAACTGGCCTTTCAGTACTACTGCTGGTAGGTTTCTCCTTCCTTTTGCGTTCTGCACTGAAGTATTAGAAAGCTGGCTGAGCCACCTCTGTAATGTTAGCATCTAAAAGGCTAGTGGAAGGGTAGAAAAATAATATTGAGTGGTTTAGTGATGATTTTCAACAGGCTTATGAAAGAAAGATCATATGACAGAAAGCATGTGATCTCAGGAAACTGGATTCTCATGCTTCAGGAAATCCAGTCCTGTTTCCTGACCTTTCTGTGTGATCGGTGTTGCAGATGACATTGCAAACATTGTCACATCCAGCATGAACCTGAAGTTTGCAGGAAAAAAAACCCAATAATCTCTTTTCAAACAAAATGAATAATTGAAAGTAGGCTGCAAAAACAGAGGCATGTTGGCCATCCAGGTAATTTCTTCTGACCCAAGCAAGTCAGGTGTCATTCATAACAGATACTGCATTGCCTTCTTGTTTTGATTCTTCGTTGGCAGAAATTTCATTGGATTGCCAGCCTATTCCAGTGTTTAACTCTTATTGCTGCCCATAAATTTTTCTGAGTCTGAATGACATTTATGGTAGCCATTGTACAGGTAGCTGCAGCAGGATTTGTCCAAAAACTCACAGGTGACAGTGGGAATATCGAGGCTGTTTCAGCTGGGCTCCTTCAAGCCTCTGATTCAGCTGTAACCTGTTATCATAAGTCCCATAGCAGCAGCCAGGGCTTGCTTTAATTTGATTTTGTTCATTTGGATTAAATAATGAAAATGAAAACTTGACACATATTTGCTCTCCTTTTTATGTAACTATTTCATTAATTGTGTCGAAATGAAAAACTGGGGGGTTGGTTGGTTATTTTAGTTGCTTTTTTGCCTTTTTGCAGACCTAAAATATAAAACATATGGAATTATTATTTTTAAAATGTGGAAAAATTCAGTGTCACCTAAACTAATTTCTACCTGATAATATTCTGTGTGAGGATGGTATTGTAGTTGCCTTTCTGATTATCCTTCTTCAAAAGAATACGGAGCATTAAGGAGGGCTTAAACTGCACATTTCCACAAGATGGTATCACAGATGTCTCTGATGAAGATTTGCTTCCACATTGAATATCTTCCTTACTTCCAAGATGGTCCAAGGAAGAGTTGATTATAAAACACTCTTGATCTGTGCTGGACAGAAAAATGTGAAGAACCACAACTCCTCCTGCAGTGAACATTTGCAGAAGTAAATGGCCACGAACAGCAGCAATCAAAAGCGGCACAGCCCCTGCAAAGCTTCTTAGGGATTTACTACAAATTTTTATTATCATTTATAAAAAATAGCAATCTAACCTGTAGTGATTGGCAGTTATCTGGATTTGGGTGAGTTGACAGTTGTCATGACTTTATTCACAGAATCATAGAATATTTTGTATTGGAAGAGAGCTGACAGACATCTAGCTACAGCTCCCTCTGCCACAGAGCAACCTGAACCTGCTTGCTCAAAACCCCATCCTAATCTACCTTGAGCCCCTTTGTCATTTTAGTTTTGTTTTTATACCTAGTCATTTTTTTTTATAACATCCTCCTGCACATTTCACTTTTGTAGTCCTTTGGAGGAAAAATTGCATTGCCCTGCTTCCAGATGTGACCACCCCAAAATTTCCTGTTAGAGGTATTGCTAACAGAGCTTAGGCAAAAGAAATCATGAGAAAGTGGCTTTCCAAGAGCATCCAGCCAAGGAACATCAGGACAAAGCGATAGCTCTAGGTTGCAAAAATGAAAACATAGATCCTGAATGATTGAATCTGAACACTTCAAGAAAGATTTAACAAGGCTAAAATCCTATTTCTTCTACAATCTATTATTTAATAATCTGGGAAACCAACAAGGTAATAAATTTGAGAAAACATTATTATTCATGATAGACTGCTGTCAGTGACTTGACTTAATTTTGTGTATTCATTAACAGTTATACTCAATCAGAGAACTTTGAAATAAGATAGCAAATCTTGTCCTATTTTATCTGAGAAGATAGAAGGGGAAGACTATTCATAGCAAAATTTAAAGGAAGTATTGGCTTAACTTGCAGTTTTGAACTCCAGTCCCTAAAGTGCACTGAGTCCTCCATGGGGGCTGCCATTAAATTTGGCAATCAGTGCATCTGCCTCCTACCCTGTGTCAGATACACCTAAAGATATATAGGCACCTTGAACCCCAGTCCCACAATTTATAGGCTGTGGATGAGGTGGAGTTCCATAAATTTAAGTTCCTCTTTCACGGTAACAGGTTTGTGCTCTTGGACTGAGATCTCTGTACTACATCTTTCTGAACCATAATAAATACCTTTTCTTTTTCTTTTTTTTTTTTTGTTTCTGATCAGCATTGTGATATCTATGATGTTCAGAATATGATGTTCCTGAGAGACAAAAGAGAGGAATTTTTTTATTTTTGTCCTTTTGTCCTACAATTGCCTTTTTATTCTATATGCACATTTTATAACACCTACAGCTTCTGCTTTGAGGCTTCCATAGAGTTACGGACTTGGCAGAGGCCTGAAGGACTAACTCACACTAAGTCTGATTTAACATCACTGTTCTCTTTTGTGATTTCCAGCTTTCTGAGTTCCCCTAGGCAACCTTTTCCTGGATTGTGGAATGGTTTGTTTGGTCTGACTCTTCATTGCTTAGAAATAGGGCCCTTACTTTTGGCTTGTAAGTGTAACTAAATGTCAAATAAATGCAGTAATGGTAAAAAAACCACATCCCAAACATGGTGATGATAAACTGACACTAAGTAACGTTTTCTGGGAACTTTTTCTGTTCCGTCAGGGTCTGAACATTCCCTTTTCTTCACAGTTACTGAAGGACATTCATGTCCTCTCTTTCTTGCATGCGTCTGGATGCCGCAGATTTGTCACACTCATCTCAGACAATCCTCCTATCCCTCTTCTTTTCCTCAGTCCAGCACAGCTCTGGATGTATCTGGATGCATCACCACCAACCATCTGGATGCTAATCTTACTGCAACTGTTTGCCCCTGGATATTTGAGGCTGCAATCTAAAATTACCTTGTAGGAAGGATAGGGTTAAAAAGTATCATGGGGTTCACAGGAAAGTGTTCAGTGGGCAAGGATAAGAGACATCTTAATCCACAGGATGATCTTTCTCCATCAGTACCTTACAATTCTCCTACGGGACTAATTATTAATAGTTCAGTAATCCTCAGCTGGCAAACGTTTTTAATGACAAGCTTCACTTCCAAAGCTTCTGTGTCCCTTCTCCCTGGACAAACATGTGGCAATCTATTAATATTAAACCAAATGTTGCTTATTTAAATGATAAATGGAAACCATGTTATTGTTTAACAGCTCTGTTTGGAAAGAGGTTTTGAGGTGGGCACGTAACAGAATGGGAGGAACCCAAGTGGCAACACAGAGCATTAAAGTTGAGGTGGTAACAAATGCAGCAGTCAGCTAGGAAAGGCTGTGAAAATTTACAGACAGGAGAATGGGGCTTTTTGATTTGGGAATCAGGTTTTAAGCCATATTTTTTGATTGCACAATTGAATTTAACTCTTAGCTAACAAACAGACCTAGCATTTGATGTTGCAAAGTCCATCTCACAGGATGTTTTCCTCCTGGCTCATAAGACTTATGAAATAGGCTTTTTTTTTTTTTTTTTTTTTTTTTTTTTTTTTTTTTGTCACTGCAGTGCAGTTGATTTCAGAGAAGGCTTGAATAACATTGCAGAAGTCTTCTTTTCCAAAGGACAGCCAAAACTTCCTTGGCTCACCTGCCAGTTCTATTCTGACTCGTGTGTCACACAGCTGTCAGCTCACACCACACAGTTGGATGACTACTGAGTTTATGAGAATATTTGTGACCACTCTTAATTTAGATGAAAGCTATGACTCCAGCAGCCAATGGCAGGCAAACATTGGCTGCCTAAAAGATATGAGCACTTTCTTTTATAAAAATGCATTCTAGTTTCTGGCACTTCCTAGATGGCTGAGCTCAAGGGCTGGAGAATGTGAGGTTGGGACACTGTGATTCAGCTGTTTGCTGTATAGCATTCATTATTATCTTGTGTATTTTCCCACAAGGACAGTTATAAATAATTTTGTAGTGATCAGATGGGAAAAGTAAGCACAATCCTTACTCAGCACAACTGGAGAACAGGCTTCCCATCACCCCTCCTCCTCCTTTCTCTGTCGACACCCTTGTTGTTCCCTGACCACTTTTACTACTGGAGTAGTGGCCCCAGCCTGGGTGCTGGTGGTGCAGGGACTCATCACCTGGGTGAGGAGGGTGAACAGGAGGGTGAAGAGACATGAGGAATGCAAGGAACCTGACTCTGCCTCCCCTTCCACATGCCAGCTGGAGCAAATGGCTCTAGGTCTGATTCAGGGTCCTCTGAAGTCCATGTAAATATTTGTGTTGATTTCAGTAGTTTTGGATCAGCACCTGTGTACACAGATGAAAGTAAGGGGTTTTTTTTCCCATAAAAGGACAAAGTCATGTTTTCCTTTCATAGAGAGAAAGGAAGCACCAATACTGCCTTTCCTGCTCTGTGCCTGGGATAGTCCCACTTGATGTTGCTGTGCACCCTGATTAGTTGTTCTAGCTGATCCCTAGAAAGTCTTACTCGGGCACACGCCTCCATTCTTCTTGTTCCGAGACAAAGGAATGATGCATGATGTTTTCTGCCTCGTAGTTTTCAATGTTCAAGGGGTAATGAAAGGCCAGGAACACTTAATGAAATGTGTCCATTCCAAGAGAGGGAAAATTAAGCCTTTGTTACCCAAGGCAACTGTAAGTCAGTGTGAGTGACACAAGACATTGATTCTTTAAAAGTACGTTCCACTTGTGATACCATGCAATTCCTGTTTTTCCTTTAAAGCCTTTGTACCTGAAGCTGTGTGGTTTAACTGATTCGTTTGGGGTTTTTCTTTTCTTGGAAGAACATGGATGAGGAGCTCACAAGCAAACAAAGTCTAAGGCTACAGTCCAGAAAAGTTTACAATTTCATAAGTCACAAGTCACTTAAGTTCATGTTTATGTTGCTGCATCTCTGAAAATAAAGTGTAATAAGGTCAATTCCCAGGCACCTGCATGATTTAAAAAAAAAACCCAAAAGGAATTTATAGCCCATGATTCATCAATTTGATTGACTGCAGTTGCGTTAATGATCTGCATTTAATCCATTTTCTTCACTTTAATTCTGTGGTTTCAAAGTCTGTCTCATAGGTTGATCAAGTCCCTCATTATAAAGTGTACTTTGAAATTTGGACCACAAAAACTTTCTTTTACATGTCATCAAGATCATAATGAAGATGAAATGAAAAAGATTATGGCAGTAATTCTGTGGGATTAAAAAATTATTTCATATTGTTTTTCAGTTGGAAGGAAAAGATGGCTTTCTGTATTCTTTTGAAATGCAAAGGAGTTCAGTTATTCTATTCCTGGAGTATGTTTCTATTGATCTCTTATGATTCATCTCTGGAAGAAGTTTCTGGATTGAACACTTCTAAATAAAAATCTTGTCATTTGGGGGAAAATGGACATTAATGGTGTTTTGAGAACCCTTGCAATGCTTTCATAAGTGACAATACTTTGATGAAGGCTAAGATTCTGTGTTCTGGTCAATAACACAAAAATTTCCAACTCTTTATGGACTACAAGTCCTGTTTGGGGCAAAGTGGTAGTGGGGAAGCATTGCAGGAAGTATAAGTATATTTGTGTGTAAATAAGGAGAAATTAGGGAGATGTTGGCACAGGACTATGCAGCAATAACAGATTTGGAGGTCAGAGAATTGTGCAAAAGCAAAGATCACAAAAATTTAGAGAAGTGTGTGGCACAGGGAGCAGCATCCTTTGCAGGAGGATAAGTTAACCAGGAGGGGAAATAGAGAATAAGAGGAATGAGATTTGTTGACTCAAGAGCCAAAATCCTGTTTAGCCATGGGAGAAACATAAAGGGTGGTTGATTAAATATCAAATGAATACTTGAAGAAGGTGAATACATAAAGTTGTGTGAGATGCCATTGATCAGAGCAGAAACTGATGCCATGTGAATTCTGCCAGGTTTCTGGAAGAGTCAGGACAAAAATTGCTGGCAGATATCCAATTTCCTTGCTCTTAGGCAATCTGTAGATAATTCTTTACAGTCCCCAGACCTTGTGAACCACCTTCAAGTGCTGTCTCTGGCACTGTCTAGAAGAATCCCTGAGAGTAAGGGATCAGGGTAGAAGTACCTGCTGAGAAGACAAAAGGGCCCTGCCCAAAGGACAGAAAGACCACTTTGGACACTTTTGGACTATTGATTGGTTTTTTAATTACTTTTCATGTTACAGCAGAAGCAAGGATTAGAGCTGAAGAGGCTTCTCTTTATTTTCTGTGGGGTTTTTTTCAGGAACAATTATCTGAGGACGCAGCAAGCCTGATTTTTGAGCTTCTTACTAGTTCCAGAGAATTCTCAGACACATGAGGATAAATAGTCTTCTTATATTAAGTGCGTGGTGCCATTTTCCCCTTTTCCAGCCTGGGCTCTTTTCTCCTCATGCTGGTAAACTCTGTTGATTCAAATGTCTTGGTTGCCTGTCTGGAAAGGCTGGGTGAGACCCAGACATATGGTAGGGGGTTGGCAGACAGCAAGGCTCCAAGGTCTCAAAGGTCTCATGTAGCTGGGGTACTTAGCACACATAGTTACGGAGAAACTGTTCATGTTGGCTGATGTTAATCAGCTGTAGTCAAGCCACAGGGAAGAAGGAAGGCAGAATAAAGAGGTGCAGGGGGAAGCTTTCCTGCCATGAACAGGGATAGGCAAGGAAACACACTAATTTCAGTGTCACCTCTGTAGGACTAGGCGACACCAGCAGTATGTATTCACAGTCTGGTAGAAGACCAGACTAAGAGCGTCACTGACCCGAGTCCTGTTCTGTTGGGAGGGTGCTTGTTGTCAGAAATTACAAAGGAATGGGTCAATAAATGCCTTCATTTGGAGCCTGTCAAAGTTTTGTGTGTTGTCCTCAGAGCTTACAGATGTACATCTCTTCCTCAGAGAGTGTGAAATGACGGCCAACCTGCCTTATGCACCAGAGACAGCTCTTTGATTAAAGAATCCTGGTACTTCTGGGTTGAGTCAAACTTTTGATATAGGGCAGAGTGGGACATTTTAGAATTGTGAGGTGCAAACATACAAGGAAAAAATTGAAAAAGGCACTGTCTATTGAGTATCAAAAGTTTGAGAGTAAGACTACCTGTCAGCAAACAGACTAGATTTGGCTCAGTTTAAGGTGTGCTAAAAGCCTGGACTGTGAGGATGGATGGGGCATTTCAGCCAAATACCATAATGAGCAGTGCCTGTGAATGCTGTTTTAGAGGTGTGGATGTGACCAAACAGTAATTCATGGTGTCTGCCAGAGCCCCAGGGCTTTCCAAAGAAGTGATTTTGAGAGTGGAACATCATATTACTGTGACAAAATACTTGTGCTGCCTTATCCAGTTGTCTTAGCTTGTGTATAAGAGACAAAAATAGGAGAAGTAAGAAATAATGTAAAGTGTCTAACGTATGACAAAAAAAAAAAAGATTGTAACAAGTATGGGAAATAAAATTGAAATGTAACTTTATCTGATTATGAAACTACACAGTGGAAGGAGGGTGACACTGGTAGCCTGTTATGTTCAATGAACTGTTAATGATGGATAGTGTACTGGAAAAAAATTAAGATCCATGGCTGTGAATGCAAGAGAAACACTGAAGAGTGACTAAATGTCACCAAGCCCTGGAGATAAGTGAGAGCTGGACTGTGCACATATCCACCATGTCTGCAGACAAATAGACAAATAGGTTATCATGGCTGTGGTCTTGGTCCTGGGCAGCAACAGGACCAAAAAATCACTCTTGAATCTCTCTCACTAGGGACTGGAAAAGGGAGAGTTTGAGCTTATGGTTACCTCTCCTCCCCCTGCTGCTACAGTTGTCTGAATATGATTGCAATTTTATATTTTGTCTCAGTAAGGCTTTAGCAACCTTCTACCTTCCTATTGCTACCTCAGTACCAACTGTCTCTGTTCTCTGCACCCACTTGTCCTGGCCCCCTGCTTGTCTAAGGGAAAGACACTAATGCTGCCGGTGAAGTGACTGTATATCCAAAATATGAAAACACAGCCTTTTTCATTTGTGTAAAGATATGAAGAAATATCCATAAAAAGACAAGCACTTCTATATGTAAATAATATCTGGTAAGGTGGTACAATGCATTTATTTTTGAAGAGGAAAGCTTTCTCCTGGAAATGTGGAACTCTTGATTACTTTTTCTTTTTAGAAACTAGACTTAGACATTCAACAGTCATCCAAATATTGAAGTCTTCTGAAAGTCGGGTTTGGATGGTGGGCTTTTCTAAAAAGTATGCCCTAAATCAATAGTGAGCAATTATAATTTCCATTTGCACTGAAGAAATCCTTTTTATAAGACTGGTCTTACAGTATAGTTTGTACCAGCTCACCTTGTGGAATTTCTCATTTACTCTAAAAGTAGAAAAAATAAAATTGAATCAATGAAACTGGTTCTTTGATACAACAGGTTAGGGCTTGTAACGCCAGCTATTATTTCTCATATCTGAGGAAGTCCATATCTGAGGTAAAGGCCAAATAAATACATGGAGTAATTACTCAGAAGAGAGGGGCTTGCATGGAGTGGAGGGAAATTAATTCTGGAAGAAGTCTCAGAAAAAGAAGATACAGGCAATCAAGACATGATTCTTTTAAGAATCACAGACCATTGCTTTGCAGAGTGGTCACAGTAAATCGCTGATTTTACCAGTGCATATAATGATGTTAGAGGTTACAAAATTCATCTAAGAACTAAAAGAGTGGCTCAAAATGAGGCTGCAACAGTACTTCAAAATGGTGAGCTGCACCAGACCAAGATCTTAAGATTGTGGAAATAAGAATTAGAAGGGAAGATAGAACTGAATGATCAGAATTTAAATGTACAGGTTATAGAAGACCTATTACAAAAGTTATGCTCAGGAAATATTTCTCCCTTCAAGAACATGGAAATACTAAGCCTGATAAGGTAAGCTAGACTTGAGTCTTATTAGAAAATCACTTTTTAGACTTATATTTTCTAACCTCAAGATTCTGTGTTTGAGGGAATTATTCTTGGGGTTTTTTTTGGGGGGAAGCTAAGGTCTGGGAGCTGTTCTTCACTAAAGAGATTTTTCTGAGACAATATTTTACTACACTTCTATCTTAGTTTCCCTTTTGAATGATCTGCCTGTCATTGTGGAATTTAAATTCTGTATACAAAACAAAACAAAACAAAACAAAAAAGCAAACATACTTAGATGACATAGAACTAGTGAATATACATGGGAAATTCTGCCTTTCTGTAAGCAGAAATGTAATAAAAAACATATTTAAATGAAAACAAAAATTATGGATATGTAATTGTAGGATTTTTCATGTTAGTTGAATTGAAATTGAATTGAAAGCTTATAATTTTATATATTGAACAGTACATAGGAAAAGTACAATCTTGATTTCACACCGTAATACCTGTGAGTCTTTTTTCCTCAAATAAGTATCTGTATTCTGATGTGTAAGACCTCTGTTCTGCAGCACTTCAGTATGCAACTGGGTCAATTTTGTTTAGGACAGCCATCAGCCTAAATGAATAGCACATTTGGATTCAAATTCCCCAAAAGGGGTAGAAAAATTAAAGTTACTGGCATATAGGTTCAGTGTAACTGCTTAGATATGGACAGATATTTCTAAGTTTGCAGGAGGGAGTTATTAGATCTAAATCTTATTTTAGATTCTGGTTCAGTTTATTACTTTGTCTGGCCAGAAATAAATGCATGTTTTAGATCTTAGGGATTAATCTTGCAAATATGTAATGCAGCTTTAATTTTACTACCTGAAAAAGTTTTAAGGCATGTTAATATTATCAGGCTAAGGTTCTCTGGGCAGGGGAAACCTGACTTTCTCATTGACTTCCAATTGGGATCAGCAGAGTCAGGATTTGCATTGGTATCCATGATATATGAGTTTATATACTTGATATAAACCATAAGGAATACAGATATGTTTTCAAGTGTCCTTTAGGGACTTCCAGACCACTTTCCTGTAATCTCGTGTTCCGTTTCAGACCTTGCCTTCTGACAAACTTCTACTCTAAAACCAAGATGCAAAAAAAGTTTAAGTGGAGCAATGGCCATCTCATTTGCTGTCAGAATGATCATAATAATGGGTCAGTAATCAGAGGAAGAGGACCATGGTTCTTGTATAAAGGGGATACATCTGTGAATAACATCTTAGTTGGCACATTCTTAACAGACACCAGATTGCTGATATCCACAGCTGACTGCAGTGCTAGGGCTGGAGGAAAATTAAGGCTGAATACCTTAAGGAATATGAGGCTTCTAAGAGTGTTTTTAGGAGGAGTGTCATGATCAATTTTAGATTTTAGATTTAATTAATTTAATAAAAAATAATTAATAAAAATTAGATTTATATTTTTTTCTCTAAGGTCAGTAATGAAGGAGATAAAACTATCACATTTTGAAGTGTAGAATAAAGGGCTAACTTAGGGTGGAGGGGACTTCTGCTGCTGCTGTTTGTTCTGCTGCTGCTGCTTCTTCTGCTACTGCTTCTTCTTCAGCAGAGCCAGCTCTGAGATCAGACCAGGTTGCTTAGAGCTTTATTTAGTCTGGTCTTGAAAACCTCCAACCTTCCTAGGTCTCCACTACTCAACTGTCCTACTAAAGAATACTTCTGTAGGGCAGCAGGAGCTGGTTCATGTGCTTTCTTGGGGCAAGCAGGGAAAAAGAGACAACTGCTTTCCCAGATGAGGTTTTCAAGAACCAGGATGAGAAGGTCCCAGAGAGCGAGAGGGAGGTGAGTTGCAATCTATTTCTGTGCATTCTGTTCCTGGAAGTGTGAGAACTTGGGTGTGGAACAGCTGTGGGATGTGATGTTGTGATATACCTAATTCCTTCAAAATAGTTTTGTGATACCAGCAGTGTTTGTAGAGTCAGTTTCAAAACAATATAACTGAAATATCTAATAGTTAATAGAAAGGTTAATGGTTACTTAGAGCAGTAAAATTATTTTTATGCAGCTAAGATAATAGGCACCTGAGTGACAAGAATCACACTAACATAGTAAAGCTAAATGACTAGAACTCAGCTTTTAAAACAGTTGAATGCCATTCTGATAACCACCAAGGTGTTTACCATGTCTATTGGATAGGGCATAGATAGTCTTATAATTGTATAAGTTATAATTATCGTTTAATGGTGAGAAATGTTCCGAACTTGTAACACAAAAATTTTAGATCCTTCCAAAACATGCATACAACAGTGCTAATAATCCTTTCAGAGCCTTGTGGAATAAAGTTAAAGGGCTTAGCAGACTTAGAATGTGCTAAATGAAGTCAGAAGTCAGTGAACTTGAGTAATGGTATTACCACTGTATATGTTTAGAAGGGAGACAAAGCTATCAAGTAATCTCTTAGTCTGTGAGAAAAGCTGGAAAGGACAAACCTATATTATTTCTTTAAATTACTTTCTTTTTTAACTTTTTTTTTTTTTTTTTTTTTTTGCTCCAGCCTATGGTTTTGGCGTGTTGAGTTAGAATCTTCTCCTTGGGCAGATAAGTTGAAGTGCTTTCACTGCAGGATTCCACCGACACATAAGATGTACCAAAATCTCTTTGACTGGAAATAATGATTGATGATGTGCTTATTTGGGACAGAAATTATTATGTGTTATAAAAATCTATGCAATGCATGCCAAGCAAAAAAAAGAAGCCTTAAATTGAGTGAGAACTAATATCCAATTGGGATGAGTAAGACTGGTTATTTAGGAAACCTACCATGATTTGTGTGTCGTGACAAAGGAATTTGACTCAACATCAGTAAGGTAACTGGACAAGTGGAACAACTTCAAAAGAGAGAGGCCACCCAGAGATTCACAGCCTCATCACTATTTCTAAGCAAACCTAGTCCTTGATTTATTATAAATATTCCACTGAGCATATTGCTACGGGATGATAGTGAACAGTGATTACAAGGGGAAAGAGTCAGGGGGAAGCCACAGAGGAGCACAAATTAATTTTTCTTCACTTAAGAAAGAGTCCAGAATGACACAAGTTTATGTGGATTAGAGACTGCACTTCTGGAACAAGATGGTCTGAGGGCATATCCTTTCAACACACAGATTTGACTGTGATGGAGCTGTGCTCAGACTGGAAAATGCAACTGCTGCTTATTGGTTTGACTTAGGAGTGGTGTCCTATATATGTTTATAAATCACTTTAGGTAAAAACAGCCCATATTACCACAGGAATCTATGCAATAGAAATTACTTCACTGATCACCCTTTTAGCCTCAGAAAGTGTCCATTTATCATGAAATTGATAAAATAAAAGCCTTCAATTTGAAAAGGGCATGATTAGAATATGCATGATTATGAGAGGAAGCATGAAGTGGTCTATGAGGGCTCTTTTCAGGGATATCCTTGCCTAAGCATAGATTTTTGCAAAGGTGTTGGAAGTGAAATGGAACATGCTGAGATCGGGAGGGTGTCACTAGGTAGTGTCAAAATGTCCCTGTGCTGACTGTTGGAGAAGTGCTAATGGAATTTTAAATAATCTTTTCTGCTCCTTAGGTCTCATAATATGTAGCTTTCTTTGCTCCAAGGACCTGAGTACATTATCAGAATTTAAGTATTAACAGGTTTCTAAGAAACATAATGCTGATAAACAAACAAGAAGTTGAAACAATAGGAAGATCTTGCTTGCTTTTGTCTGAATTTGATTTATCATTTTGGATTACATTGTTTTTTAATGAAAAAGGTTTTGTTTAAATTTAAATTGCTGTATGTTACATCTCAGAAAACAACCACTTATGAGTTTGTAGTATATTCTCCCTTCCCCCTCATACAGGATTCCAGATGAATTAATAACCAATTGTGTTCAGCAGTCCATAAATTTCTACTCTTTTCAGCCAACCTTTTATGAATATTTGCATGGGTTAGCAGAAATAGTTTGGTTATGAGAATATATTCTGGAGCGTTTAACAAATTTATTCACATTGAGCACTGTTGCAAAACATCATACATCTCGCTGCACAGAGATGATGTTAGAGACTTCAGGGCAAAAGAACAGAGGTTTCAGTGCCAGAATGTAATGGGTTTCTTGAACCAAAGGTGGTTAACTGTGGTTAGCCAAAAGTACTATACATCAAGAATGACGAATTGGGCAGAAAACAAACTCCAAGAATGTACAATAGTTACCATTAATGTCTCAGAGCATATGTCAGGCAAATCCATGGGACTTCTGCTGAGGGAATAAGCTGATGATCTTAACAATGCCCTTTCTCATAAGTACTCATGATGGTAAATGCTCTCAGAAGAGAATTTCAGGAGTCACCGGCTTTCTGTTTCTTGGGAGCAAATATAAAGCCAATTAGAAATGGAAAGCCACAGGAACTGTGGGTCGAAACCTCCAGAATGTTCCCACATAAAGAGTTGGTTGGGCAGCCTCATGAGCTTCAGAGTGCACTGTGGTGACACTGTGATGGTAAACCATGGGGAACAGAGGTGATTACTGCTAACAGAGATCTCAAAATCATCACTACAATCTGCTTATGACTGTAGGGAATTCTGAGAGTTTACCCTCTCTTCTATACTTATTGATTTATTCTGACTAATTGCTTGAATTCATCTATGGTAGTTGTTAGTTTGGGTTGAAATGTTTGCTTTTCATATCTAATTTTCCAAGATTAAAACAATATCTGGAGTGTAAGGGGATATAATTTAGCTAGTAAGTCCAGTGCCTGGGTCTTTTATGACCCAGCCCATATCCTATGGTTAATGCCAGAAATACAAGCACTCCTTTGTGTTAAATTGCAAGGTCTAAAATGCTGAAAGAATATTGTCTTTCATTAAATTAAACAATCCTTCAGCAGCTCCTCAGATAAGTCATATAACCAGTAATTTTATGCACATCATTAAAGGCTGAGATGCTCACTTTGAAGCTCAGAATCTTTGCCCACCTTCCAAACTCTAATAGGGCTCTTTTAATGGGTCATCTATTGTTGCCCCAGTATTACTGGTGCCCACTCAAAGAGTACTACTGGTGTCATGTTACCATAAATATTTGTGTGAATAAACTCTTAGTATTTCCTCTGGCACATCACATCAGTTTTCAATGAAGCAATGAACCTATTTGAAAAAATACCAGTCAGGTTTAACCCTTCAGTTGTGTTTTGTCTGTGACGGTTCTCAGATCCAAATAACTTTGCCTAGAAATATTTAAAAATATTTTCAAGATATATTAGGACATAATTATTGCACATCAAACTTTCCTGGATTATTGATCAGTATTTTTAATGTATTGAGACAGCTGCAGTATTTTCCAATAAAAATTGCTTTATAAAGTGTGCCCTCTTATAAATGGTCTACTGCAGAACCCTGAAATCTCATTCTTTCTCTATGTGTATACATTCACCTTTGAAGAAAGCATTTATTTTTAAATAAAGTGTAAGCCAAACTTTCTAGTTAAGAACTGTAGTAATTATATTCCTAGAAAATAAAAAAGTTTAGGTGGTATTTTCTGCTTGAAAATAGAAGTGATGAAGCAGTTTCACAGTTAAATTGCACCTTCTTAATTAAAATACTTTTCATTTACTTCAATTAGTTTCTTAAAACTCTTTTGATGACTTCTCATTTTTTCATTATGAGCAGTGAGAAAAGTGCTTTATAGAAGCTTTTGCATGCCTTTACCTCCCATTTATCTCTTTCAAGGCTGAAGAGCTCTAGATTTGTCCTCAAACATTGGCAGAAGTTCTTTTGTCAGAAATGTCTATGGCAAAGACTAATCCAAATTCTCTTTTTCTCCAAGTCACTGTGCAGGCCTGAATTTTTCAGAGGAAAAGTGGCTGGGTATAAAAAGGAAGAAAGATGATGAACTCCTTATTTTAGAGGGATGAAGCAGTGTGAAACTCTGACCTAGGAAGAGCATTGTGGATTAGAATTATAGAAATTGTTCCCTTTTTTTTTCCCCCAAATGTTACTTGGGGCTGGTGGAGGAAGGTTCAGTTGTTGAACCCAAAACAAGTACTTGTGGTCAGCCCAAAATCAAATTTTTGTGTGAATTGAAACAGAAAGTCATTGCCAGTAGGAATGCTCAAACCCTTATGGAGAAAATGCAGTTTCTACAGTCTGATCTCAACAGCAAACATTCTCAGCAAATATTCACCTTTTGCACCATATGCTTGCATGACCCATGGTAACCCCACATCCTGTTGCTGTAAATAAGAAAAAAGGCTTTCCTATACATGTTTTCATTTTTCCTGTTTCTGAAAGAAATGGGATGTTGTTTAACAGCAAATCTAATTTGGATGTGATTATTGCTGTTGAGAGAATAAGTGCTGGCTGGCTGGGTAGGGAGCCAGAAAAGGTTTCTAGCTACAAGCAAAGAAATCAAGAAGATGGGACTCAGCAACTCCATGCCCTTGATAAAAAATAATAATACAAAGTTTTGAGAGAAGGTCTCTCTCACAGGCATAAAGAAAAGACTTTTGCATGTTGGGTACTGAAGTGTATCACTGGATTGTCACAGTCCTAAAGGACCTGTAAGCAAGTGGGAGACATGATAAGCATTTGGTATTTGAAATGAGAAGATAAAGTAAGAAAGGCAAATAACTCTCACTTCTTTACACTTTTGTGTAGCTGCAAAAGAAGCAGGGGCTTGTAACTTTTTTCTGAGGGAAAAGACTGATGTTTTGCTCTCTTCACTAGTACCATCCTGGCTGTGGTTGGTCTGAAGGTTGGGAAGAAGGTCTGAGGCACTGTGCTCACGGCAATATTACAGCTGTATCCACCTCTGGGCAAAAATGAACTGGTATGAGAAGAGTAAACAATCACAAAATAACAGCGTTTTGGGGCTGAGGGGGAAGAAAATGAGGGAATTGGGATGTAGGTTGACCTTCTCAGGCCCCTCCATTCTTGTAGAGCACCATTTCTGTAAGAACAACCAGCCAAGCATAAGATCTTAGCCCCTGATAACTAAATTATTTAACTCCACCCTGAAATTCCTCAGATTGCATGCAGTCCCCAGGTTCCTTGGAAATTTTCTTTGGCAAAACTTTTAATGACAGTAGAGAACAAGTGCAAGACAAAGTGAATGCAACAGAAGACTGGCAGAGTTTGCAGTCAGCAGTTTGCATAACCTGCATGATTCTGAAAGTCGTGTTGCACTTCATCTTGAGTGGGTTTGCTCCGAGTCTGTTACGATCTCTCAGAATCGCTCACCCCTCCATTGTGTGCTGGTATCACTTCTTTGGCAAAGAAAGCGTGGTCTGTGCTAAGCCAGTAGCTGTTCCTGTACATGCCTGGAGTTGTAGCCTGACTGAGAACTCTCCCCCAGTTAAGCTGAAATGGAGGGTGTTCAGATCTCTGTGGGACTCTGTTGCTTATAAAAATAAGAAAGCATGTCTTATGACAGAAATTGTCATTGCCGAAACACATTCTTTAACTTGTAATGAAAAACTCACCATTGCAATTATTTCAGTAGCTCTGTTGGAAATCCTTTTCCTTTAAAGAATTTAGGCCAGAAAATTGGATGCATTTTTAATATATATTTTTTGGGAAAAAAAATCCCCTACAGAAAGCATGTATCCTTGTGAAAAGTTGTTGGTTTTGTTTGTTTTCCTTGCCAAATCCCTAATTTTCTATCACATAGTTCCAACATTTTTTTTTTTCTGAGAGCCCAAAGACCAAGAGAGATCAAATGAAATCTATGAAATGCTCTTAAAATTGAGAGGAGGAGTAAAATCCTACAAAGAAAAAAATGTTGTTTGGACCACAAAAGAATACTTGGGGTGATTACTAAGACTTGTCTGTGTCTTGTTGATTTGCCCTGAAACTGCTAAACAGCTAATGAAGCAAAAGTTCAACTTGAACAGTTTAATCTAGAGCTGACGGAAAAAATATTTGGAGTAAAACATTTCAATATAAAATGGCTTTTTTCCAAAACCAGAACTTTCAGGAAAAGCTTTCAGTTCCTTCTACATTTTCTTCTTTTTTTTTTATTGGAAACAAATATTTTGTTCTTCTATTAATATTTTTTTTTCCTCCCTCCCTGCACCCTACTTTCTTTTGCTTCTGAATGCATGTAAAGACTAATGTCTAGGGACTGTTCACTCCTGAAATTTTATTTAAGATTTTCTTTCTTTGTTTTGTGGGGGCTTTTGTTTGTTTCTTTCTCAGCTTTGAAAAGGCTTCAATGTTACAAATAGAGAAATCCTTGAAAATTCGCAGATTAGATTTTCTGCTGAATAAAATTAATGTTGTCCAAAGAAAAAGAATGGGCTCAAAAACTGAAATTTAATTTAAAATTTGACAAAAGCTTTGTAGTTCAAGCCACATATGAATGAACAATGTCAAAATGTTTTTTCCAGACCATCAGATTATTCTTGTTTTCCTGTAGATTGCAGACCATAGCATATTACCAGTTATTCCTGCTTGAGCTTAGTTACTGTGCCCAACAAATGTGGGACTTCTGGGACTGCTTGTGGACCTCCCTTTTGTTTGTGAGCTTTCCAAGGTTGGCAGATGCTGTCAATTACCACTTGAAACTTGACTGATAATCTTGCCACTGTGCAACAATGACTGGAGAGCTATAGGCATGCTCTGTATTTTCTTCAACCCTCTCAAGGCACTCACAGGAATGGTTGAACTTCCCTGTAGACATGCCTGGGGTCCTTCACAAACACCTGGGTTTGACACCAGGATTCGAGGCTGTAGGGACCTGGGTAGATGCTTAGACATTTTGTCTGTGCTGAACTTCAGTCTGCTGCAGATGAACTCCTGCCTGAGGCACCTTAGGTCTGTCTGCACAGCTGTTCTCACTGTTGAACAGAGATATCTTTAGATACAAGCTTAAATATTTTACTGACTCTAGACCTCAGTTAAGGTGAAATATCAGTCAGAGGAGTCAGTGCCTCTGGGACCACAGTCAACCAGCGGGCTCAACACAAATGAAACATGAATGCTAACTGGACATCTGAAACAGAGCCCCAAAGAAGGATAACAAATAACTGCTGGTCTTGGGTGAAAATAGGTGTCAAACTGTGGATGAGTCAGGCTCTCCCTGAGGTCTCACTGCAAAATCACAAGGTTTCTAGCCTGCCAGTTGGCAAGCACCAGTGCTATGGTCCCATCATGATGGAACCCACTGGCATTGGTGTAAGAAACTCTATTCCACTCCTCCTAATAATTTAATAACTTAGGTGTTCTCCCTTACTGTTTTTTAATTGAGAATGGATAATGGAAAGTCAAGAGACACCAAGACAAGAGTCAATGGAACTGGGTTATGATTATGAAAGAAACAGGAAGGATTTTTTTCTGGTATCCTGATTTTTAATGGATGGGTACAGGAAAAGTGTGTCAAGAGAAGGCAACAAGTAACTGTGAGATTAGGAAGAAATCCAAGAACTATTCTAGATTTTGAACAATATATGACCAAGGAAATGAAAGAAAGCAATTCAAAGGAATAAGTGAATCCAACAGAAGAGCTCTTGGTAGCTTTGGGGAAGGAGGGAAAATATGTAGGAGAGGAGAATTTAAAGCAGAGAAACATAACATAGGAAAGAAAAGTAATGATTTGAGAAATGTGTGTCAAATTTGATTCAGAAATAATAGCTTTGAGTAGGTGTTAAGGGAAGAAAAAAGATCACAGAGGAAGTGGCAGGGGCTGCAGAAAACACATGGAGATGGGAAAAGAATCAGGAGCTCAGAGATATGTAACTGTGAATTGTGAAGAGGAGTATTTTTGGGTGAAAGGCATGCAATGAAACAATTTTTTTCTCCTTTAGTTTTCCTCTGTTGTTTGTTTATTCCACTGCAGACAATCTGATCTTCCTCTTCCTGTCCATGTTGTTGTACCTCTGGCTTTGCTGGTTTGATAGCCATCCCTATCACTAGAGGATTTTGGTGTGCAGACACTAGAAAGATATGACTGTGCACAGTGTCGTCTGTGTGTGCTTAGCTGACAGCACAGGAATCAAGCCTAAACTGACTCAAGCAAATTAGGCCATTCCAGGGAATGTTCCTGAGAGCTGAAGACCACTTTTTGCTATGAAATTTTTAGCATGGATGCTGGCAACACTCTGACCCAGGTCAGGTAGCACTGTCCTAGATGATTCCCAAATATGGCTCAGGAGTTAGTGCGTGCCAAGGGCAGCTCCCAGTAGGCAGTTTGGATGCACTCGCCCCAGTTTGGCGGGTAAAGGAAGTGAATGGGATTGAGGCAGCCTGTTCTGTGCCAGATGTTGCTGTGGGCCAGGGAACATTCCTTAGCACATTTAGTTTACTAGCATGGATGCAGCCAAAGAGTGCATTGTTTCTTCTCTTTAAAAGAGAGGATGCAGTTGCTACTTAGCTTAGAACGAGGTCACCTTCCTTTGGATAGAAAAAGGTAGAGTTAGAAAGCTTCAGGAAGAAACATGTGAAAGGGAAGAGACAAGACACAGACAAAACATTGCACCTCCAGGCAAAGAAAGAATGGGAAACTACAAAACTAGAAGTGCATGTATAAGTCTGGAGTGGGGAGGGGAACTAAACTGAAGCTAGACCTGTATCTGGACATGCTGGGACCATTGCCTACACTGATGAAAATATCAGTGCTATATTTGTACAGGTGATGGCATGTGCGGTCTTTTCTGTGCTTATAAGCCCTGGGACAGAATATCAGGCATAGGAGTGGACAGTGTTACTTGTTTATCATCCTCTGTAGTGGCTGTGCTCGTGAAAGCACGTGTAGTGAGTTGTGCTGCTCTAGGCAGAACATGCAGTCTAGAAGCAACATGAATCTAGTGGGAAATGTGCAAACGCTGTACCTGCAGATTGGCAGATTGTCTGATGGAGGTACTTGGATGTTAGGTACAACTAGACCTGGAAGTAAGTACACAGCTTTTGGGTCTTTCTTCACTTCCTGCTAGAATTAGTTAAAGTCAACATATTGATGAAAAATGCTTTATAAAATTATAATTAATGTATTTTAAAAAGGTTTTGTTTTACTGGCTTTACCTAAATTATACCTTTGTACCTAGATCCAGCCAGTCAGCTAACAGAAATTATTGATTTAAAACAGCTTTTAATGTGAATACTCTGTCAATGAATACCATCTTCTGTTGTGCCAGAAGCGTTGCTTTGCTCTGTTAGCAAGGAGAGTCTTCAGGAAGATCCTGCATGTGTGCAGGACATTGGAGAGTTTAACAATGGGGTGCCTGCAGTGAAGTGATCTTGTTCAGTGAAATCCTCTGGCCTTGTACTCTCCATCTGTTTCCATTCAGGTCAAGTGCATGTGCTTCTCATTTATTACTGACTGTCATCTGCATGACAGGAGCACCGAGAGGCCCCACCTGAGATCAGCTCCTGCTGATTCTAGGTATTGTGCAGAGGCTTGTACTTACTCAGGTTATAGCACAAATGGCTGGGACAAAAAAAGGGATGAAGGGCTTCAGGTGGAAGATAAAGAGCTCCAATGCAAGTAGATTAAGATGAAATCATGCCCTCATGTCAATAAGAGTTTTGCCATTCATTTCTGTGTCACCTGGATTTCTACCCTGGCTGACTTGTCCAAAACTGTGGGGGAAGTCTGCATCAGAGACAAGAACTTGTCCCATGACATCACCCTTCCTGACAAAGGGGTGGGGTGATTAGATCTGCACCCTGCATGATTCTCTCAACAAAATTAATGGAAGTTTTGCATGTTGAGTGACTACAGGCTGGATCTGTTTGTTCCTTGTACATCTTTTCCCTTCACCTCTTGGTAGAACCTCTGAGCTCTGACTGTGTGAGATGGATAAACTCAGCAGGTTCACAAAGAAGGCACATATGAACCTTCTACAGCCTGAATGAGAGCTTAAGGTTGGAAGGAATCCAAAACCTCAAAAGGAAATTCAGCTGAAATGACCAACTTTTGCCTGGTTTGGGGTCAAAACCTAGGGAAAACAACACTTCAGATGGTTTCTATATAAAAAAACATGAAGCCACCCAGGTTTATAGAAAACCACTTCAAATTTTCTTACTGCACAGCCAGGTTCAGAAAGAAAGTATGGAAAATTGAGTAATACTGCTCAAGTTCCAGATTGATGGCACAGATTCAAAATATTTTAAACCTGCTGTACTCTAGGTTCATTTCACTTTCAAAGCCTGGCAGGAATCCAGCAGCTACCTCAAATGGTATAGTACCAAGATACTTACCAGACATTTGTAGTCTTCTCCACCAAACCAGTTGCTAAGCTTTTTTAGCTTTTTTGCTTTTTTTTTTTTTTTTGGCATTTGCATTTAAACCTCAGGGACTCGTGTTGATCCTACCAGAAAACTCATGACTTCCCGTGTTCCTTGGTGTTTTATTCTCAAGAATTTTAATTTCAGACAGGTCCACCCCAACAAAGGAGACAAAATGCTAAGGTCTAAAGTAAATACAGTACAAGAGTTCTCTTAAAAGATATACCATCAGCCTACAGTGCCTGTAAAAAGACAAGGCTGTAGATATGCAGCAAATCAGTAATTTTGGTAGAGCTAGACTTCATGAAGACTTGTTCTTGCAGCAGTTGACAGTTGTCAGCTTCATCTTCAGTACTGAGAGCCTTGTTTTCATGGTGAAATGTGAGACAATAATCCTTCCTTTGTGGACTAAAAATGCGTTTGCTAAAACTTAACGGTGTTAGATAAGGGTCTGCAAACAATGATTTATTGGCCAGTTACACAGAGCAAAAGGCTGGAAAAGAACAAACCTCCTAAGAGAAAATGGTCCTGATTCAAATCTCACTGAAAATATTTGCACTGCTTTCCCCATAGAATTTGAGTACTGTGCTTAAGCCTGAACTAGATAGTCACTAGCTTGGAATTAAGCCAGGTGAAAAAAAAAATCATTATGATTTTAATAAAACCTTTCTTGGGAAAATCTGCTAATGATGACACTTGAATGAAGCATCCAAAACAAAAAGTAAGAATTTAAATTTGCTAAATGTATTTAAAGGCTCTTTCCTAACTGAAAGTTTATATGCACAGACGTGCTTGAAGGATCTCAGGTAGAAGTTTTGTTACCTATGGCTCCAGTGCTGCTTGTTATCCATTGTGAGCTGAGATAAACTCTTCTTCACAGTATCTGAGCAATGTTCTTACCACAAATGTGAATCAGGATAGCATCTTTAGTCGATGAATAAGACCCAAGAAGAGATAACAGAGAGATAAAAAGTAGCTTCTCTCTAAGACAACACATTACACTCTGTTTTTAGCAGTCCTCTGGTTGCCTTTAGCCTTCTCTGAATCAAGAACAAGGTTTTCATAGAAAATCAATGCTGTTTTCAACTCTACTGAATTTAAAGTTTGCTAACGTTAGCCATGGCAATATGTGAAAAACATTCCTTCTGCTAGTCTCTTTAATAATGATGAGAAACAAAATTGAAATGGAAGAGAAAAAAATAAGGATATAAACTGCCAGTAAACTAGATATCATCTAATCCATGAAAGAAGAGAGCCCATCTTACACCATTTTACTTATGTTTCTATTGTGTCAGATAGTACAGAAGCTTGTAGGACACAGGTGCCCCGGGGAATTACCTGCAATTAAATCCTACCACTGCTGCAAAGGAAGAATTTTGTCCAACCTATGAGGGTGATAACTGCTTAGATAAGAAAAGTTCTGATTTCATTTCAGTGCTACCATCTGGTGGGCAAAATGCAGACAGCAAAAATCCCATTGCTGTAACACTGGAACATTCTGATACAGTGAGTTTTTGTTTTATTTTGTGAAAGAAACATAAGATATTATTAAAACAACTTGAACATCTGGTTTGGGGATAAAGTCATTTTGCAGTGTTGCTGCCAACCCTCAGGGCCAAGTGCAAGGAGAACAACCTTCCCTTCCAGACTCTCCATAATGCATAACACCAAACTAAAATTTCATGTCCAACACAAATGAAGAACAAAATATACTGGAGCTGTAGCTGTACACATCTAGGGAAATTCTGCTGATAGCTTGAAAGCCAGAGAATTGTATGAGATTGAAGCTGCAGAATTTTAAAAACTAACACCAGGGAAGAGGAGTCGTGTGTATTTTATTATGGGTAAGTTAAAGACAAAGTTATATCAGGCATTTTGAGGAAAAGAAATAGAAAGGAAAATCACTAGGAAATCTATGTGATTAGTTATTGAAAGGATCTGTTAAGACATCATAATGAAGTGCAGTGTTGTTTTCTCTGGTACACTTAGAACTTACACTGTGAAGGTGGAAATAAGGGTCAGATCTGATCTTCTCCAACTACTGTCTGAACTTTGGAGATCTGGAAGAAAAGGGACTAATTGTTCCAGTGTTGTTACTTACTTTCAAATGAATCTAGCCCAAAACCTCAAGCATTTATGCAAACTTCTTGCCTGTTAAGATGTATGTAACTGTCATAACCACACCACTTTTATTTTTACAAAACTTTGAGGGAGTTTTTGCAGAAAAACTTCTTCAGGGTAGAAGTGCTGGTGTTATTTAACCTTAGTATGGCTGAAATTTTACCCTTAGCATTCTTCAGCTTTTCTATACTGTCATTTTCTCAGGTGTAAATAAGAACTGGCCACTGATGTTTCAAATGCTTCTAGTCCCAACTCAAATGCTCTTTTTGGCCATCTGCCTGCATGCAAAAATGAGCTGTCTTTTAAAAAGTGATTGAAGTTGTATTATACCATCAGGGATTGCTGTCTCTTTCAACCTGGCATAAATTTATTAAAAGGAAACCCAGGTAGAAAAATTAATCAATAATGAGGTTTTTGAGCAGGTGTGAATACTGAGACTGATATAATCAATCCTTTGATTTAACTTGGCAAGCTTTATATAAAAATCTTCAGTAATTAAATGCTGATATTGGTGTTTTTTGAGTCTTGGGTAATGTAAATCTACTACTTCAGAAGGTCAGCCAGTAGGTGACTTAATGTCTCTAAAAACTTCCACTAATGAGTACAACAGTAATTCATGATAATTTCAGCCTTGGTAACAAGGTTCACAGAGATCTGGTCAAGCATCCCAGAACTCCAGCTTCATCAGGAAATTTGTATTGTGGTTGAACAAGAATAAATAGCCTTCTCTGAGATTTTTCTCTTATATTGGTCTACTGAGTTCCTGCCAGCCTGTCAACTAAAACAAATATTCATATCTTCCAGTATAGATTAAAGTGATTTCTATTTTTCCTATTACAGACTTGGCCCTTGACTTAGAAGTGATAGAGATCAGATGCAAGGAAGACTGAGGTGAGTTACTGTGTTATATGCAAAGAAATTGAAACCGTTTATTGTCTCTCGATAAAAAATATTCCTGAGATTTCTGAGGTTTAATCCCCTCAATACATCTCATGATGAAAAGGTGAAAAAATAATAGAAATTCACAGATTTTAATTCCAGAAGAGAAGAAAGAGCAACTGCTGTTCATTTAATCAGATTTCCTACAGCAAGTATTTCAAGGGAGTATGGAAGTTTGTGGAGCTTGTGGTGTGTTTTGGTTTCCTTTTTTATTAATGCAAGTGTTTTATCTTTTGAGATATCTCTTTCTTGCAGTACCCCAGAAATTCAGTGATTCAGTGATGGCTCCCATTAAGACCTTCTATACAGAGGAAATTGCACATGCTGGCTCAGAGATGTTACTTCTTCCATGTGTACTGTTCTGTATTTGCTGAGGAGCATCACTGATCAGAATATCTTTCGTCAAATGCTGAGGTTGAAAGGAGCTCTGGGAGTTTGATACAGTGTACTTTCCCTTTGATTTAAAGAGTTAACTGGGCATTTATTGTCAGAGATAGGCTACTGGTCTTAGCAGAGCTTCTCTGAGGCTGTGCTTGTGTTTATTAGAACACTCCTGTGAGGCCCAGTCACTGCTTTCCTTTATGGAAAAACCACCTCAGAACCCACGTGCCCAAAAGAAGAGCTGCTTCTAGTCTAAGAGGGCATGGAGCAGCTGCCTTTCTCCCTGGACAGAGACCTCAGAGGGAACTGGGGGTCAGGAACAGCTGCCTCAGGCTAGAGGCCATATCCTGACTCAGTGGTACTGTCTCTTGGATCCAGCTGAATTCCAAGTTTACCATGTGCCCCAGCTTCCATGGGGATGGAATTTTCTCTGTTTGAGAGGCAAAAGATTTTGGATCCCCCTTTACTGACCTATATTAATCTTTCCTTTTTATTTCAAGCCCCGCCTGTATAATCCCAGCCATAAATTATTTCCTAAATAATGCTTTATTTAACATATTTCTTCATTTTGATCGCTACGATATCTTTTAGAAGGAGATCTAGTTTCTGACTTGAAAACTTGACCTGATAAATTTTCCTTCCCCTCCTCAACATTCAGTAACCCTACTAGATTTGTGTGCATACATTTATTTATTCATTGGCTTTGAGTTAAGACAGTTCATGTGCAGGGAAAAGACCTAGAAACATGGCCAAAAGAAAAGGATGAAAAGAAAGCTGCAAGGATTTCTTACTCAGGCTTTAGTGCCTTTTGAGGAAAATTCTTTTTGACATTTTTTCACAGTTTTTGGCTTGTGCTTTGTGGTAGTTTGCAATAACCATTTTGAGGTAAATACTCCTTAGAGAGCATGACTGGAAAGATCTCCACATCACGATAAGGCACTGGTAGTACTGTAGGAACAATATTCCTTTGAGATGATCTAGAAGGTGTGCTAGGTTTTCTGTTGCATCATTTGATATTTTTTTCTGATGACCTACACAGATGGTTGCATGAAATTTGTCTTGGGCTCTGGTCTTCTATGGAAGGCATGATTGTCACCATCGGAATGACCTGATCTTTAATGAAGCTTTTCTGGCATTCCTAATTGTCTTCATTGTGGACTACTGGCCTTGCTGCTGTCCATGTCATTAGATGTACTCAGAGGGTTTCTTGCTTCCTCCACAGGGGGCCCAAATTGGTTTTTAAACTGAGAGCAGCAAAGATGTAGCCCTGCAAATACTGTGTATTTTTTGATATGTCTAGCAATACTAGATTTGAGAGAGGCAATTTCCTGTATTTAATGTTTTAACATGCTGAGTGGTGAAGTAATGACTATTTTCAATAATAGAAGTTTTTAGTGTTTTTTTTTTTTTTTTTTTTCCAGTGGAAGCTCATTCCCTTTTCATACAGCAGCTGCTTCCTACAGGGTGACTTTAGGGCTGCAGACATTACAAAGAGGTATTGAAAGTGACAATGGCTGGATGTGCTTCAAGTACATCGGAAGAGAACCCTACTGGCCCTCAAAGTGCCTGGGATGGGTGGCATGGGATTAGAGGATGGGGAATGGTACTCCTGTTGGATCTGAAGCTGGATCCCAAGAGTCCATCTGTTCTGGGCTTTTGTTACTTATCCATGCATTAGCAATAATTTCACATATATTCTGCCAATTCCCCAGGCTTGTCTGGTTGTAGGGTTCCTTCCGCCAGATTTTTCCGTCTGTCTTCTGGAGCCCTTCTCTGGGGGATCACTCCCACTTCCTTTATGTCAGAATGGATAACAAGGCACTTACCTCAGTAAGCCAGCAGAGTCTATCCAACCTTTCCCTGCAGGCTTCGCCTTGGATAACGAGTGGGATTGTCTCTGGCAAAGACTAGTGTCTTGTGATACAGTTCTTTTAAAAGCTCTGGTGAAATAGGGTTTACAGTGATACTGGCCTTTGAGAATTTGATTTCTCTGGTGCTGTTAATAGAGTTGTTTTTTCTCACCTTCGGCTTTTTGTCTCATAGCAATACTATCCATTCATTTTTTGAACATACGAATCGTTTCATGGCCAGCAATGACGTCTGGCGCTATAACATTTGATCGTGGACAGCAGAACAGAAAGTGAAAATGCAACCTCCCTATAGAAATTTTAGAGATTTCAGGGGAGATGTATGGAATATACAGATTAGAGGAGAACCTTCCTCCAAGTGGCTGGCTTTCCAGGCTTTTGTTATTGGTGCAGTACAGAATAAATTGCACTGTATCACCATTGAGCTTTTTGCTGCTGTATTTTGAATAGTACCACAGCCTAATGAGTGAAATTCTTGGATTTCAGTACTAGCTTTTTCAAGACCCAGTAAACTCTAGTGAAATTCCTTTTTCTTTTTTTCTCTTTTATTTTATTTTCTTTCCTATAGTATTCAGCTATGGAGATAAGCATTTCACCAGACCTATGGAACACATTCTAACAACTTTCCTGAGTTTTATATTACATATCAACTCTGTAGATGGGAGGGGGAAAAAAAGCCAGTCTCTTTTAGAAGACTTAATTAAAAATAAATGGAGTGGGTAAAAACTGCTTCTAACTTCACTGGACCTGGGAAAAGAATGATGATTACATAGTATTTTCAGTGTAAATCCTCCTATATACCTATGTTTGTAGATATAGTATCTCCATTTGTAACATAGGATTACTCAACAAGTCACAGATAACTGTAAGACAGCAGGCAAAACTGCAAGCAAATGACTAAAAAAAAAAATAAAAAATCAAAAGACCAAACCATAGACAATACATTTCTATAAAGGCAAGATAAAGTTCAAAGAGAGAGCTCAGACATTCATTTATGAGAGATTTATGACTGTACTAGAGAAATATTTAAATATGACAGTTCCCTTGTTTATGGGTAAAATAGCATGTTCCCACGCGATAAATAAAATGCATTTCAATATTCTTACACTAGTCTTTGTTTATATGAGTTTATTCCAGAATTCAGAGTAAAGATAAGGATTTGCTACTGCAAATAACTAAAGATTAATCCAGATATTGGTGTTGTTTCTTAGAGGAGTAGAAAGCAGATTTATTGAGAGCAGTGGAGCTGCTGTTGATGGTTTCTTATCTTTGGTATTACATTTTGTAATGTGTGGCAGAGATGAAAGCAGTGCATGGAATGGATGAATGATATTTCAATAATTGGTATGGAGCAGTTAGTAAGAAACATATTTTGTACCCGATGGTGGATAATCTTAAAGTATTCAGCTTCATCTTCAGTGCTTCTGTTGAACTCTGTTGAATTATATGTCCTTATTAAAAATTGGATTTCCCTTATGTCTTTTTCATTGTTAAAGGGAAAAGCATAGTGGTTTTGCCATCAAGAGTTGTGGGGTTTCCTTTTTAGGGAAGAAAAAAAAGGTGCTGTTCTGCTCTGTAAATTTGAATGCTGTGTTAAAGAGTGGGATGGAATGTGAGCCCTTTGACTTTACTATGGATCAACAGGCAGGGAAAAACCTGCTCACTCTTAGTGCACAGAAGAGCAGCTGCTACTCACTAGATTTCCTGGGAAGCATGGAAGCTGGAGGCCCTGTTCAGTCCAATAACCAGTTTGTAATCTTGGCTCGTATTTACATAGGAGAAATATCAATAGCCACTCAGTGAGACCATGAACAGCAAAGAGTGGGGGTTGCAGGGAGGGGAGCATCAAAGCTCCATTTAGTCTTCCAGCAATTTGAAACCTTTTAATTTCCAGCCTAACTTTAGTCCTAGACAATGTGCAACCACTGAGATTATTATTATTATGTTATTGTCTAGATGTTCAAATTTCTTCTCTCTGTCTAGTTTTTCTCTTTATGTCTGCTGAACTTGCAGTCATTGGGACATCCAGCACCTTTTGATTTGCTGGGCTGAGCAAACAGTTGGTTAAGGTCTTCTGCAAGGCAGGTTCTGATCAGCTGCTTGGCCATTCTCTGTACCTGATACATTTTCAATACATCTTTGCCACACATGGGTGGTCAGAATTGTATTGTATTCAGAGTGGAGGCTTGCCAAAGCTTTCTGGAATGACAATAATTCTTCCCTTTCTTTAGCAAGACATGCTAGAGTCATAGCTGTCATCTTCTTTGTGGCTGCATTTCATTAATGACTAATCATCAACCTTTTCCCCCTTCTGTCCTGTAAGAGCTGTCCTAACAAGATCCATAGCTATGAGCTGTAGCTAATAAGATAGATATTTTTTCTTTTGCAAGGCAGTGCTTGGATATTCCCATAAAAGTTTCAAAGGGGAAGTTCATTCTCTTCTCACTTTTTAGGAAAAATTGGCTGTTCACTCTGATCTCAGTAGCCAAAAGGTTATTTTAATAGGTGTGGGTTTACAGGTAAAGAGTTAACAAGTGAGGTTGGCTTGGTGGTGACTTTTCCCCTTTTTCCATGCTTTGCCGTGATTATGAGGAGAGATCCAGGGATTAAGATGATCAGAGTCACCCTGTGTCTGATGGTCCCACATCCTCTTGATTGACAGAGAGAAAGAATTCATCAGCTGAGTGTCAGGACCACGTTTTTTAGGCGATTAACATTTTCCTTGACAGTGCCACTTGGCAGCTGTGCTCATGGCCAGAGCTGGACCCTGCTTAGCCCTGCCTGCCTTCCCTCACACCAGCCTGGGCTGCCTGGGCCAGGGCTCAGTTATTAAGAAATACACACAAAATCTCACAGGTGTAGAGGAACAGAAAAACAGAACTGTTGGTGGTGCCCTCATTCTCTCAGCATCACACACCTCGAGGTTCCCTGATATCCCAAATCACCACTTGCTTCCTAATGGGCTCTGGTGCCCATCTCTCAAACTGTTAGCTCCAGAATGCCTATTGAAGAACTAGAGAGGTCACAGAATCACATAATGGTTTGGATTGGAAGGGACCTTTAATGGTCATTTAGTTCAATGCACCTGATGTGGACCACGTGTTGATTTGTCTTCTGTCTGGGAAATAAATTTAAATCCATCTATGCTGTTCTCTGTGTTGTGGTCATGGTAGTCACCGTAAGCTGTAGTTTGGGACATTGGCGTCATTGCTGCAAGCTTTTATCAATAGGATCCAGCACCATCAGTCCTTGATTCCTGGTTGATATAAATACCCCAAGGCTGTTTTCCCATATTTGCAGGGAAGAAGTGTCTATGTTATTTCAAGGATTCTTGGGACACTGGTTCTTCACTAGGAAAGCAAAGTCAGTGGAGAAGCAGACTGGATCTTTGGTCAGTCTTCAAAGACCCCCTTCCCTCTCTTAACCTCAGAAGAGCTTCAGCCATTTCCAGGATGTATCCCAGCCTGCTGGTTTGTATTCTTCTCCAAAGAAAGTAGAGAAAAGCAAGAGAAAGCTTATGGCCAGAATATCTAGCAGCCCATGAAGCCAGGCCTGAGGATCAGCAACAACAGAATCTATTTTTCCTTGCCTTTGCCAAACTTTTAACTGGTTAGAGGATTTTAAGAAGCCTGGATAATCCTCTGTCCCTGCTTCCAGTGTTAAGAGCTTAAAATCCTGACAAACTAAGCCCTAGTCAATGTCTTCAGAATGGATTTACTAGAACTCCATTAGGAATACACTAGGAATAGAGTTTATCTCTTCACAGCCTATTGATACATTAATGTTGCTACTGCTACAACTATAAATAACCAATAGTCATAAATATTACAGCTTATAAAGTACCTGAAGGACACCTAAGATTGATATAAAAGACTATGTATATTTTAGATAACACTTCATTCAATTTTTAATCTACTTCATGTTCACTTTCCTCAGGCATTTGTTGTTGACATTTGTTTTCTTGTCACTGTAGTCCAAATTTCTCTTTGAGGCATGATTCTCTGCCTTCTTCTCCTGAGTAATTTGTTTTGACTTTCATCTTTCCACTGGGTGTAAAATATGGCCATCAGCAACAAGTGGCTCTTTTGCATGGAAAACCCGTGTCTCTCTTTGTTTTGGTAAGACCACTTTGATGCATAAAAGTGGCTTTACTGCTCTGCTCCCAGTCCCATGATCCCAAAGCATTTGATCAAGTCTCTCAGTGGTTTCTTTACCACCAGAAAGTCCCTTTCTTATGCTGCTCATAACTCCCAAAAGGCTGCTTCTTGAGCTGGAGAGCAATAGGTCTTTAAGGTCTTTCCATTTACGCTGTTATCTTGCTGCCCTGTGCAGTGCAGGGACTTGAGCTGAGTGCTGCAGTATTCCCAAACTGCCATCCTCTGTAATCCAGAGTGCTTCCCAAAGGCTGTGGAGCCAGGTGTGAGGCGTGTTTATGTCCCTGGGCTGCTGCACAGTAGTCTTGCTGGAGCTGGCAGGCTGGCCTGGACCATAAGTGTGCTCAGAGAGGCAGGCAATTCAGAAACTCAGGAGCCACTTCTCTGTGTGCTGGCCACAATTCCTGCTTCCCCTGCCAATGTGCTTATGGTTTGGCATTTGTAGACACACCACAGCTGTCCAGTTGATAAACTGACACACTCTGGGTGGCCCTCATCTCTTGAGATTTTACAACTGCTGTTTGCTCCACCAGACATGAATTGAAGTCTTCCAAACTCTCCCACAGAGACTTTCCTGGTACTCTGGTGTCAAGTTCAGAACAAGAATCTGGAGCAGACTTTTTATTCCTAGTAACACTTGTTTTCCTACAGTGCTGCTCTCTTCAGCTACCCAGTGCCTATGATGAACACGTGTTTCTGTTCACTGGTTCGTCCTGCTCAGCAGAAATCAGAAGTTATTTACAGAACCTTTCAATCCATTAGGCCTCTGCCCTTGAGGAAAAGAGGTCTGTGGATGCACAGTGAAACCCAGGATTACAGATCAAATGCACTGCTGTGCATGTGCATTTATATGACCCTTGTGACTCCTTCTGGTGATTCCTGAATGCTCATTGTCCAGGTTAAAGAAAGAGGCATCACCTACTCATGTACAGTAAAATAACATTGAAAAATGCATATGTGTAGCAGTATTCTTGAGAAATACAACTGCTGGGCTGTCTGCATGTAATGTGAATTCTGTAGCAGCTTTCAGGGAGAGGTATGTGTCTCTCATACAACTTTTGCTTTACTCACATATTACTCCGGGAATATGTGGCTACTTCATCTAGTAAAAAAGGCAGGAAAAAGAATAATACCAAAAAGAGGTGATGTTTCAAGTGTGGGGAAATGAAATAGTTTTACTTTTTAGTGGCCACCATCAAAATCTTGTCAGGCTGGTTCTTTTCCAGCTCCACATCATGGCATCCAGGTAGCAGTGAAATGCATTTACAGATAACTCTCATTTAATGCCAAATTGATACCATGGTGGAGCAACTGTTGGATTGCAGACAGAAGGAGAGGTATTCATTTCCTTTTGCTTCTGCAGTAGATTCATTGAAATGTGTTAGCTCAGCTGTGTGCAGATATGCTGATGTAATCAAGCCAGGTGCATGCACAGGATTTTCTAACAGGAGGTGGAGATGAGTCTGGATCATGTAAAGAGGAGCTGGAGAATTGTGCAGGATGTTTAAAGGTCACAAGGATGCTTAACATTTTGTATCAGACACGTAAGGAAGAAAAATAGCACAGGGATAGAGTCATTAACGCACTAAATGGCAAGAAGGGTACAAGTTGAGCAGTGGAAGGTCCAGAATTCCAGGTTATGTATGGTGCAAAGGAGAGAGGAGGGGACTATGCTCCTGAGTTTTGATAGAAAAGGTTAAAGTAACTGGGCGTCTTATGGGAAAGGCAGGGAATTGAGTTAGGATTATTTAGGGAACATTTCACTATGCCACTTGAACCCAACCAGACTTTTCAGTAGGCAAATATTTGTTTCAAGCAAAACAGACCCAGAATCAGCTCCTCTAAAATGTATAAGGGGTTTGGTTTTTTTTCAGTCATTCAAGTACTGCATTCTAGTTCAGACTGTTGATTTTCAAGAGGATGTATTTTTCTCTTTGTCCTCTCGGGAGCAGAGAGAGAGATGGGACAAGGGTGTACAAGAGGACACGCAGATAAACAAGGCTGAGTTTGTAGAGAAGGGTCTTCCAGACCGATTCTTGTCACCAGTGACTTGTACACCACTAAAATTCTTAGATATCTTCTCAGATTGTATAAGTGAAAAAGAAATTACATAAACTGCCAGCATTTTTCTCCTTTTTTACTTTGAGAACCACCCTTGTGGGACAATTGTAAGGAATTTAGTGGGGTTGGCTCTAATAGGTTTCTGTGGATAGTACTCTAAAAATACAGACACAAGAGGAAGCAGTGTTGGGTTTTTTCTTGTTTTGTTTTTAAACAGTTACAGAATTCTACAAAAGGGATACAATTCTTTTAAAAGGCTTTTTAGGTTACTGTGAGAAACCTTCCAGTTTTCATTGCATTCTGTTCTACTTTCAGTATGAAGGAGGTGCTGGCAGGTATTTTCAGTGGATGCAAGCATGTGCTTTCAGTTCTCACGAAATCCCAGCTGGATTACGTGTTTGATCCACAAAACTTCCTGTGGCTTGATACCTGCAGGTTGATTCAGTTTTGCATTCTTCAAGAATTCACCGCTTTGACAGGGATTGTTATTCCATCCCTACAAGAAATGGCATGCTGCTGCAGCCCCAGAAAGTCCAGCTACAAATTCACTGAAAGAATAGTTGAACAAGGAAGTCATGTCCCCCTCCATGCTGCTCATCAAGGGTGGCCATCACAAATTATAGTCCCCTTTGGCCATCTCAAGCAATAACTCCCTCTGTTCACCCTTTCTTCTAGATCACAACTACTGTCTCTTAATATTAGTGGTATTATCCCAGTAGTCTGGGATACCAATGGTCTGGGATAGAAGAAAAACACCTTTTATTTTTAGTTTCAGTAAAAGTTTTGTGGGGAAAAAATTAAATCCTGCATGAAGTCCAAATCCAGTTACTTTAGTTTCCAGGTTCTATGGAGCTCTGAGGTCAGTTTCTCACAAAGAGCTGGGATGCAGGGCAGTGTGTGGTCTGACACAGAGTTCTGGCACCAGCTCACACAGGAAAGCCCTGGCTCATACCTGTCCCTCTTCAGCTGTCTCTCTTGTTCCACCATGGGCTTGCTCAAAATTAACTGGCTTATGCAATGAAAGCTGACCGAGGTCTCTGTTGGTAAATCCAGTATTACAGGCCTTTGCATAATAATTCCAGGACCAGTCTTTCTCTCCATCTTCCAAGAAATTTGATAGCTAAAGATTATGACACCTCTGCGGAGTGACTTTTCCAGAGCGGTGACCATTCCCTGTGGAAGTTTCTTCTGTCACTGCACGTCTACGGTAGCTTTGGAAACAATTTCTTCTCTCATTTTTTACCACACCAGTTTGGTATTACTAGTGCTGCTTCCAAGGTCAAATCTATATCAGAATTCTTTTTCATGGGGATCACTAGTAACCTCTTAAACAAATGACCTCATAAATGCACTTTTTGTCAAAGGCTTTTCAGAGAGAACAGTAACATAGACACATACACACACTGCAGCTGGGAAAGAAAGGCTCTTCTCAGCACTCTTCATGTATATTTTTTGTGGCCAAAAACTAGAGTGGGAAAGAAAAAGATAACATCTGAGTTGGGATGACCAAAGTACATAGAGAGAACAATTTAGTCTCTTTAAACAATGCAAGAAGTTAGATTCCAGTAGTAATTCAAGTGAAGGCAGGATGTTGGGCCAGATCCAAATATCCATGCAGTCCCAGTGACCCAAGCTATCACATGTGATATACCTCACTTCTTTATTTGCTTGATTATTCTGAATGACTACAAGGGCACTGGATGTGATAAAAAAGTGGACAATGTCCTGAGTTCAGCTGGAGTGAGTTAGGATATTATCTTTCTGGAGCTTCTCCCTACAGTAATGATGATACCTGTTTTGGGGTTAATTTTCTGTTGAATAAGCACGTCAGGTTTTAAGGCACTGGTCCAGACTGTAAACAAGTCAGTCTCTTTGGAGCCTGCTTTGGCAGCTCTGCTGAGGTTGCTATTTGTATTAAAATATTTGCTAACCTATTCTTCATAAAGCCAGGTATGTTTCCGTGAAAAGGAGAGGCAATGTTGACATCTGTCCTCTTGCCAGCAGCAGCAATCAGATTACCTTTTTATCTCAGCTAGCCCTCCCCCATGCTGATGCCCTAAATAAGGGACTGCTGAAATTCTGACCCAGGGCTCATTACATTTCTGCTCCACACACAATTCTGAGTATCTGTGCAAAATTCAGTCCCACCATTTCAGTGGCACTGAGATCAGAAGAAGCCTTACTGCTGAGAGAAATCAGTTATAGAAAACCCTGGAATGTAAATTTTAGATGAGTTAGATATTTTCGCATGTGGCTGACAAGCAATTTAAAGCACTAAGGAGAGTTCAAGAGGGAGTTAAGTGGTCCACATAGATATATGGATACTGGAAAATTTGGATGCATTTAGGATACAGGATGGACAAAGAATCCATCTCACCCCTGAGCTGTTTGGGGCTGTGACTGCATTTTGGTTCTCAGGTCATATTAAGTTTTCTGTAGCGAGTCTGGCTCCAGCTCTAATAGATCATTGTCATGGCTCTGTTCACATTACGAGGTTGGGGAGTGGAAAGAAAACAATCTCAACAATGTACGACCACCACAATTACTTCAATTGTTTTTATAGGTTACCCATAAAATTGTGGGCACTTTTCAGACCTAGAAAATGGCATGGACTTGGACATAGATCTTTCAGCCTAAAGCTTTATCCCAGCATCTATGCCTTCCTCTTTCAAAGCTCCCATTGATGGCAGTAGTAGATCTAGGGTGAAATGCAGGAAGTTCAGGATTATTATTTATGTTCCAAGATTAAATGAGGTGTCTACAAGAAGAAAAAGGACTTGATTCTGGGAACAGAAGGTCGCTGTCACTTTAGTATAAATGTGCAGACATAGTAGGCTTTACCTGGCTGAGGGCTTGATCCTTCCATTTGCCATTGGGTAGAATAGCTAGTGATAACTTTGCTTTCTTGTTCCCCATTTCTTTTCTTTTGATACACAGTTCAAAGTCTGATGAAGAAATGTGAAAAATATTTGATGCTGTATACACAAAAAAAAGGAGTTAATTCATGCACTCTGGTGTTTGATTTTTAAATGATGGGATATATCTTTAAGGCACAGAATTATTTTCTTTGATATAGGTATGATTTTTCAAAGCTGGCTTCTCCCACCAAAATGACAGGTTAAGGTTTCCTTTCTCTTCAATAGGAGCAAAGATACATAATGAGCATATTTGGTAGCATTCCCTGTCAAGGAATTAGGACTAAGGATTGCTGCTGGGTGGATCCTGAAGTGATTTATCAGCTGATGAAATTAGATGTGGATTCACTTTACTCAGTGCAGATGGATCAATTCATATCTGACCCTTTGTTCTGGGGATTCCTAATGACTTACTGATATAACTATGAGGGGTTAAGTATACAGGCAAAATTAATTACGTGGGAAGCGGTGGTATGCTTGTTACTCCAACTTATATTGTTGGAAATTCAGACAACCTTCAGAGCATTTCAAATCCTTTTCCCATTTCATACCTGAAGGTTGATCTATTTTTCTGAAGGCACGTTTATTCTTTTTTTAATGGTATTATTTGTATTGATGTAAGGTATTACCTTCCTCTGCAAACTTAGATATGGGGATTTCTTCAAGATGGGACTGTCTATAACAGATTTTTCTCAGGTGTCAGTCTCATATACGGCTGCCTCATGTTTTTCACTGACTACTGCTGTTAATTTCAGCCCATTTTCTTCTCCCCTTCCCAGTTCTGCCCATTCCCATCCATTATGGTTCCCTTTCAGTAATCATTAAGCTGAACTCCTTTTAACTTTTTTTCCTTATTTGGTGGTATGAATGGGCTTGCTCCACAGAAGACAAAGTATTCTACAGTATCTTCATTACACATTTTTTTATTCTCATGTAATTACAGGCTGAGTTACCTTGATGTGGATCTGATCCAACTTCTGAATATTTTGTTGGTTTTCATACATTCAGTATTAAAAATTACCTTTTCCTTTTAAAGTGACAAGCTTCTCATATTTTTCCCATCTATTTTATTAGCTTTCCTTTACAGTAGGTCAGGTTAGGTACATTGTCACCTCTGCTGCTTCTGTCATCTCTAATGTTAAAACTGACTTTTACAGAGTCTGTTTTTATCTTTGAGCTTTCAGAGCAAGGTCTGTATATGAGGTAGTTTTGTTTTCTTCTTTCTCTGTCTTCTCTGCTGTCTCTGCTTCTTGTCTTTTGGTTTGTCTTTGGCTTTTGCCTTTCTGGTTCTTTTTTGGCTTGGCTGTTCGGTAGCAGAGGCATAGTTAATGTGAGGTGGCTGAGAGAAAATATGAGATGGAGAAGCTCTTCCATAATTTAGTTTGATGCAAGATCTTCCATTTTAAGGTTAATTTTGAACCCTACCCTGACTTTTTCAAGCTGAAATTAATCCACCTGAAATTGCACAGGGAAACTTCTATGTCAGACTACAATTTTCCAGGAAAACGTGACTGATACTAGGCAAAATATTTGGGAGATAGAAAGATATTTTACAAAGTAGGGTGATCTCACTTTTTTGGATAATTTCCTGATGTTTATTTTAAAGAAATGTCATGACTCAAAACTATCTTGACCGAAAAGCTCCAAACTTGGGTTACTTTATTGTCCCTGGCAAGGATTGGTACTTTGGACTCGGTTTGGAAGGTGGAGGGGAGGGGGAAGTGTTTATAATTTAGATATTACTTACAACAATGTCTACATACATTAGAAACACATCAGCTTTCCAAATACCACATTCTGGCTTGTGCATTGTTTATAAACCACAGACCCAAGAGCCTTTGTGCTGTTTGACCAGTGTGCAGCACTACACACTCCTTTGGAAGCGCATAGCCAAAGGCTACCAGATGCCTGAACAGTTGCTATTATATCCATCGAGCAGGATGTGAGAAGCACTCAGTTTGAAGCATCTTCTGATCTCCACAGGAGTTTCTACAGTCTGTCAACTTCTTGGGCATCCTTAGGATTTTGCCGGCTGCCTCCCTCAGTGCCTCCCAAACGTGACGTCTCAATGAACCTTTCTCCCAGCCCACTGCTTGACTGGGAGTAGTTCCCTGCATTAGCTGTGGCTTTTAAGAAGCACTTACACATTTCTCTTCAGCCCCAGAATGCTCTAACCAAGAATTGAGTCCAAGGAGAAAAGTGTAGTTGAAAGGGGATGTGGAAGTGCCTGTGGATAAAAGGATAATCCTGAAATAATGTCATTATCTGAACTGTTCAGGTACTGGCAAATAAATATATGAAAAGTATAGAATTAGGGAAAACTGGACCTGAACACCTTGTTAGAGAAAATTACTTTGCTATGCCTCAATTTTAGTACATTCAAAGACAACTTTGAATGCTGCAGAAGGTCTGCATACCTCTAAAAATTCTGGTCCGTATTTCCTAGAGTCCCAAGCCTGCTTTTTTGTGTTGTTTTGCTCTTAACAAAACTGATATAGGTCAGGCAAGTACTTTATTAACTGGTATTACTGTGACACATACTAGGACGTCTTAGGAGTGAGTTTTGAGTGAGCTGTGATTCCACTGAATTGTGGAGGTGGCAGACTTGGCCTCCAGCTGCAGATGAGTGCCAGCAGGGCAATTCTGGTCATGGGAGCAGGAAATTCAGCAGAGGCTGCAAAACTCTCCCAAGATGGGCAAATTAGCCCTGACTAAGCTCCTTGCTGGCACAGTGAGTCAGCTACCGGTGTGCAAGCAAGGCAGCTTAGGTTAGATAAGTTTACATTGCAAAACCATTCCATCTGCCACGTAGAAAAGTGTTGAAACATATTGAAATTCCTCTAATAGCAGTACCTTTATTCATTATGAGTCTGGGAAATTGTACCACCTAGTAAAACCATAGTCCAGACTTATTCAGTGTGTAAATAGCCACAGTAATTAATTCAAACTAGTGCAATCACATCCATTTCCAAAAAAAGGAGACCACACACCTCCAAGGTACCAGTTCAAATGCTTCTCTTCTGAACATCCCAGTGGTCAGGGGAAAGTAGTGAAGCTGAAATGCTCTTTCTGAAAGCCTCTGCAGAGCAGTGCACTGATGAGGGAAAGTTGTCCTGTTATGGAGTGTATGCATTTTGCTGTTTTGGACCCAAGACCTCTGTTCCACTCTGGAGGAATGAGAAACAAATTTGTTACATTAGTGAAATGGGCAATGGCTGCCTCTTCAGTAGAGACCTGGTGTACTTCAGTAATTAGATTTTAGGTAAGTTATCAGGCAAAAGATAAATGGAGCTAATACATTTAAGTGCATCTTCTGAGAAGCATAAACTACCTTCTGCCCCAGGAGGGGGAAATTTTGACTGGTCAGGATTTTCTAGAACACGGTATCTTCTTCAAGAAGAGCACTTCCTTCAAAATCAGTCTCAGTTGCATTTGCTGTCTGTTTCAAGCAACAGCAGAAACACTTTGGGGATAAAGGATCATTTTCTAGAGAATGCTTTGGTAAACGAGGGGTCTTTAGCCAAATAGGACAATAGTCAACATAGTTCCTTGTGTACTTCACAGTTAAGTAATCTTACTGAAAGTTCAAAGGATTGGATTAAATTCCTCTTGGACTTCCTGTGATAATCTCAGTTGGATCATCTGCTCCTACATGCTCGAGTTCAGCAATGTCCGAATCTGTTAAGGAAAAATGATATTTATTAGACACAACTTTCTTTTACAAACCTTCCTCATCTGACTGGGGCAACATATGCTATTTAAAGGGCTGTCTTGCAACTAATGAGAATTTTGCATGGATAACCAAAAAATTATGTCAGATGGGAAATAATGAACTCTATTAGCCCTTTACAATTAAAAAAAAAAAAAGAAAAAGTGGTTTTGGACTTGGCTTCTCCCTCTCCATGTGCTAGGGTCCATTTATTTTATACTTCAGATTCTGAGGGGTTTTAGCAAAGGTTAAATTCACCCTGCCTTGCATTACTGCTTGAGAAGTAGTTTGGTGAACTTTAAAGATCAGAGTCCTTGGATATAGACTTGTATTTCAGGAGGTGTGGTTTGTGAATATTGAAAGATAAAATATCAGTCAAATGGACAGATACTTCTTTTGGGCAGAAGAATTATTTTTGAACTTGCTTTTTTGTATATATATTGACAACCCCCAATAGCTATTTTTAAGGACATCTACACTTTGGAAGGGATGCTTATATGTTTGTAAAATCAAAGTGGGCAAATACTAAATGTTCAGGTAATAGAGACTAACATAACACCACTGATATTAAATTTACTCAGCTAATTTTTTCTTCTAGTCTCTGAAGAAATTGGAAATTCATCTGTCAACTTTAGAGCACTAGGTTTTGCTCTTTTAAATGTTCAAGCAACTATATTTAGGAATTGTGATGCTGGTGAGTGCTTTGAATTCATGTGATAACGAAAATTCATAATGTGTTGTCCCGTGTGGTAAGAATGCATTGTTATTTTGTTTGGTTTAATCTGTTTTTTTTTATAGAGTACTTGAGGAGAAATACATAAATTTGTATAGTTTAGTCTGTGAGTTAAATGAGTGTAGTGACCTCTTTTGGTCTAGATCTTACTTTCTCTATTTCTAATGCAGAATTTCTCTCGTAAAGGTTTGCCTCTATGACAGAGGGAAGGTTGCTAATCCTGCATAATAACAAATATGTATTTTCCTTGAGCAAGGTTAAATGACCGATACTGGTCTGTGTCATGACTTAACTACAAGTATGGGAGGAAGTCTGTGCTGCCTTCCCTGAAAGAATGCCTTTGCTGATTTTTATAGGATTCATCCAAAACTCAGTAAGTGAACTCCTCAGTGCCATTAGAGAGGCAGAAACATTTCCAAGAAAAAGGAAAATTTGAAAATCTGCATTTTCAGCAGTGACTATTACTGGTTATTCTTCACTTTCAACGTTCACAAACAGAGAATTCAAAGGAAAATTTGGATGAAAATCCAAATGAAAAGGGGCCCCAGTTTTCTGCTTTTCAGACTCCTCTTTTGAAGTGCCTCCACCCAGGCAACTGAAGCAGTAGTCATTTTAGAACTCTCAATCTCATTCTTCTCTTTTCCTCATCTTTTTCTCTTTTCCTCTTCTCTTTTCTATTAAGGTCAAATCCTGCTTCTCCTGATGCCAATAATAAAACTCCCATTGATTTCAACATCAGCAGGAAATATGCACTTTGTTATTTACCACAACCACCACAATGAATCTCTGGGAAGAATTCATTTATATTCTTTCCAACAATGCCATAAAAAATGGGCCCTTGCTATTTTATCACATCCAAACTGTTGCTCTAACTCTAACATCCTAGCTGTTGCTAACAAGTCAGTGATGATTTGTAAACCAACAATTTATGGTAACCACATTCCATCCCCATTATGATGTGTGGTTTGGAAATGGAAAAGTAATCAAGACCTCCTGTTAAGAGACTTTATTTCAGTTGAGGGTTTCTGTAAATAAAAGCATTTTGAAAGGATCATTGCTATATGATTCTAACTCCAAATTGTTCATTTGATCTAGGTCCCATCTATGCTCCAAATTCCTGCCAGGCTCTGTCTGTCAGGAGTGTGAGATCCCCAACAGTGGCATGAGCATACTGGCAAAACTGTTTTTATCAGTACAAGTATTTTCACTCAACTGGATAGTTTCACTAGACTGGAACAGCAGTTCCATTTCTTGGAGACAGCTATGTCCATTCCTTGGAATACTTTGTAATACTTTATCAGCACACTATAAGGGTACTCTGACATAAATAAAGGCCTCCTACTACAGTTACAGTAAGAGATGAAGGACTGTAGTCAGACCCCTGGTATGCAGTGATGCCCTGGGGAACAAAGAGCCTGCGTAGTTTGTGCAACACTTTGTCTTGGTTGTAAGGACTGTGGGCAATCACTGTGACACTGAGGAGGACTTTCCAGCACTTTAATGGGAGACCACCTAGAATTACTGGTAAATAAACTCAAAGAAGGGAATTTTGTTCCAGTACTAGGTTCTGGGACCAGCCAGGTTGAAAATCTTCTTTTGATCTCTTTGGTGTTGATACACCATGTCCTCTCAACACTGTGTAGGAAGCCCAGCTTGGCTTTGAGGTTAGAAACACTTTAGTGACCTGCTGAAAGAGAGAACAATTTAGACAGTCTAGAGAGTGCCCTACTAGTCAACCCTAACTATTATGTGATATGATGAGAGAGACCATGCTAATTAGGAGATAAAACTCTCTTCCTACCTCTTCGTCTCCAGCAAAAATCACTACTTGATTAGGTTACATATCCCAGAACTGAGCACAATTCACTGGGGTAGGGTGTCACCTTGAAGGGTTTACTCTGATTTTCCATTGAACAAAAGACTCCCTACAAATAAACACTCTTAAAATTTAATTTTATTTTGTGACCTAATTCTATGAAGAAGATTTGAACATGTATGAATCTTCATGAGGTGTTAATTGGCTTAGCTGTATTTTAATTATGGTATGAAAATGAATAGCTATATTTTTATTAAGTAACTTTCTAAGTAGTTATCTCTGTAACATTAAGGGAAATTACATGTTTTAAAGTAAAATTTACCTCATGTAGTACAACAGACTGAAAAATAAGACACAAATCCTGGCAGGAGAGCTTGTTCAACATCTGAAACTAAGCACAGGTCAGTGATAAAATGGATTCATGGGCTTAGATCTGGTTTAATGTTTCTGCCCACTCCTGACCTTCTGCTGTAGATAGACTGTCTGCTTGTTTTTGATAGCACAGCAGTTCATGAATCTGCATTGGACTGCTGGAATTTGGTTGAGGAAAAGCAGTTTGCATAATGGAGAGAATAATAATGGCAAAGTAGTTTCCTGCTCTGTCATAGTTGTGCTGCCAGGTGTGGTGTGTAGCAACAAGCAGTGGAAAGTCAGAGAAGGTCTCAGATGGGGCTGTCTGAAACCAGTAGCAGTAGGAGTAGTGCCAAGGAGAAAACTGTCACTTAAACTAGTTTTAGAAAAGAGCTCAAATATTTCACTAGAGAGATGCCCAACTTATTGTCCTACAAGCTGCTGGACATGGATTCTGGTGGGCCTTGAAAGGACAATCTGTCACACTCTGCAACCACTCGAGTGTGATGATAGGGACCACTGCAGCCCAGACTGGTTCATTCCCCTGGAGCAGCATTTGATAATATCTGGCCTCCCCAGTTCTGGAAACAAGTCAAAATCTCCAGGCTGGATTACATGATTTTATCCCTATCACTCATTCTTTCCACACAGCCCTTTGGGGCATGGAATAGATATATCTTCTTTATTCTCAAATATTTATTCTCACAGATGCATTGGGCTGTTCTTTAATTAGAAAGTTAGTGAAAAGGAAGAGACTTGCCCGCGTTTGTCCAGCAGCAGGAGTGTGCCAGGTGAGAGGGCGAGGGCTCAGCCAAGCCTGTTTACGTGACTCTGATGCTGCGCTACCACCTCGTGGGGGAAAGGTAAATAGCGCGGAGCTGCGGGGCGAGAGCCGCGCTGGCCGGGCTGCTCACCGGGGCCCGGCTGCTCGCCCAGGACCGCACAGCCTCAATCCTTCAGGCTGAGACAGCTCGGGATCTGGGCAGCCAAGAGAAGCCGAGCAGATTGTGAAAATCTGCTGGAGCTCTGAAGTGTGATAGCAGGTGAAGGGTACCCTTCGAAGGGATGTGACAGAATGGTATTCCTGTGGGATATAAAGAGAAGCAAGTAGGATGAAATCATGTTCCTATTATACTAGAGTACCAATGTCTTTATATAAAGTAACTCTTCTGATCTGCCTGCTCTTTACCACAATCCTCAGAGCTACTTATGAGTTCCTTCCACCTGACTCCTAACTTCCTAACTCCACTGACAAGTCCCTTGGCAGTATGCTGCCTTGGAGTACCAACACCTCCATGGTCTTCTCTCCGCATTCCAGGATTGCTGCAGCTCTCTTGAATTTCAGTCCTGTGCTTCAGGGAGGAATAGAAGTAAGAAAGCTACCTAAAAGTCAAGTATTGAATATGTTATTAATCAGAATATTATTGGTAATCTCTTCATCCCTTCAGGATTTAGCACCCCATGGCGCTTAACAGATTCCAAGAGATGATGTATTCAAAACATTATCTTCCTTTTCTCTAAAATGGATGGAATCTTCCAGAAGATCTGAGACTCTGCACATTCAGATGTACTGTCTGATATGCCTCCTCACACTTAAGTACAGAGGGCTTTGGAAAACAAGGGTTTCTCTGACATCTGTTACATGCCGAAGACTGCCCTGGAATTGTTCAAGGAACGACTCGACCTGGCACTTAGTGCTGTGCTTTAGTTGATATGGTGACAGCTGGTCAAAGGCTGAATCTTGGAGATCTTTACCAGCCTTAACGATTCCATGACTCTGTGATTGGCTGAAGGTAAAAGCTTTTGGGGAACTGAGCCTCCTGTTAGTCAACAGGCCAGAGTTCCAGATTGATACGGATGCCAAATTCTGGGGCGGGATGTGATGCAAAATCTTACTGAGGGTTTCCACAGCCAGAGAATCTGTCCAATAAGCCTAGTTAATCTGATATTACAGAATAAGCCTTTCTCAATTGCTCTTCATTTAGAGCAGTCCTCTTCACATGGTAAATTAGGTGTCTGCTGGAGTAAGCAGGTGAATTTGGGTCTCTAACATGACTACAGGTTGCCTTAGTGGAAGGCAATAGAATTCTTTCTGCTTTCCTTCTCTCTCACCTCCTCCATCCCCCACATTTTCATAAGATAGATTGACCATTTAGTCCAGTACTGCCTCTTCCAAGATCATTCTATCAGAATGATCCATCCTGACAGACAGGAAGCCAAGGAAAGATGGGAGGAGGTCTGCATGGACGAAATAGGAGCTGCAGACAAACCTCAAATACAAAAGAAAGAAACATGAAAGAGGTGGAATTAGTTTCAGATCTCCCATAAGGAATATAGACACATTATGTCATGCAAGGATGAGGTTAGGAAAATGAAAGCCCAGATGGAGTTGAATCTGGTGAGGGATAGAAAGGAAAACAGGAAGGGCTTCTATGAGTGTATTTACTCATAAGAAAAGGAAATAAAAAGGGCAAGGGGGGAGTGGAATGTAGGCTTGCTGCTGAATGAGACCGTGGAAAAGACCAATGACTTCTTGTCTGGAGATATGGGACACCCAGAATCTTGGTGTGAGACAGTGCACCTGATGGTGATTAGCCCCAGGGAGATCCACCTGGTGTGTACTCCATCTGCAAAGCACCTTGGCAGAAAGGGCCTGATGGCCTGTGGGTGCTGGTGGACAACAAATTGACTGTGAGCCAGGAATATTCCCTTGAAGCAAAGATGGTCAACAGCATCCTGGATGGCCTGAAGAAGACCATTGCAGGCAGATGGAGTCAGGTGCACCTTCCTTTGAGCTCACCAGTGTAGAAGCAGCATCTGGAGTGCTGCAGGATAAGGACAAAAACATACAGGGGCAAGTCTAATGAAGGAACATGAAGATTTGAAGGAACATGAAGGTTATCCATGGACTGAAGCATATGACATGCAGGAGGATGCTGAAAGTTGGAACTGTTTTCAGCCTGGGAAAGAGAAGGCTCAATGGGATCTGAACAATCTCTGTATCTGATGGAGACAGTAAAGAGGATAGATACTTCTCAGCAGTATCCTGTGAAAGAGTCAAGGGCACAAAATCAGATATGTGAAATTCCTTTCAAATTTTAAAAGCTTTTTTTTTTTTAAGTTTTTTTGAATGGTCAAATACTAAAACAGGCTTCCCTGAGAGTTTGTGTAGTCTCAATCCTTGGAGATATTGAATGTCTGCCTAGACACAATGCAACAGTTGACCCTCCCTCTCTGTGTAGGGTGTTGGAGTAGACAATCTCCAGAGGTCCCTTCCAAACTCTGTGATTCTGTACAGTAACACATTTATTATTCCAGGCACAGTTCTGATATGACCAGTGCTTCTATGTACAACTTCTTTTTTTCTTTGTGGCAGAGACGAAAAACATTTCTATCTTTTGATTCTGCTTTCAGGATAACATTCAGCCCACAGTTATTGTGGGACATGAGTGAATCCTCATGCTCTCTTCAGCAGCTTTCTATGCCCTGCTTCTCCTGTTGCCCAAGGAAACTTACTGAAGCATCACAGCTCATCTCTGTCCCCAGCTTCTGTCTCACAAGGACATGGAAAATACCAAAGTATATATTATCTTTTCGTGTGGGGTAAGCACAAGAGAAGCCTGAGGCATGAAGAACAGTATGTGCACTGCAGGCACTCTTCCACTCCAGCTCTGTCTGAGAGTGGTCCTTTAATTCAGGAACAGATCACATACCCCTTACTCTGCTTCAAGCACAGCAAAATTGCTGCTCAGAACTACCATGCATCCAGGACTCTCTCCCATTTTTTCCCACCTGCTGTGCTTTTGCTTTTCTCTTCCACTGACCAAAAGTGTGAAATAGCAGAGCTGCTGTGGAGTAACAGGTTGTGTACTACATATCTTGAAGATGTGCTAATTTCATCTACCAAGATCTTGTTAGTGAAAGATTTTTATGTCATGCTCAAAATAACTCCTTTGCTGAGGGTGGAAGTCTGTTAATGTGACAAATGCTGAACCTGTTTCTCTGGAGAGAAATTGCTAGCAGAAGATTGTGATGGCGTTGTAGGAGGAATTCAGAGTAAAACAGTTCTTGATGGTTTTTGTTGGTGCCCTCAGCTACATGAGTACCTTCTTCCTCACTTATATGAGTGCTGCTTCTTATGTAAAAAAATATTTCATCTTGCTCCATGCTTCCTAAATGATACAACTTATCTTGCTCTGTGTCACACACAAATATAAACAAGATTTCACAGTCTTCAAATCTATATTAGAAAGAAAAAGACCTGAACTTCCTTGCCTGAATTCTCAGGCAACATAGCACACCATATAGCATAGCCTAAGACAGCTCTTCTGAAGTTGTGTTGTAATACCACTTTCTGTCAGCCTAATACAGAGCTAAGCCATCAGTACAAATTATGCCGGGTCCCAAAGTCCTCTGTGATAATTTTAGTGTCTTCAGCTGTTAGTCAACACTCTAAGGCTTTGGTAAACTTCCTGAATGTGAGGAAGAATTTGCAGAAGTTCATCAGGAAATTTTTTGTAGAGTTCTTCTTTTCCACTTAAGTAGTAAAGAGTGATGTGTTCTCTAGCCTTCTCTATAATGACATCATTGCTTCTTTGCTTCACATTTTCAGTCTTGGACAAATAGAGATGTCAAGGCAATAGGAAGTCAATTTTCTCCATGATTTTCTTTTTTTTCCCCCTAATCTATCTTTAGCTCCTTTTAACCGAGTAATATAGCAGTACAGAAATTAATGATGTATCACAAAGTACAGAGAAATTGCCCAGATAGCCAATATCATCAGAAAGCCAGTACCACATTAGTGATGGGGTGGAATTATTCCCACACTCTGTATGCACATGATAGCAATATTGGATGATACATTTGTAACAGAAAACCCACTCTGGTGACCTTTAATTTGTTTTCTGCCCAAGGATAAAGATTATAATTGGAGGAAAGTTACTAAGCAACAATGGCTAGCAAGTTTAATTTACAACACTCCTTCCTCCTCAGCCTCCCTGCAGCTCACACAGTATTTCACAAAGGGGCTAAACCTCAGATTCAGTTGCAAAGCCTGCCTTTGTAGGACACTAGAGACACAGGAATCAAGTTCAATCGTTTTGTTTACTCAGATTTAAACCAAGAAATATGAACTAATTCAAGAGTCAGAACCAAATTGAAATGTCTGAAGTGCAAGAATTAAACACTGTACAAAATTAATATCAACATCCAACACACATTCCATTTCTAACCCATCAGTTTTGGGATTCATTCAGGAAATACTTAAAAACAGTGTTTTTTGCCTTTTTTCCTTTTTTTCCTTTTTTCTTTTTTTTTTTTTTCTTTATCTTACAGGTTCTATTGAGACTGCTCATAACAGCCTTGTACAAAACACGTTGAGCATCTGTGTCATCTTGTGAGATGTTATTGAAAGACAGCATTTGTTAATTAACAGATTAATAGATATTTTCCTTCTATGAATTCATTTTAATTGTCTGTTTATATCAGAATAACTAAAGTGTGCCAGTCTACCACTTCAAGAAATATTTCATAATAACTGACAGTTGGGGTTTTCTTTCTCTGTCAGTAAATATAATAGGAAAGTACTAAATCTGCACAGTGATATGACTGTAAATGGATCCTCTATTTTTACTTCCACATATTAGCTATTAGCCTGCTCAACAGAAATTTAGCTGTTGATTCTGAGTCTTCAAGTGACATCAAACTGGCTTCACTAAAGTCAGCAGTACACCCTGTTTTATTGCACGCCATGCCCAAACTCCACAGCTTCAGCAACAGCTGAAACAAAACACACCACTGTAAATGCTATCCAAAATTGTTTTAAGGCAGGATCCTTCTTGTTACTGTACCTGACAAGTGATAGGTGCTATGTTTTATATTTAGATGTTTGTGTTTAAATCTATCACAGTTAATGTTGTGAAAGACGTACCTTGAAGATTAACACCACTGGTTGTGGATGGGAGTAGAGATTTGTTTTGGATACATCAGATGGTAGCTGTCACCTTCTTTACCCAAGTGTAACAATTTTGCCAGGTCTGAACTGCCTTCATCAAGGTCCAGGTTTAAGTCTAAGAATCTCCATTCTTAGTCTGTTGCTCAAGTTCCACCCAAAAACTCTGGGAAAATAATCTTGAACTTTCTCATGTTCAACGAGCTAATTTTTCCTATTTGCAAACACAAATCAAAGGGATCAATAAATAACATTTTAAACTAATGAAAATAAAAAATCTTTTGATGAAATGGTTAAACAGGGTAAAAGACAGCACCTAGCATACAGTTACAGCAGCAGTAATTTTACAGTCTTCTGTTGAGATGGCAGTGCTTGGCCAGCTGCTCACTTTTCCTTCCTAAGGCAGCCTTCACTCAAAATTTAGGCCTCCTGTGTCTTGCAAGGCAGTAAGACCTTGTCAGCTTCAACTTTCACAGAACTGTAGAATCATAGAATTGTTAAGGTTGGAAGAGACCTTCAAGGTGATCCAGTCCCACTGTCCACCCAGCACTACCACTGTAACTCCTGAACAATTAAACCACATCCCCCAGTGCCAGATCCAGGTACTTCTTGAACACCTCCAGGGACTTCAACACCTTCCTGGGCAACCTGTTTCAATGCCTGACCACCCTAGCAGGGAGCAAATCTAGATATCTAGTCTGAATCTCCCCTGTCTCAGCTGAAGGTCATTTCCTCTGGTCCTCTCACTGCCGGCACAGCAGAAGAGACTGACCCCCACCTCCCTACAGCCTCTTTTCAGGGAGTTGTAGAGAGGGATGAGGTCCCCCCAGGCCTCCTCTTCTTGATACTAAACAAACCAGTCTCCCTTAGCCTGTTCCTCATAAGATGTGGAACTCATAGACCCTTCACAAGACTTGTTGCCCTTCTTTGGTGTGTTGTTTTCCACACAACATATAAAAACCTCTTTTCTAAAGATCTGTTTTTTCTGTTCTCTGTCTTTTATAACCCATGTTCAAAGTTAAATGCCTTAGATAAGGCTAACATTCCTCAGGCAGGGCTAAAAAGTCTTTAAGTGACCTTGACTCCTCCACACTCTCACAAGTATAAAATTTCATCCTTTACACGAAAAAGCTCCCGTTCAGACAGAAATGTTTCTCAAATATAATGAAACAGCCTATGCAAAGCAAACATGTTTCAGGCATATCTACTGGCCCTTTCTGTTCCTCATCTCTTTGCTCTGCCAGTTGTCAGCCTTTCTGCTCCTTTTCTAGTCTGTCTTTCTTCCCCCTGAGGAATTTGTGTGGTAGGAGAGGGTGCCAGAGATTTGCTTTCACTTTGGGCCTCAGCCACCAGCTTTACCCAAACCTAATGTATATTTAATATGATACAGCCAATAACCCTTTCTGCCAACCTCTGATCATGTGCCAGCTGAAGAATGCTGAGAAGTAATGTCTTCTGACTAAATCTCAAAGCCCACGTATAAACTCCTGATTAGTGGTGGGTGAGATTGCTGGGGATGTGTGTATGTACCCCTCTGTTTCTGTGCCAACTGGAATTTCTCCATACTGTAGGATATCTATGGAAGCAGGCTCCAGAGAACCTTCTGTTTTTGCAGTAGGTGCGTAAGGCAAAGCTGCTGCAGGGTTCTTCCTGGTAGCTTCATTTCCTGAGTCAAGAAGTCGTGTAACACTTCTGTGCTCAGTTAATTGGTGGACATGATTCACTGCGGGAGTTATGGCATTTCAGTGATGGGTGTACGGAGATCTTCATGGGTGAAGCTGTACATGGAAGAATTTAATGATGTAGGTTTCTTTGGGAATACACTGTCTTTTCCATGGAAACTTGATTTGTTGTCTTCTTTCCTCATGGATCAGCAGAGACAAAGAAGACTGAGGAGTAATGAAGTTTCCTTTCTTGGGAGGTCTTCTTTTTTCTTATTTTTTTTTTTTTTCCTCTACTCACCCCTACTTCACCATAACCCACCACCCCAGCATTTCTTGAAGTGGTTAAGAAAGGTTTATATTCACCAGGTAGTACAAAGATCAAAATGTTAAGGGAACCAGAGGGAAGTGATTGAGAAGGTCTTTCTGAGGATGACAGCTCTGCCTTGTAATACAATACTATTTCTCATGGGAGTGGGTGGGAGGCCAGCCTAAATTTCCTCTTGCTGTCCTGCCAAATTCCCCAAATTGCATAACTGTGTATTCTCCTTACACAGTGGTACCCTTGGCATCACTAGCAAATCTGCAGGGAAGCAGTGAAGCAGCTGGAGGCTTGAAGGTGGACCAAAATTGGTAGAGGACAGACTTGGTTAGCCAAAAAACAAAACAAACCCAAACCCACAAACTGAATTTACTAACTCTCCCATGTATAACTGAACAGCACAATGCAGTTTTAATAACATACACTATTTTGTTCTAAATGCACTCCATCTAGGAAAAATAAGTTTATCAGGATAAGCAAAGGGCCCATGGGGAGTTCATCAGTTCAGTTTCAAGTCACAAGATGTGTTTTACTTGGCTTTGGAACCTTTTTGTGCAAGATTAATATGAAACTGCTGAAACGCAAACTGACAAAAAGACATATTTTTACTGGTTGGTGCTTCTTCCTCTGTGCCATTAGTTTCATCAGGAGGCCCCGTCGCTGCCTTTCCCATCAGTGCTGCCTTAGACTGACAGGAGGATGAGGTACTTGTTGGCTTCTGTGAGGAAATGAAAGAATGACTATTGGAAGAGCAGAATGACCAGTAAATGTAACTAATAAGGATGTGACCCTGAAGGCTTTTGTTTTGTCACTACACTGAATCAAAAGAAAAGAATTTGGACCTTCTCAGAGGGGAGTGTCAAACGTGGCTAGCCTGGGGTAGGTTCTGCCTGAGCAAGGAGGGAAAGATTTACCTCCTTTGGAAAAATATTTACACATCTTAAAATCTCAGGTAGCCAAATCCATTACTTTTTGCAGCTTCACCAAGTGTCACTGCAGCCTACCCTAGCCCCGTATGCCGGCTGATTATCACTGCAGCAAGGAAAAAGCAAGTACACCCACTGTGGTTTTGATAATATTGCTCTTATTGCCAGCGTGCAGCACCTTAAACAGGCTCAGTGCTGTTGCTGGGATTGCTTGAGAGGCTGGGTACTACTCAGCATGTGTAAGGGTGGGAGAACCTGGCTCCAAAATGGTTTCTTTTTCTCTCCTTGCTACAGGACCTGGAAAAGACAAGGGTGTGTGGGCGGGCCTGGAGTCCCTCCAAAGAAAGTGTGAGGCCTTGGGCAAAACAAATCCATCAGGTCTCTCATTTCTTCCAAATATAGGTCTGTTCTGAGTAATAGCCAAACTCAAGTCTAAATTCCTCATTCAACCATTTCAGAGGGAATACATGAAAAAGACCCTATGGCCCAGAGAGTCTGTCTATAGAAAATATTTTGATAGCTCTTCCGCTCTGGCATTATCTTCCGCTTAAAAAGAAAGAAAAGGAAAACACATAGAATTGGAACACATGATTCAATTTTCACTGTAAAAGAACTGATTGATGAAAATAATACTTCTGAAAACAATCTGTTGTGAGCTATCAAATATTTTTGCCTATGCACCAATTGGCAGGAAGCAGACAGATAAATTATTACAATATGTATGAAAACAAATTGCTCTGAGGAGGCATGGTATTTGTATGTGTGTGTGTTTATGAGCAGGATAAGTAGAATTAAACCCATAAAAGCATGCTGAGAGATCATCTTCCATCACAGCAGAAATACACTGGAAGCAAAGGAACTCACTTCAGCTCTGTCCCTGGCTGAATTTCTAGAAAAACAGGGTTTTGTGATATGCAAGTGTTCTCCAGGAGTAGAATTTTTAAGAAAATTAAGACAGAAAAGGAGCTTGGGATATTCCTGCTGTTAAGAGGAAGGGGGTCTCATAGCCATTTTTGCCAAGATACTTCAAAATTTTTCAGTCATCACCACATTTTAATAAAATGGAGCAGTTGCAGCAGATCCCTAGATCCTGAATATTACTGCTCATGGGAAAATTTTAGGAAGTGCTGTAGACATGAAGCTTTAAGAACCAGCATTCTATTAACTTTCAGTAAGACAGTTTCTGTAGAGCCTGACAAGTGGACAAATTGCAGTGAGATAAGGTCTGTATGAAGTAACAGCCTGTGGACTGCTTTGTGGTGACTGTCTGTGTACGTGTTCTGATCCCACAGCGAGCAGCTCAGGCAGAGATGGTAATTCACTTTCCAATAACTCTTTTTCCATTAGGAGCCAAACCACCTCGCATTTTCCTCAGAGCTCAGACCCCTACACTGGCAGCTGGTGGGTAGCAGTGGACCAGGCAGCCACGTGATAATTAAAATTTTGAATAAATAAGTAGAGCTTCTAAGTGGCATGGGATAAATCTACCTTTACATTTGTAGATAACTATCACCCAGCTTGAGCCATGAGATCCACATTTTCCCTTCTTATGCCATGCCTGTAACCTGCATCAATCCCGTCTTGCACTGCCGCTAAGAGGAGAGGGAACCCTTCTGGTCTGGAGCACCATCTTCTTTTTCTGAACTACCCTCTTTTGGTGCACTGTAAAGGAAGGAAGGGGACACAAACAGCGTTAAAATCTGGAATAGACAATAATAAAACTGATTCTGGGAAACGTGAGCTGTGGAATGTAAATAAATTTCAGGCACATCTCAGGAGCTGGAGAGGGAGACGAGATGAATTGTAGAACATACCAGGTATTTTTCCATAGGAAAGCTATACAGCTGCTAGTGGTTTATCTTAGGTTTTCCAGGATGTTTATTATAGGCTTGGCCTTTTGATCATTACTACAATCATCAGGACATCAATAAGAGGCAGAGATTTCTATTGGTATCCAGGGGAATCTGAATTCCATGAAAAAAGCAATGGAAGCCTATTTGCTAAAGGGCTTTTTACAAATCTTTCCTTACACAAGTATTTCCTTCCCAGAAGATAAATTTCCCTTTCAAATTAAACATCCTTGTATGTGACAGAGGCAGAGTATCTTAGACCTTTTATTCCCTGCCTTTTCTTTCAATGAAGGTACAAATATTCTGTGATCTTAAATGTGACAAGAAATTATTTTGTCATATTTCAAGACTACTGAATGAGTACTTAAAAATAAATAGTGAGCAGAAGTGCTCCTCTAACAAATTCTTCTATTTGCATATTTTTAGAGGACCATTCATAGTTTGTGGGCAACAGCTGATGCTGATTGCTAGATGCAAGGACTTCTAACTGGAGACAGCTAGCCAGCCTAAGAAGTTGTGATTGTGTCACTAAGGCAGCAAGTGCAACACAGTATGGATGAAAGGTTACCATGCTATTTTGTGAAAGATAACTTGAAAAGGTGGAAAGGGAAGGAAAAAAAAAAGGGTAAGAGTCCCATAACTCATAAATATTCTACAAAGAGGTGTAACTCATATCACCTAGCAAAAATTGAAGTAAGTCTTGTTTGTCGTCAAAACATTCTAAGTAGGAGCTCATTATTTCATCTATGTCAGCAGCCTAAATTGCAGTGAAAAGATGACCTGTACTGAGCTGATTTGAGCATTTAAGATTTCTGCCTGCAAGTACAACTTCATCACTAAGCTTTCAAGTGCTAGCACCACCTACAAGTATTTCAGTAACAGTTGAGATGTACTGCTGCATTTTTAAGAGAGGTTTTCAAGGGCCAAACAGAAGTTTTTCAGTTCCTCTTTTATCTGGTGGAGTGCCCTCTTGACTTTCTGCGGTGAGTTCAAAACTTCTACGCTGCCGGTGAAGGGGTCATAGTGCAGACCAAAAGGCTTCTTGATCTTCATTGCATAGCTCCTGTGGGGAGACAGGACAGAGTTTCCAGTTCAAAAGGCATTTCCTTAAGTGCAAAACCCACAGGACCTCATTTCTCAGGGTGTAGTCACGGCCTTACTGGGGAGCAGAGGATGCTTTGACACCTCCTCACTGCTTCTCCTGAGCCTTGCCTGCTGCAGCACATCCTGCCCACGGCTGAACCACTTGCAGCCCCAAAGATCTGCAGTGCCTCATCTCAGCCTGGCTGGCTGAGACCCGTCTGTGCTCTCACAGCTCTGCGTTCACACAATTCAGAGTTATTACAACCACAAGCTGAGGAATGCAGGAGCACAGCATGTCTGCCGCCTTCACTTCCAAGAAATAACCTGGAGCAGCTCTTTCTGTGTAATATTCTAAAAACCTGTTGATACTAGGCATCCTGGGCTATTTTTCTGTCTCTATTAAAAGAAAAAAACATGACTGCTTGCCATTTTCGACAATATTTCCATTAAGTACCCGCTGGTAGGAACCCCCTGTACTGATGTTGCCTTATGTTTTCTGTGCTGACAGATTCTTGTGCCTTCGGTTATTTTGAGCAGCCTTGGCTCTGCAACTGTCTTGAAAAAAATGTATGAAAAAGCTTCATGCCTGAGTGGTGTATTCCTTGTCCTCGTACGTTCTTTGCAGGTTTGCCTGAGTCAAATGCTTGGCAAGCAATTGCCAATCACTCTGCCAGTGAGTTCTCTCCCGCGCTTTTACATGTATTAAAAATTTAATGTGAGCATTCAGATTTAAGATGAGGAGCCTAATTAGCCGTGGTTATAGCCCCAGCAGACAGTGCTTCTGGGGAAGAGGTGGGGAGAGTAAGGAAAAGTCTGGCTCAGGTTCTCTTCCTCTAATAAATTCCTCATTTCAGCTCCTACATGCTCCCCGGTAGCTCCACAACCAACATCCTGCCTCCAGCCAGAATTGGTCATGTTGTTCTAACTGTTGGAGATGAAGGCCAGAATTTAAACCCTGCTTACTTAAAAAAAAAAAAATAAAAACAAACAATAAAAACAAATCCTTACTGCACAACATCACATGGTTAAGGAAATGTGTTTAGAAGCACCTGAAGCTAACTTGGAATAATGTTATTTGCAGACAGATACTTTGTAGGAATTAGATTGCCCCCTGAATGCTGATTCTGGATTCTTGTGAAGATATAATCAGAGGAGAAAGGCAGTCTTGTTTTTAAGCCCCCTGCTGATCCATGTTAATTCCAGCGACTGCCATAAAATTTCCATGTGACCTTGGGTAAATCAGTTCTTCACGATCTGTTTGTATGGACTAGAACATAGGGTGGGATTGCACTCTTACAGTTCAACTACAGAATTTACTTCAGAAGGTGCTAAAATGAAGCATTTTTAAAATGAATCATGGGACAGGGCATAGCAAAAAGGAATTCTGAATTTCTGTGAACCTTTTCTGAGATACACAAGCTCTTGCTTAACTTTTCTTGTACAAAAGCCACTATGCAGATGCAGCAAGATAGCCTGGCATGGTTGTTGCAATAGTAATAGATGCATTTGAGATTAAGGATCAACACAGTGTGCCCCCACAAGGAAAACACCCATAAACTCTTTACTTACTGAAGCTTGACCTTGGCATCTTCCATATTTTCTGCTACAAAATAGACAGGCTGGAAGGCTTGATCCTGATAGGGGTGAACTGCAGCCACTTCTGGATCAAAAGGCTTGTACTCTGGCTTGTTTGACAAAGCATACTTTGTAGCAGGAACAACACGGGTTGGAGCAGGTGAATGAACAGAGAAAGAATTAGTCCCTGCTGGGCTGTGAAATTCTCTCTGGTGAATAGTTAGGGGTAATATAAAGTCCTGTTCCTTCATAGGTCAGAACTGTTTTTCGTAATTAGCAGTTAATAAACCAAGTAATAAGTATTTAAGATTAAAAAAAAAAAAAGAAAAAAGAAATATGTATTTCCTGTATTACAGTGATGTACAGCTGGATAGCACAGCTATGTTCTCAGACAGGGAGGGGAAAGTCTATGCCACCCCCCAAAATATAAATACCTATATATTCTATAAATAAATAGAAAAAAAAAATCGTGCTGCTTTTTTTCAAGTAGTATCAGAGAAGTTTTGCACACCTGTCTAGGATTACTTTAAAGTCCCCTAGCCCATGTCACAAATGTCATGCTTCCTGCTGCAACAAAGAACAGAAGACAGAATGCTTCTGGTATTTTATGCACAGCTCCCAGGTCAATATAGCAGCCTAAAATCTTCCCTGAAGTCCAAGAGATAAATAAACACCATACTGCATGTGCACGTTTGTATTTTTGAACCCACAGAGGTTCTTCTATATGTTCTTCTCCAGTTCTTTTACATTGTCCCCCCCAGGAAAAGAGGAGGCTTATAGAAGCTGCTTCTGTCCACACTGCAGTCCATAAGTACATCTATATCATTTGTTTACATATACTGGAAATGCCCTTTAAACCAGCCACCCGTTTGGCACCTGCACAGAGTCCTGGGAAGGCAGCTCTGCTTAGGCTTAAAGTGAGTTCCCAAACACTTTGTCTGCCCCTGAAACCCAGGTGAGGTACTTTAAACCTAGCTCAGCCCCACTGACATTCCAACTGTATCACAGATGTGCCTAAAAGCTGGTTGGGCCTCCAGCTGGCCAGGTTGGTGAAGTGTCCTGGGTACAAACCAAAAGGAAAAAGGAACGCATCCCATCCATGCCGAGACCCTTTTTTCCACCTTCAGACTGGACAGTGGGCCCCATTCACCTAGGGGCAATCTTTTAGTACCCACCCTTCTCTGAGATCTGCCTCTTTCCCTTTCTCTCCTCTTCCCCAGTCTTCAGAAGGCTCCCTTCACCATTTTATAATCCAAATGTCACCTCTCAGATTATTACTTGTAAATAACTGGTAAGAGTGGGTGATGCTGCTCAAGACTTTCAGTTTAATCTGCTAGCTGGAAAAATTCAGACAGTACTCTTAAGCACATATTTAGGCATTTCAATGAACTGGTGCAGAATTAAATACCAGGCTTTAAAGAAAACAAACCAAAAAAAACCTAAAAAACCAAAACCCCCCAAGAATATATAAAAGACGGTGTTTTTCTTGCTCTTCATTTGCAGTGTGTAATTGAAGAGTAAACCTTGGATAGCACTCATACAATCTAAGATGGTTGGTGTACACAAACATGAGGCTGCTCTTAGAATCTTAGAAGCTCTGGGGAACTAATGGGAAAAGATTTCAGTAACTCAAAACCTGACAGGGGTCCCACTATACTGTCAGTGTTGAAGCAGAACTGAAATCCCATTGATTTCAGTGGAAGTTCAGCTTGAAACCGGATGGCCTTAAAGGCCTCTACAAGTTAAGTACTGGGTGTGCTGCAAGAAAAGCATATGTAGCACTGAGTGTTGCCAGAAGTGCGGTATGAGCCATAAGATTTTACAGTATGTAGGACAGAGTCCAGCTGAGTGTTAACAGAAGAAGCATTTGGGATAATGTAGAACAGCTGACAGAATATAGTGAAATAAACAGTGCAATACTGAGAGCTTTTGGGGAGGAATTCTTACAGTTCAGAGGAGGCAAGTTTGGCCAGCAGTCATACACCCATTACAACTGCTCACTTTAGACTCAGGGATGGTTATCCTTCTGATACTGAGCTGCTGTTACAAAATGCTTTGTTAGATAACAGGAGTTCAAGTGCAAGAGTGTGTCAAGCTCTTCCTCTCATCCTCTGCTTTTCCCTCAGATTATGCCCTGAGTTTGGGCAGGATCAACTCATCCACAGAAATTATCTACCTGAAGCTGGGCTCAAACTGGTAAGAGTGGGTGCTGTGGAGAGAAGGGAAATGTTTTGAAGATTCCATAGTCAGGATGTGGTTCCCTTGGTTACAGTCACACACCCACAGACAGGCAGTCCAGGCTGCAGTCCAGGGATGTTCCCAGGCTTCTTGCTGATGCTAAGTTCTCATATAACAAGCTGGATGACTGCTGCTTGCCCTTTCCTGCTGGTTAGTTGTTATCTTCTTGTAGCCAACCATCTAACCTCAGTAACTCATGCCCTTATCCCCTCCTTGGTGACTGAATCATTCTGCTACTCCTGGCCTAGAAGCCTTCAGGTACAAGGAAACCCCTCCCTTGCCCAGGCTGCTGCAGTCTGTCTCCTTCAACACATGACCTGCAGTGAGATTCCTACAGCATTTGCTATATTCGCTGCCAACAAAATGCCAAAACTTCACTGCCTGTGCCAAATATGTTGATCAGCTAAATGATAGGGAATCAAGTCTGGGAGGTCCATGCTGAAGTCTGTGTCTGGGCCCTCTGAGAAGACTGGCAGATAATTATTAGGTTGGATAATGGCTTTCTGCCGAGCAGCAGCAAAACCTATCTAGAGCAATAAACTGAAGTCTACCATGAGCCTCACTGTCTTCCAGTGCTCATCTTCTCTAACAGATCTGTCTAGACACTGCTTTATTTTAAAAAAATAAAAATCCCTTCTATGAAACAGGCACTGCACTACACATGCTTTCTCTCTTCAGCTGTAAAAGAAGCAGCTGCCACAGGTTTGCAATTTGCTAACAGGTGCTTAAGTAGTGAACCTCACCACTTCACCCACACTGCCAGCGCCTATACTGAAGTTAGAATCAGATGCTCAGGCAGACTAGAATGAATAAATGGAAATATTTCTATATTTCAGTTTTATTGTCAGTAAAATTCAATGAGATGAAAACAGTCAGCTAAAGAAGGAAACTTCAGCACTTAAGTTCATGGATATAATTAACTGGTGTACAGCAAGTTTCAGGAGCTCAAGGTGAAGCTCACAGAATCACTAAGTCATTGTTCCAGAGGATGCACAGGGAGGAACTTGCAGAGCTCACAAAGGGATTCTGCTGGGTGCACAGCAGAACTGCTGGTTAGCTGCTTGCCCATCTTCCAGCCTAGGTGCTGTAATGTGAACATGCTGGAAGGGGGATAATCCTATTCATTACCTGTTGAATATAAATGCTATCACTCCTGCATGCATTTTCAGTAATATGATGGATAAACACAGAGGTAGACCCAGCTTTATCAAAAGTGTATCCAGTAGCTTTACCCAACAATTACCAGTGATAAAAGTAATGACAAGAAACTGCCATTTATCAGCTCAGGAACAGTCAGGACTTCCACTCTCAGCCTCAGAGGTAGGGAGTTTGAGATGCAGTTGTATTTTTTTATTGTATATAGCACAGTTTTGTGCACAAGCAGTCCTCACCTATGGTTTTAACCAAAAGCAGAAGAGCTTGTTGGTGTCTGAGGAAGAAAAGAGTGGCAATAGAGGAGAGAGTGTACAAGTCTGGTGCACTTTACTCCAGACACCAAAAGGGAGCATTTCTGATCAGATTTTTACCTTCATTTAACCCAAATTTAAACAGAAAAAGGGGGAAAACACATCAGATAGATTTTGTCTTGCATATTGCTATAAAAGCTACATAAATATCAGCAATATGATTACCTCTGCCCTTTATTATCCTGCTTAGCATGCAAATGAACTTGATTTAAAACCATAAAATATTAAGCCAGGCAGAGTAGAATAAATGTTGCCTTGAATTGTGCTTTGCCTGGACATTTCTGGTTTTACTGGGTAAACAAAAACAAGTTTACATTTCCTGTTTGTTGTCAGTGAATATAAGAAATACTGACATATTCCCAGATAAACAGTAGTTTCAGCAGTGCATAGTGTGGAGCTGATGAGCAATCAGGCCAAGATCAGGCTGCTATGTAGAAAGGAGGTGATGTTAGCTCCTCTAGAGGGCCAATGAACATCAGAGCTTTCAGCTTATCAAGAGAGAAACCTCTCCACAGAGTTACCTCACAAAAATCTCAGAAATTGCAGGTGTTGTGAGGAAAGACAATGCTAAACTCAGCAAGTGGTAAAAGTGAAGGTTGATGTCTGGGAAGGTTCCCCTTTCTGTGTGTTAATTTCAGCTGCCCTTCTGGGGGGACTCCTACTTGAAATGCCTTGAGATACATCAAAATGTTGGTTTTTTCCCTCCTGTCAATTGACTGGGAAGTGAGTTGACCTGTACACAACCGGGAGAGTTTTGTAAAATGTTTATTGTCATGACAACCCAACTATCTCCAGTTCTGGGAGTCCAAGCTATGCTAATTCAGAAAAAATTCTGTGTGAATGTATCATGTATCTGGCTGTTAGGCTGCTGAGTTTATGTGTTGAGCTTAAAATATATCTCCCATGAAAAAAAAAAAATAAAAAAAAAGGTTTTTGGTTTATAAAAATGCTTGAAAAGAGTAGTATATATTTTCCTTTGGCCCTTACCAATTAAAAAAAAGTCATCTGATATCTGCGAAGCTTGAAGTATTTGAGCCCTACTGATACCAGTTTAGGGTTTTTGAGTTAAAGAGTGATCACGTGCATCAGTGCTGTTCAAAATTAAGGAGAAATCAATATCTCTCCTATCAGCTGTTTGGTCAAAAGGAGGGGAATCCCATTTTCTGTAAAAGTGTACAAGTCCTCTTTCTACAGTTAATCTGCCTAAGCGAGGCTGTATGAAACCTGTGCTCGCAGATTTTGATCTACGTAAAACCAGAGCTGACATTAGTTTTGAAATGTATTTAGGAATGAAAATTACTAAAGCAATTTCTTTCTGTCAGTGTCCATGCTATTTCCAGTTTCTTTGCACTTCATTTGGTCCAGTCAGTCAGTGCCTTTCTGGTTCATGTGTGTGTGAATGCCAATAGCATGGACAAAATAGCCAAGCTCATAATAGGCATAATATTGCCCTCTAGCGAGTAATTTGGAAAGGAACACAAGTTTTGTGTCAAACTCAGCTGCATTACTACTGGCAGAAGCAGGAAGAAGTAAATCTAATATTTGATGGGATGGTTGCTTTCACTGCATTTTGTCTCCTTGGATGAAATACAGGTACAATACCACAGTAGCTTTCCACCTACTCAGTAGCTTCTGTGAAGGGAGAATTATTTCCTTGTCAAAGAAAAATTTGAATTTCAAATCGTATTAATTTTTGTAGAAAAACACAGTTTGCTTTTAGCAGGATAGTGGATTATAGGAATCTTTCAATACTATGCATTTGACACATACCATCAGCTCCCCATAAGATGAAAGCAGTCCTGCCCCATAAGCTTTGATCAATCCATTTTGCTTGCAGAGGCCAAACTCCACAGTGAACCAGTAAAGCTGGGAATAAGAGGAACTTGTGAAAAAAAGTCTGAAGAAGCAGGAATTTTTAAGCTTCTCATATTTCCATTAATATTCTTTTATCCTCGTTCCTTAATATCTTTGTATCTTCAAATTTTATAGTTGCATATTTTAAGAAAATTAATTTTTCCTCTGAGCATATAACACACGCTAAACATAAAATGAATTTTTTCAAAACTTGTTGTCCCACTTGGAAAAAAATAATAAAATTTTGAATGATAATACATGGGTAAATAAAGTCATATCCTTTGCTTTCTTTGGGAGATGTTACAAATTACCCTGCAACTTCTTAGCCTAGAGCGTCACCGTAGTCAGTGGAAGCTGACAGATTTCCACCCACAGCCCCCAGAAGCTCAAGTAGATCCTGACAGAAGGTTCAAGACCTTTGGAAAGGTACTTGAAAGGAGAGTTTCCCTCCTTCTTTGTCTGTATGATCTCACTCAGAAGAATTGAAGAACGCCTTTTTCCATATTGTGCCAATTGTATGTTAGTCATGCTCCAGCAGCAAACAAAGATACATTTCTCTGGGCTTCTCTTGTGATAAAAACATGCTTAGGACCCTACTTCCTTTATCTGCTGGACAACACCAGGATGAAAGCAACTCTTGACTCTGCCAAACTCTTAGTGCTTCCCTTATTATAAAATCTGAGGAAATGGACAAGTCCTGGGCACAGCCTGGTGTCCTGAGAAGGTGGATAGGCATTGAGCAAAGGGAAAACATGGTAAATATGGAAAATGAGGCATTTCAAGGATATGGCTTTTTTCACAACTCTTCAAGGTTCCTTTAGAGACACAGAGCACTTTTCTGCCTCATACACAGGGACAGACCTTGGCTTCATGGGTATGGCATCTTCAGGATCCTGCTTAAAGAACCATAGACAATTTGTAAAACTATGGGGAGCTCTGTATTATTCCATCTATTTTCATAAATTATCTTTCTTTCTCACACCCTCCCTCAAACACTTTTTCATTATGAGGACTTGGTTTTAGCCTTCAAATTTATCACTGAAGAAATAACATGCCATTTCCTTTTGCAGAATCCTGAGTTGCTTTCTCTACAGTTCAGCACATAATTATGTGTTTATATTCTGTTAATAATCTTGATTCTTATTATTTCACAGTGAAAAGTCTTTTGAGTATTTTCTCATTTTGCAGGAGGCTTTTTTGACTGCAAAATGAGACATTAGAGGAGGAGGAATTCTTTTTGGTGTTTCTTAAGATATCCTGTATTTGGCTTTTGGTTAGTGAGGTTCTTTTAAGCTCTCACTGTTTCAACAGAGTACAAAAAATGTATTAGTGGCATTCTGGATGACAAGGACACTGCCAGTTTCCCATCTGCATGGATCCACCTGCTTAGAGAAGTCAAGGGCCTGAATGAAATAATGGCATTTCAAAATTTGTCTTACAAATGTTTTAGACCATAGCAACAAAAAAATTTGAGATTTTTTCTTTAAAGAAACTTCTAAGCTAGTTACCAAAATTATTTTTATGAAGAACAGAGAATGACAGGGACTTCCAGAGATAAACACAGAAATTGTGTTTAGATTGTCATGTCAGGATAAGGAATACAGTTCAGGTTCTTCTCTATTTTCACTTCTTAGAAAAGGAACTCAGGCTAGATTAGGTATATAAATTTTAAATATTTGAATACTGGGATTTTAATCCAGAGTAGGTTTGCTGTTGAGAATACTTGAACGACACTTACAAAATTGTATTCTCACAGACCCTGAATGGCAGGGAACCCTTTAAAAAGGTGTCCTTGTTCTACCTCCCCAAATCCTAGATGATACAAAGTTTCAAACATGAGACCCATTATTCTACTGACTTTAACCCTATCTCTTGTCTAGGCCTATTCAGCTGGGGATCAGGAAGAGCTGCCTGCAGAAGAATGCTTTTTAAACCACAGGCCTTAACCCCATCTCACCACGACTTGGGGAATGATATAAAATGGTTCTCTGGGACTTAAAATGTTTTTAAACCTAGAAAAGGCATGGATCTTAATCTCACTCTAGCCTCTCTAGACCCAGATAGTAGAAGAGGAAATGTGGACTGTCACTGCCACTGTCTCCTCACATCACCAGCCCAGGACCTGGATGAAGTTATAAAGGATTCAGCACTTGTAGCAATCTTCCAAAATAATGGTAGTCTTACTTAGTCCTAACCCAAGGGTGGATAAGTGCAGATGGATTTTAGGTGATCCACAATCTCCTTCCTGAGTGGGACTGTGGATTGGGAACTTCAGGAGTGACATTCTCCGCTCATTCACTACCTGTACTAAATGCGTTTCACTTGGTGAGGGTACGTCTCCTCTCCTCCTCTGAAAAAGTCATCAAGACTGGTAAATGGTTGCCATTATCAGAAGAAAATATCACCTGGCCTCCAGACAAGTTTCAGAACAAGCTAAGATGGCAGTAATGGGCTGTACAAATTGTTTTGACAATTGCAGGCAGCCTAGTGACTCAGAACTGAGTGGCAGTACCTGCTCTCAAATTGCTTTTACGTGTTCACCTGTTTGGTGGGGTTAATGAATATGGGATGAATGAAATTCTGATGGTTCCCTGCACCTCGTGTAGGAGAAAATACAGGTATCCCACTGGGTATCTAGTGTTTTAGATGAATCTGGAATGTGAGTTGGGACCATCCTGTGCCTGAAATTGAAAAGACTCAGCTTAAGAAATATATTCTTATAAAATAAAGAAGTGTAAGCATTTCCTGATGGAATCACACCATTCTGAGCTCCCCAGAGGGAATCCAGTCCCTGCTCCAGCACCTTCCTAAACTATGGAGGTGAAGAGACAATCCTGCTGATGCTCCTGTTTCTGCAGACAATCTGAGACACAAAAAGAGCCTTCCCTGCACAGCAAGGGATATGCAGTGAATCGTTTGGGGTTTGCCTCCAATATTAAACGGCCATCTGTACTTACTGTGGCCAGTTTCTCAATCTCCTCTTCAGATGATCCAAGAGAAGCCAGTCCAATATCCTAAAGCAAGTAAGCAAGCAGACAGTGTTACACTAGTGTGATTATTCAGCCCAAGGGAGAGAAAGAGGGGGAGGGCCACATCATTTCTAGCATGAATAGCATGAACTATTCATTGTTTTTGTCACCCAAAATGACCTTCCATGGCTTCCAGGATGCCTACCTCTCCCTGGCCCCCAGCTACATACCACTGGGAGCCACATTAGATGAGTGTTTAATCCTCAGTGTTCTCTGTGTAAAATTAACCATCTCTTGTCTTAATGCTGGACTATCTACACCAGGCAAAAATTTACAGGAGGGCATGAGAAGGAAGGACAGCAAAGGTGGGTTTTATCTTCGTCGTTACCTTTCTGTCCCTCACTCTGGCAGCCCTTATGAGAGGGTCAGATCTGTGCAGGGGTGATTCTGTTGGGGATCAGGGATGATCACTTTCATCTGTTCTCCCTGTTAAATGTTACTCTCACAATAGGAATCTGTAGATGTCTCTTCTTTGCTATCCCAGGAGCCATATCATGCAACAAACAAACAGAATTAGGGCATTTTAGCCATTCATCGTCTCATATTGAATGGAGTGAAAAAGAATGTTCATGGGGTGAATTTCAACTGTGAAAATACTTTCTGGGGACAAAAAAGTGAAGTGTGAAAATTCACTGAATGTGATCTCATGTTGTATAGTCTGTGTTATTGATAGGAAAAGAAGAAAATTGAAAGCTTTGAAGATGCTGTAATCTCTTTTTTTCCAATGTGTCTTAAGTTCCGGCATTGAACTGAACTTGTTTCTTCCAGAATAAATTATATATAACTAGGAAACTTAAAGTACTGCTCTTCTGATTCTGTTAATAACCAATATTTATGATCAAAATGGTTACTGGCATGTATTCAAGCTGATAAAACTGGCAACTACGTCATATGAGGTGAACTGATTTTCTTTTAAAGATATTTTCTTCAGGGATCTACATCATGTTGATACCTACATCATCTCTGATCTTATCATCAGTTTCCACACTGTCCACTGATTGATAAGCCTGAACAATGAGATATCTTCTTCCCCCTGCTATGGTTTTCAGGAACATTCGTAGTTCTGGGGTCTTTAATTATGAGAGGTCATTGAGTTCAGCTGGGTCTGACACTGACTGCTCGTACTAAACAGCCCCTTATTGTACAAAGAAGCTCTGTTTGCTTTTTGGAGCCTCCTCACCAGTGTGAGCAATGCTGTGAGAATCTGGTGAGTTGTAAAGGGAAAAACAACTCTGATGAATGACATGGTGATGGACACAATTAAGGTCTGTTGTGAGACAAGAACGTACATCCAGAGACAGAACCAGCTTGGAGGCTCAGCAGCTGGTGCTGTGGAGGTTCACGTGCTGTAGGACAGGAAGCCAGGGGAGCTCGGTCAGCAGAGCTCAGACTCCAGCCCCACAGAGGCATCCTTCTCCAGAGTGACACAGCCCTCCCACAGAGAAGTCCCACAAGCTCTGCCTGCCCTTCCTTTCACACTGTGTCTGTAGGGAGCAGTGCTACCACTCCCTTGGAGGAAACCCAGGTTGCTGCTAGCCCACCACACCTGGAGGTCGTGACTCAGGCACAATCCAGTCTTAAAATTGCATTTCATGGTGAGCTGTGTGTATTTGAGGCCCCTTTGGCCTGCTGTCCAGAGCAGGTGGTTAAAGAGCCAGCAGAAAATGTTCTTACCTGTGAGAACTGGGCAAACTCCCTGTCAGCCAGCATGGGAACATGACCCAACAACTCATGGCAGCAGTCTCTGGAAAATAAGTGACCTTCTTGTTTATTAAAGGCGTCCTTTCCTGCCTTTCATGAATTCCTGTGAAGGACTTTAGCCAATAGACCCCAAAGGGAGCTGGTGTGAGTGCTGCTCCAGTGGCTGCCTCCACACCTCGCCTGGCTCTGCAAGGATCAGAGCATTCCCTTGGGCCACAGGCAGCCAGCTGCCCCCTGCCACCTTGTCTATTGTCTCCTTGGGATGGCATGGGCACTAAGCTTCTATGTCACAACATCTTTGAAAGGTCCCTGTTTTGTCCCAGCATACAACAAAAGCGTCTGTGTGAACTTGTAATTTCTCATGAAATGTAATTGCTGCTGTCTGGCCAGCACTTACTGGGAGAGTTTCACAGCAGGAAATCAAACCCCAGCAGATGGTAACTGAAGGCAGGATGAAAAGATTAAACCAGATATTCTTCAGTCTTTTCCTTCCCCAGACAACTTTGCAAGAGACAGAGAACCACACCCTCTCATGCATGACTTCCCCTTCTAACTCTCCGGCTACCAGTTTCTCAAATTGTTTCATTCTGTGGACTACTGGATGGAAGTCCAGGGCCAGTCCCAAGAGAATGATCCCAAACACATTCAGAAGGATGGAATTAGGGCATCAAACTTACGGTTCTGGGGAATGCATAGGAGAAGAGAAATGCCTTATATACTGTGTGCACTGAAAGACACGGAATGCCAGGCTGGCAAGGAAGTCACGAGCAGACAGCAGTCCTGCAGCTGGTCTCAGCTGGAAACCTGTTCTCTCTGCAGAGGGAAGGGACACCAAATTCAGCTGTTTCTAGGGTTAACTAGAAACACATTTACCTTAGCTAAGTAGTTTCAGGGATCATTCCTGCTCTGTTGGAATAGTTCCCTCCACCAGGCACCGCAGGCACACCTTGGCTTATCATTATTGATGTGCCCCTGTGCTGGTGCAGGACCAGTTCCTGCAACATGGAGTCACCCATCCATCCATCCTGTGTGTATTCACACAGCAATGTCCCGAGGTGTGGGGGTACTGCCCACCTCAGTGCCCATTTTTGCACATATACACACAATTAATCTGTGTTCCACATGACAGTGGTGTGTCTGAGGTCACACGTGGTCCTTACGATCAAGCAGGGAACAGAACCTGCATCTGGTTTCTTTTCCTTTTTTCCTTATCTTTTTCTTTTTTTTGACATTTTGTTTGTCTAGAACTCACTCCACAGCCTCTCAGTGATGTGATCATAGGCTTTGCACAAGTTTTGCTTTGCACAAGTCCATGAAACAGGACAGAAGAATGCAACACTTTTGCACTGTGATTTCAGCTTGTACATCCTGTGTTACCCCAGAGCACCCTGAATTACCAAGAAAGGACTCTGAGAGACAACAACAACAACAAAAAAAAAACAAAAAAAAAAACCAGTCTGGTGGTCAATAGAACTCAGACTACATTTCCATGGGAAACATGTTGGTGGTCTGTAAAGCTAAGAAAATTGAAAATCACTGCTTTCAAAGTGAGCCAATGATAATATTTTTGAAGTCCTATATTCAAAATGTGCTGCATTCTCAGCTCCCATAAATGACATCTCGTCTTCTTTAAAGCATAACACTGCATTTAAAAAAAAACGTCAGAAATGGCTTTATTCTCAATTCCTTATCCATATTCTATTGTGTCATGAAGCCTATAATGTTTTCTTTCCATTTTTTTGTGTAAACAAACAAACAAACAAACAAAAAATCCCACCCAGAAACTAAGCCATTTTCAAGATTTGTTTTGATCTGTTTTTTCATGTTTCTTCCAGAATTTCTTGTCTTACTCTGTCAGGCTATCAGTATTTTTTCCATTAAAAAGCAAAACAAAACACCCAGAGAAAGAAAAAAAGAAAAAAATTTTAAAAAGTGACAAAATATATAAAGAAATATAGGAAAGAGAGGACAGCAAGGAGTGTTTCTTCCTGACATTGTGATGGACTAGATGGTGGGCATTTGTCACAGTTTCTTCTATTGCTCCACTCAAATTCAAAGGTAATTAGTACAGAACTGCCTGAAAATGAGCAATTTAAAAAAAAAAAACCTATAGAAATTATGTATCTACCTTTATCTATTTTCTGATCTAGTCCAGAGGAATATAAAAATTTCAGAATCTGGTGATCTTTGGGCTGAATTCTGAGTGAAGTGAAAATTGCACTAGCTGAAAAATATATTGAAAACCAAGACCTTAATAATTCAGTCTTGGAAGGACTATGAAAGAGTCTAGGGGAATTTATATAGCTTTAGCATCCATGTTGGAGGAGAAGGAGGGAAAATGAAAATTACAGCTTGTGTTCCCTTAGATGTCCTTTTAAATAGAGGCCAGTGAATCAGACAGTCTGCTGATGGAACAGACTTGGCCAGTTGCCTCGAAAAGCCCTAGGAAAAAGTTATCTGCTGAAGGTAATATCTGCAAAATCTGAACTTCTAGTTCATGACTGCACAATAAAACCAGCAATCAGTAGAGAATTGGGGGTGTGGCTGGTTGGACCTGCTGCCCAAAGATCTGGGAAATCAAAGTGCATTGCAGAGAAGGTCTTGAGCAGTTGACCTAAAGTGATCTGCAAGGCTTAATTCTTGGCCTAAAACCCGGTGTATACAGGCAGCCTGTGCATTGTAGTGTGAGTTTGCTTGAGTTCACTGGCTGTAATTTCTTCCAGCTGTGGAGCACAATGACTGCCTAAATCCAAACATCTTTCCTAGAAAGAAAGATGTGCCTAGGTTCCTCTAGTTAACCCTTTGGAAAAACACTTGTCATGTGTAAACTATCGCACTGTTAACCTCTTCATTCCCTTTAAGTAATTATTAAATATTCATGAAGTACAGTTCATTTCTCTTCAAACCAGCCTAATAGCTACTAGCAGACAAATCTCATACTGAATCAAAAGGAATTGCTTTCTTATGTTCACAGATACTGCTAAGTTAAAGAGAAGATGGAAGTTTATCTGGCTGGTTTTAACATGATCACTTTCTTTCCAGGTTATCCCTGTCTCTCTGTGCCTCCCATGTTTTATTATTTTTCAGAGCTGTGCAAGATGAGGTTCAGAGTAGATATTCAGAAGCATTTCTTTACTGAGAGGGTGGTCAAACACTGGAAGAGGATCCCTAGAGAATTGGAAATGACCAATTTTCAAAGCCTAACAGCATTTGAGAGGAGTTTGGACAATGCCCTTAACAACATGCTTTAACATTTGGTCAGATTTTAGACCTTGCAGGTGTTTCTGACTCAGACTCAGTTTGGGCCTTGCAATGATGTCAGTTTTCATGCTATTCTAGAAAGTATTCTGCATAGTGAAATGACCTTGTTAGAGGAAAGCAAGCCAAGATATCAGTTCAAAGCCTAATATAATAGGACTAAAATTGTTTCCTCACACTTAATTGTATCTAGCTCTTAACACAGCTCTTCTGAAAAAATTTTGTTTCAGTCATGCATAACCTGTAGGCTAAAATAATCCAATTTTAATCTGTAGTTTTATGAGGGTAGGACCACTGGTCCCAAGAACTATTTAACATTTTCCTTAGCTTTCCATTTCAGAATGGAATTAAATGTCTCTGAAATGCTTGATATTCTTTCCCAGTTAGACCATACAATTAGCTTATAGTAGACACCTTGTGTTTATAGTAAATGAGTTAAAACTCACAGAGGACATCTTTCCAAACATTATTGGCAGGTTTTTCAGAGCTGCTGTTTACTTTGTTTTGTTTTGTTTATGACACAGAGAAAATTTAGAACCAGAGCCTGTCAAGGAAGTGAGCAGACTCCAGGCAATTAAATCTTGTCAACTAACAGGAGCAATACAAATAGAATTATGGCAGGACAGTCTTACATTATCCTAAATTCTCCCACTTTGAAATCACCTGATTCACTTAAAGGATATGAATATCTGTGATAATCAAGTCAGAATCACAATTCCTAGAGCTCCCTGCTGTCAGCTACAGTGTAAATTAAATGAGATCAACTACTTCAAGAGAAAAAGTATTTATCAGCCCAGTTAATATAAGAGGGATATATATAGGGTTATTATAACACTATATATATATAATATATTATAAATAATAATATATAATATGTATAATGTATAATATATAATGTATATATATAGATATATAGATGTATAGGGTTATTATAAGAGTAAGATGGGTAGTTGAATAGAAGTGAGAATACATGAGAAGATACATAATGCCTACACAGAAAAATTCCCACAGCTGGGTGCAGTGGTGTTCATGGAAGATGATTTTCACATGGCCACCCTCCCTTCCCTTACACTAAATATGCAATAAAAGCCTTGTCATCAAGTAGCTTTATCTTCATGAGAAAGGCCAAAGTCTTAGAAAACTTGACTTCCTGACTATTTTATTTTATTTTGATACAATTTATTTAAATTTAAGCCATATTTTTCATTGATTATTTAATAAATAATAATAATTATTTATTATAATAATGTCCTCTCTCTGGCACATCTTTTCACTGAGGAGGAGGCTTTAGAGATCACCTTTCTTTAGTAATTCTTGATAATCAGGTGGTTTATGGAAAGCACCTGACCTTGGGAATCCATGCAGCCTGTGGCTTCATAAAAATAATGCAGGATCTCTTACTCTCCTGCTCCTTGCTAGTCATCCCCCAGCTAACAGGTCAGCCTAGCAAACCTGTGTGTCCTTTTTCTAAGGTCACCTCTTCGTGCCTCTAAGGACCAGCACCACAGCCCTCGTGCTCTCCTGTCAGCCACAAGGTAGGCACCAAAGAGTTTGGTGTGACAAGTTCTGACGGAGACAGAAAGAAGCAGAGCTGTTTCAGGGAGACTGCTGATGGATAAGCAGGATCTCCTGGAAATCATTTTCTCTAGCACACATCCCCATTGTGCTTGGTGGATCAGGAAAAGAGCGTACTTGAGAGGTACCAGGTACCTGTGTTTGGGTTTTATTGTCAGCATGGCTATCGAAGCACAAAACAGAGCCAAGCCCATAGAAAGGCTGTGTGGAAGTGGTGCTGAGCAGGGTCTGCTGTGACTGTAGTGCTGCTAGTACTGGGATTAGCTGGTTAGTGCCACACCAGCTGCAGCCCCTCACAGAGCAGACACACAAACTTACAGCTTGGTTCCTGGATGTGCCTGGCACGAGCGTTCCGTGCGACATCTCCCTGTGTGTGAGGGAACACTACAGCTCATCAGCTCTGCTCACCAGCCTGCTCCCTAGGAAATGGTTTGTGGTGCACAGACATATGCAGGGAGCCCTAGAATAAACCATGGTTTATAATGGCTGACCTTTTAAGAACCTGGAGACGTCCTGAAGCTGAGGGATGTTATCCTCTCGGTAGCCACAGTGTTTCTCGAGCTGCTGGAAAGCATCCAGGTACTCTGTACAGGCGTGAGTAGGGTAAAGGCTCCTCAGCTTCCTGTAGACTTCTCTCCTGAAAATCAAAAACAGGACAGCATGAGAACACCTCAATAAAACAGTGCTTATTTTTACCATCTACAGATCCACAGAGAGAGGTAAACCCCCAGCACACATCATGGTATAAGCTTGGGACACCTGGCACTTGAAAGCTGGTGCTGGCTGGATGTAGCAAACCATTACAGCTTTTTGTTCCACTTTTCCTTCAGAAGGTGTCCTTTAATGTTACAGAACTCTAATTCGGGGACAGATTAGGCACCTTCTTTCTAAGGGTGTTGGAGGCATCAGGGAAATCCCAGGGAGAGAGCTGAGTCTGGGATATTATCTTGTTCAGTTCAAGAATGGAATGAATCAGGCATTCCCCTCCTTTCTATGCTGGGGTACAACTTGAAATTCTGGTCCCTCCTTTTCCACCCCAAAGCCTAGCCTAGATTTGTCTCTTAAAACCTCTGGAAAAAGCACTTTTTCTGTTACTAAAGAGTAATGTCTGGACAGGTGAAGAGGTTGTATTTTTGCAGTTCAAAATGCCTGGCATGGTCTATGTGTTTGAAAGATTTGCCAGCTTCTTGAAGCATTTATCCCAGTACACAAAAAGACACCAGCTGAAAATGATATATGTAACCTGATTTGGGCACAGACTTTAAGCTTCTCACAAACTTGATGGTGTTTGGATTTAGAGTTGTGGTTTGGAATATATTTAGCTGTTGCAAAATAAGCGAGTAGTAATAGGATGGCAAAGAACCTTATAGAAATGGTTATTTTTGTTCAGACATGGCCCTAGGGTGTTAACAACTTTATAAACATTGTTTTATGAAAATTGAGATCATTCTTGGAAATGCTGGGTACGGGAAATGATCCTTCACTGGTTTTGTAATTTTTATTTTTATTTTTCACTATTATTATTATTATATTTATTCTCTTTTTTGTGATGCTGTTGTTGCTATGGCGATGATAGCCAGTCCCTGGTAATGGCTCCTTATTTGTACGAATGTCTTCCACAGTGTGGGAGTAATGAACCAGAATGGAGCGGGGGAGGAAAACCTTAGGAGGAAAAAAAAGTTACAAGAACAGAGGGAAACAGTGGCTGCTGTCACTATTGCAAAAGCCACGGGAGACTGGGCCATTTCCATGGAGGAATTAGGAAAAAATGAGGAGGACTAGCACTCAAGTGTTGCCCTGGCTTATTTCCTCATAGAATACTACTGACTTCAGTGGGGCTGTGTGGGATTTGAACCAGGACAGGGTCCATGCCCAGACTGGAGCCTAGAGAGAGCAGGCTTGTTTACACTTCTGCACATATGTTCTCTTTTATCAAAGTGTCATTCTGCTGAGTGTCCAAACATTGGCTACCACAGAAATGCAAGCGGACCCAGAGAGCGGTGATGAATTATCCAAAGCTAAGTGTTCCTCTAAGACAATCATCTAAGTGCACTCTCCAAAGTCAAGAGAATAGCAGCTATGAAAGAACTGCTGGAAGCACAGTTTATGAAATACTCTAGAAAGGAGCATCCTAAAAAAAGATGGAGCCAGATGCTTGAATAACTTTAAAGGCGTTCTAACCTCATTTTACGTAAATTTCCTTATTGTTCAGGAAAAAAAAAAAAATTGCACTATTCAGTTTCATTAGGAAGATGTGACAGGTGCATCCCCATAATTTTCTGCTGAATTCTCCATTTTTTTTACACAGCTTTTACCATGTGGCATCTCTGACTACTTAGTTTCAGGGCCTTCCTTCCAAGAAGTCATTTTGAAAACAAAAGCTCAGATCTTCTGTACCCTCTGTTTTCTAAACTCATATTTCTTGGCTGCCTTGGTTCTCATTTTTACAACCATGTTGCTGCAAACTGAAGGCATCCAGCAACTCCTCATAGTGACACCGAGGGAATTTAATCTGTGCTGCAAATTTCCCCTGCAACTGCACAGGGCTCAGTTGAGTTGTGCTGTAGCAGCTGACCTCAGGGCACAGCCTCAGGGGGCTGTGATAACAATTGGGAAGGCTAATTTTGGAAACAGCTTTACATAACAAGAAAACCTGGGGTTGGCTGTTTAGGGAAATGGGAAGATACTCCTTTAAAAACCTATTCTGTTGCCATAATGGATCTAATTCTAGGTGGAGAAGAGCTGGAATGACGAAGGTTGGCCACAAAAGAGAAAAACAGGAAAGAACACAAAATTAAATTTTCTTAAATATGACATTCCCACACGACATCCCATGCCAAGATTGTTGGCTGGTGGTAGTAATCAAGAGCATGACACTGACCATCAATCTCTGACTATTGAAAGATGCTATAAAAACCTATTTGAGCTTAATAAAAATGTGTCCTCCTGGATGAGCTGGATGCAAGATTTTTATGTGGCCATGGATTTCTGTGGCACAGTAGATTCTATTTAAAATTAAGTAAGCATTGAAAGAGATGGGATGGCAGTGTGATTGAGGTTCTGGCATGAGACATCTACTTTTATGGATTTAAATCCCAGCATTGGAATAAACTTTGCATGCGATTTAGGGCAAAATACTTAAGTTCCAGGGTTTTCAGTTGCACAGCCAGAAAACGAGATCTTCCTTCTTCCTTTCCCCCAGCTTTAGGCTTTCTTTCCATTTAAATTTCTGAACAAAGACTCTCTCTTATGTGCACCTTGCACAATCCCAGGACTCTGCTCTTACTTGAGACATTTGGACATATTAATGCTTTGCAGTATCACACAAATGTGAAATTACTGCTCCTTCCTGATATGTTTTAAAGTTAGTGGGAGGCAGTGGAAACAGAGGGATTTGAAGTTAGAACTCTGCTCTCTTTCAAATCTGACACATACTTCACATAATGTTTAAAAAAATAATTTGAATTGAATTAATTTTGATTAATTCATTTGTGGGGTTTTAGGTTTTTTTGGGGGTTTTGGAATATTTGGGGATTATTTTTTTGAGTGGCAGATCTTCAGGAGAAACAAAGCCCCAGTAAAGCAATGCTGCACCCTTGCAAAAGTAACTTACCATCATTTAATATGATATCTAAGGCCCTTTTACAGTGTAAATAATGTATGTTAGAAGGGTATTTAAAAATCTCCTCTACCTTCAGTTTGAGAAAATGATACATATTCATGTTAAAAGCAATGAATACTCGAAGGAGAGCAAGCAAGGCTCCTCTGTCCTGTGAATACTGAATTAGTCATATCCTCTGAGCAAATCTCTGTCCTGTGAGTGGGCATTTTCTCCTGGTAACACATTTGAAAATGTGGTATTTCTGCCAGCACCATAGCTATGGTGAATTAGAGATGAGTTAGAAAAAGTTATTCTATAGGGTCCAGCTATTTTCTGGTTTCTGGTATCCTGATGGGATCTGCAGGCAGGGAGATAGTCAGGAAAATGCATTTTGCTCTAGGAATTGAATAGTTAAGACCAGCCCTGAGAATGGCTTTCTGCAAAACAAATGACCAAAAGATGACATTTAGCCAACAAGTAAAATGGGGGGGATGAATAATTTTTAAATTATTCATCAATTATTAATTTTTTAAAAGGTTATAGCTGTCTCACATGTCCAGTCTTTCCTGGGACTGCTATGGAATGGATAAGTACCAAACTCACCAAGTTGCTGTTTCCTGTGCTGTGTACTCAATGTGAGGTAGAGGGTCTCCTCTGTAATGAAGAGAAGAAATGTGACACGTCTCAAGATTTCAAGTTCAGTTTCCAAGTTTTTTTGTTGTTTTTTTTTTTTGCCTGCACCATGAATTTTTGCCTCAATGAAAATAGAAACAGCAAAATAATAAATGAGGAACTGTCTATTTGTCTTGGTTGGCTCTAATGTGGGTGTTCTCTCTTCTGTTACAATGTGGGGAGGAAACAGAAGGCTGTGTCAGAACAGGAGCTGTGCTCTGGCTCACAGATGGAATAAGAGACCTCCAGGCTTGCCATCACCTCTGCTGAAGGCACTCTAGCAAGCATCACACAGTGTGTGCCTGGAGGGGCCCTCCCTGGAGGATGTGATCAGCACAGTACCATCACTGGGAAGCTTTCATAAACCCAGGAGCACAGAGCTCGCTGCCCAGGCGTTCGCTGCGTGGTTAGCACTGATTCTCTGATGGGTGGTCTTTTCTGCTCACTACTCTGAGTCAGTTCAGTTCTGCTCTTGGGCAGTTCTGAGCTGTGCTGACCCTCATACTTGATGGAGGAGAGAAAACTCTATTCAGAAGTCTCACTAAACTTTGGAGACTTCACCACGCAGTTGATAATCCACAACCAGTTGTACCTATACCTTTGATTTACCCTGTCAGAAAGCAGTGTAGTTCTGGTGAAGGTTTACACATAAAGAAACATTTTCCATCACTTACACAAGAACTGAGAGCTTTTTACATTTTTAAGTAGTTAGTGTGCATGGACAGAGACATTTAAAATGCAAATAACAAAAATAATAAATCACTTTCCACTGTCAAAAATATGTTCATAAACATTGTTCTTCAAATTTCCTTGAAGAAGATTTGCCTCAGCTCAGGACTGGGTCCTTAAAGGAGCTTGAAAATTGAAACAAAGGGTCATACTTCAATCATTTCTGCTAAAACAAAATCCAGCACTGGGTTGGGATATGTGAATGCAATCTTAAGATTTTGTCATAAAATGTATTTGCTGTGTCACCACAAAAGTCTATTTCATATGGAGTGAAAGCTTTTGTGGCTGAAATTTGTTGTCTCAAAAGTGGCCCCACAGATACATTGACAAAAATATCACATCTCTGACATTTCTTGCACATGGAAGCACACGAGGACCATTAAACTTTCCCTTCAGCAGCTTTGTACTTACGCTCTGTACTTAAAGGCCAGGTCGGCAAAGAATGCTCTCCGTTTGTTATACTCCAGGTCAGAGTATCCCTGGGTTAGAAAATAATCAGGAAAAAAAAGTTTTACATTATCAGAGGTCTGTGGGCATATGCAGAAGTCATCAGAACCACCAGTGGATCTGTGGGAAGTACAGGCTCCCCACCCAATTCTTGCTGCCCATTTATTATACATTGTGATAAAGAGAGACTCAGTGGTATCTATTTAAAGAGGAAGTTTGCCTACTGAAACCAGTGTTTTCTTTCTGCTCCTTCTGTGTCTACCTGAATTTAAACTTCAAGCTGGCTTTGCCACCTATTGAATATGCATACAGACATGGAATCACATTCTTTTTAATTTTACATCATTCATAAAAGGAATTAAAACTTAAATCTGGAACTGTGTGGTAATATAACTCAGAAAACAGTGTTGATCAACATCACTGTACAAGTATTTATTATCCTAAAATATTCAGAATTTACTGGAACCACTTTGCACACCAGAAGCCAAATCTGTCCCTTAGGTTTATTCACATAATTTTTAGTGTAGCAATAATACCAGAAACCCTGCAGTCGATGAGTGTTGTGTGCACGAGTCTGAGGAAAGGGCTGGATCCTGAGAGAATGTTTATTTTGTCGTGTGCTGTGGATGACATGTTCATTCAGGTGCCACCCTTGCTTGTCAGTGGCTGTAATAAGTCCATGAAAAGCCCACGAAGAGCTGTTGGGCCAGGCTCACACAGAAGCTGTGACATCTCAGCTTTGTCCCTGTGGGCTCTGTACCCACCCTCTGTGCTGCAGGAGCCTCCTGGGGGACCAGCAGCCAGTGACAGGGTAGCCCAGAAATTAGTGTCACAGTGACATCAGCTTGATTGCTTTGGCCAGTAAAGAACAAATGGAAAGTGTGGAGATAAATGGAAAGTGTGGAGATAAACAACCCAAAGGGTCTATTTGGTAGGAAATGTACATGCAAAATCTTTGCTGAGCTACCTGCAAATCAGCTTCTCTTGTGCTTTCCTTCAGCCCCTCCATTTCTGAGCTCTGCTCAGAAGCCTGGTCAATCAGCCCATGCTGTGCTCTCTCCTGCCACAGACAAGTGATGTGCAGTGCCTGAGGTAACTTGTTTTCAACTTGTTAGGTATTTCTAAATTGCTCTACGTTCTTCAATTTAGATTTATCCCCACTCAATATTCCAGTAACTCAGCACCACTGCTGCTTTCTCTCAACCTCTTCAGTGCTCACACCTTCTGTTTGGCAAAGGATGAGGGGAAGTTAAGTTCAAATAATTCCCTATGTCTGTTCATTTATCTAATGAGAAACAGCCTAAGAGTTAGCTCAGGAAAATTACAAACACTTGGATGGTTTGTATCAGAAAGAAGTGAGGAAGAATTAAAGATGTCCTGGTTAAGGAGGATATGAAGCTCTCCTAGAGCACTATAGTTGAATCAGTGGTTCTCAAAAAATAGAAGATAGACTTATTGACATGGAAAGGTCCATTTTGTATTACACAGGACTGTATGTAGCTCACAACAAAACAGGGTGTAGGTTAATGAAAGGGACTAAATAGAATTTAGACATGTAGAGGAGGGAACAACAAAAATGTTCTTGTAGGTTCTGTTGGCACACATCTACATCTTCACTGCATTTCTCGGAGCAAAGTATGCCTTCTTTTTTCATGTATCCCTTCTGTGTGATGCTTGACAGAATAAAATGCTTCTGTGACCTGCCTTGTCAAGTGACAAAAAGCTCTTTGGAGTCCCTTTTGTGTCTGTGCCTAACTCACATCTCATCTGTACTAAAGCTGGGAAACTTTGATGAGAAACGGGTGTTTGCTTGTTTGTTTTTTTGTTTCCAGGACTTTTCCTTGCTATCATCACTAGAGCAGGACTCCACAGTGCATTTTTCTTCCCCTCTCCTAGAGTTTGTGCTTAGGGCATGGCCAAGAGTGCACACATAAAGCTGTTACAGTAAAACACTTCTTGTGGTCCATTCCTGCAGGGACTCTCACACTCCCTAATTCCACTGATGATGAGTTTTTATCTGCCCCTGTGCTTTCTTCCTCTTCTTTCATGAGTATTTCTGTACTCCTGAAGTTTCCCTTACAACAATCTCCCTTCAGAGTTTGTCTTCTAAAGATGAAATAACAGTAATGTTAAACTTACTGGGTGACCATAGTCCAAACTGGGGTCATATTTAGTGATCAGATGATGACACTTGTCCAGATCCTGAATTTTTCTGGGAAACCAGGGCACTGGAAAAAAAGCAGAGAGTTCAGTGAGAGAAAATCAAATACATTTTAGAAGGCACAGAAAATAAAAGCTATGCTAAAGGTTACAAACTTACTTTTCGTCAATACCTAAGAATATTCATATCTACATGTTACCATAATTATCATATATCTCAGTAGTTTACTTATTTCCTGACCAAACTGGCACATTACATGAAAATTTAGATAATTTTTATTGACTTGAAATTGACTTGCTGTGATAATCTCTCAGTTTTAATTAATAGAAACAAATTCTAAAGGCAAAAATAATTTTTTAGATCAAATATGCTTTCTGTTTAACACAGGACAGTAAATTTATTTCTACATTCTGGATTTAAGAATATATTTTGATCTTGTCTAAAAAGCAGTCTTACATTTTCATACCTTTAAAAGTGAAACAATATTTTAAAAGGAAAACATGAAATTTCTAAAGTCTCCAGAAACCAAAGAGGTGAAAAGTAATCTTCAAGTTTTTTCCTTCTGAGTAATTTTTTTTTACAACAACATTATTGTTCAGCTATAATTCCAAACAGCTTCCTTCTCATGAAGCAGGAAGCTTTTCCAGTGACTAAAATTAAAATAAATTGTGATCATTTTAATTTAAATGCCAGCATTTATGGGAAATTAATTAAAAAATAAATGCTGGAAAACCACGAAGTTGATATTGATCTCCAAAGTCAGACTGATGCTATAATCAGAATTTCTGTGTTACAACTCAGAAAGATCCATTTGGGGTCACCTTAATCTCATACTGGACAAGACATCAAACATCTCTGCCTGGAATGGTAAATGTAACTTTTGCTGTATTATATTACATCCAAGCACATCAAGTTTGGATAGTACAAATCTAAAAATACCCACAGATGTTGGGGAAATTATAGGTTTTTCATACATTACAACCAATTCTGTGATAAGTAGGAAGAAATACCAGTCTGACAGATGCCTTGTGTGCACCCAGAGCTTTTTTTCTGAGCCTTTGTCTCTGGCTGTACCAGTGGTTCTGCATGCAAGGTACTTTTCTTGCTATCTATTGCCATATCCCCTCAAAACCTGTACCTGATCACAGCTGCCCCAATGTGTCCCCATACACATCTTGCCTATTCCATACAGAAAAAAAAACGTATTAACACACCTTCTTTTAACAGTCCTTTGTTTTTATTGCAGTTCCAAATCCTGGCACATCTGAAACCTCTCAAATCCCAAGGAAATCCTAAAGAAATGCTTCCCCAGCTCCACACCCCTCTTTGTGTCTCCAGTTTCCCTGATAATAGTGATGCCCTTTTGATATGCCCACAGTTCCTGAGAACAGTGGGAGAGCTGCCTCTCCCTGTTAGCCTGACAGTGAATTTCAAACAACACCCAAAGGTGCCCAAACAGGACTGTGTAAGTTAAAAGTGCTCTGGCAATATGTGTCTGGCCTTTCAAGGGAGGGAAATCCCATGGCAATTCTGTATTCAGAGAACTCAGCCTGTGAGCTGGACCCTCAGCCTTCTCCTCTGTCATCCTCAGGACTGTATTAAAGGTCTCTAACAGCTGTATTCACCCATTCCTGCCTGAAAACAGGAAAAATACCTGTCTGCCTCTGTGTTTGTCTTGAAACTATCTGCACAGCTTTCAGCACACAACCTTCCTGACACTGAGGAGTTTTTAGTTCCTCCTCAGCTTTGTTCTGCTGCTGTATCCTTCTCACCTCCCTCTTTGCTGGAACACTTCTCACCTCAGTTCCACTGGCTATGATGAAGTGCCTCTCTTTCTGCACCAATGGCAATGGAAAGCATCCATGCAGAGACAAACAATGAATGCACACTCACCGGCTTTCCAAATTGAATAATTATTATTATGAAGCTGAAGCTAAAACTAAAAAAGTTAGTCCAAAAGAACTGCACTAAGAGATACATGTATTTCTTACCTTTGTCTTCTCTGCTGGTTTTCACATCCTTTGCTACTCTCTTTAAGGAGGTGATAAGGATACCAACATCAGCACTGTGAACTTCACATTCAACAAAAATGTCAAGATCATCCACAGAGTTCTTGGGCTTTTTGGCTCCACGGGTTTCAAAGTGATAGATTTGAGTTTCGAACACCTGCAAGAGCCAAGTGTTCATATGATGAAGATTCTCCAAAGACTGAAAATCCAGGTAAGTCTAGATACATTTCTACAATGTCTTTAAAAGATGACTGAGATATTAAATAGGAGAGCATGTTAAGCAATGAAGCCCAATAATGTCTGGTTTACAAAGAGCTAAAATGCAGACAGAGCTGAAGACTAAACACTATAGTGTTGGGTAGAGAAAGAAGGAGATGAAAGATGAGATACTGTTGACTGTAGAATTTAATCTGTGCAGAAAGAGCAAATGAGTGGCTGGGTAACTTAAAACCCTGCCAGAATGAAAGCAGATCTATTGATGCAAAATAGCACCATAATCATTAAATAATTGAGAAAAATAAGTAACAAATACAATACTTTAGAGTTATTCATTTTCCCAGATAAGAGTGAGCACCTGGTAGGGGTACTTCAAGTGCTCAGGCTACATAATGCCCATGAGGTTTACAGCTCTTATAGTCTTTGTATCTCCTGCCAAATCCACTGACATCCCCTCAGTCTGAGTGCTTGAAATGCCAGCCACCACAACTGCTAGAAAGAAACAGCGGATTGGTATCTGCTCTAAACGGCCCTTGCATGAAATGGTGATTCTTCTGAAAGAAGATGCTGCCTCCCTCCAGAGCACTCTCCCTCTTTGCCATGGGACCAGAAAACCTCTCTGAGCAGCTGGAGCCAAACCAGGACAAGGAGACTTTCCTCAGGAGAAAGCGGGGAGGCAGCATGGGGTGTAAGTCAGGCAGGGAGCAGGAGAGGGGCGAGAGGAGGAGGAGAGATGCAGACTGAGAGACGAGAAGGCAGTAGGGACAGAAGAGAGGGCTCAGCAAAGGAAGGGGATATTGAGGTCTGTACCTCAAAGACTTGGGCTGCCTTAGAGAGCTCAATCTTCCTCACATTGCAGAGGGTGAGGGTCAGGATGAGAGAAGCTCTGTCATCCTCCCTGTTGGAGTCCAGGCTGCCTTGACTGTTCGATGACTCTGCACCGCACATCTCCTCCTTGTTGGCCTCTTCTTTTGGGCCAGACATCCCCACCAAATCAGTCTTCATTGGGAGATAGGGGAGTGGATTGCAATAGCCAGCTATTGAGTGGGGGGTGTGTGAGCAATGGCCAGGGGAATTGGTGGGACTGGAGGTGCAGTGTGTGGTGAGCTGAGAGCTGCCAGAGGCAGGGACACGAGCTGGTTGTTGCGTATTAGAGTCGGGACATTTATGTTTGCTCTGCCAGACACATCAAGGGAAGCCGCCTCTCTAGGATGTGCGCAAGAGCCCAAGACGGCCCTCCTCCCCTGGGTGACTTCAAAGTGCTGTCCTCCTGCTCTGTTTGAAGGTGTCTGCAAGCTGCTCAGCCCTGGATAGGGGTTTCTTTGTGGAGAGGCAATTAGCCCGAGCTCTATTTACATCTCCCAGTCTGGACTGACCTGCACAATGTCTGAGACTGTCCTTCATCCCCACTCTCTCTTATCTCACTGGCACTCTCTCTGTATTATCTATAACCCCTGTGAACCAATGGGCTCTTCTCCCAAATCACAGCCCAATCCAAGTGTTGTCTCTTCCGCACAGACACAGTTCCAGGAGTGCCAGAGAGACCTCAGCCAGAGTCAGAACTCATTGCTTACTTCTGAGCTGTTCCTACCCACAGGATCTGAACCTGTTCTACCCTACCCCTGCAAGAAAGGAGTGCTCCAGTCTCTGTTCCTCCATTGGAACTTGCTTCTGTCCTGGTTTTATCTCCAGTGAAACAGGTTCTCAAAAAGACTAGGGTCACATCTTTGCTGTGGGTGGCAGGACAAGCTCTGGGGGAATTCAGCTCTGGTCCTGACAGGGCAGGCACATCTTCCCTTCCCTTACACTTGACATAAAAAAACCCCATTTCTGGATATGAGCACCCATAATCTCAAGTTACAGTGTGCCAGACCCCTTGGGGAGGTCCAGAGATAAGACCACCCCACTGGCCTCCCTTTACAGATGGAGCCATTTTTTATGTGTCCTTTAGTTTATCCTGGCTCAGTCACACCCCTAAGTGTGCTTTTGTGCTCTTACTTCTTCCCTAGCCATGGAAGACAAACAAAATTTTGTCCTCTAGGGATCATGACAGCACTAGTTTTCTCTTGGGCAAAGAGAGAGCACTGGGAAGGTCTTGATTTCCTTATCTGTTTCCCTACTGACAGAGAAACCCGAGGCGAACTTCGCAGCACCGTGCCCAGGAGGGAGGTCTCAGCATCCTGAGGAATGTTGGCTCCTGCAGACCTCAGGTGCAGGGGGCTTTGCAGGGTGTGGTGAGTGCTGGCCTGGGAAGAGAGGTGTCCCAGCCATGCCCAGGGGCCATGGGGCAGGCCACTGTCTGCCATGCAGAGCCCACCCCTGACTCAGAACCCATCCCTCATGCACACTGCAGCACCCTCCAGGCCTGCCTTGTGTCCCTGGTGACTCCAGGAGGGCAAGGGAGCACCTCAGAGGTGGTTGAATGGCAGCTGCAACTGAATTAGTTGGGCAGAGAAATGGACTACAAGAGGAAAAACCCTCTTCCCACTCCCACTTCCCTCCACCAGCAGTGGTGGCAAAGCTGAGCACAGGAGAAGGCCCTGTCTGATCACAAACAACCTGCCCTTTTTTTAATCTGGTACCATTGCTGGTATCTTTATCCTGTATGAGCAAAGCACCACTCATTTGAGATGGATGCAGCATTAATATTTTTAGTTTATTTAGGTTAATTTAGATGGTTACATATGAACATCAAAATGCGTTCTCTGACAGCTGCCAGCATGGTTTGAAGCAGCAGAGGGAGGTTCAAAAATAATGCATTCCGTGGACTGCTCCTGTGCTTAATCCCTTTTTCAACAATTTCTGCGTTCTTTGGGGAATTCTTTGGTCCCTTCTCCAAGGCTGCTGTCAGATGTAGACATCTTAAGACACCCAGAGGAGTCCACCTGTGCCAAAAAGTCCTCCCTCCATCACAACCATTGGCCTGGGCCAATGTCCCTGTAAAGGAAAGGGTCTCACAAAAACCTTCTTTGATCACCTGAAACTGAGCTGGAGATGAGGACACCAAGAAATGTCATCATAGTGGGACAGAAGAGAGGAAGGTTACTTAAAAGCTTAGCTGGGGATAGGTTACTCAGAGTAGCACTCCAAGACTTATGGAGTATGCAAAAGTAGAGCAAGCTGGGCTTTGTTGTGCATTTCTGAGTAAAGGCACACATTGGGAAGGGTTTCTTTCAGGCTCATAATCTTGGCTGGATGAGTAACAACCAGCCACTGTGAGAGAAACTTTTTCTGTGCTGGGGAGCAACTCAGATGGGCATCCTGTCCTACCTGGGTATTTAATTCTCGTAGACTTGAGTGGTTACCATACAAGGAGGATTTACACTGGTCAGATAACACAAAAAGCATTTTCCTACATAGCTGGAACTTTCTTTAAGCCTGGAAATAAGAAGTCACCCATTAAGGAGTACTATTTAAAATGTGATTTATTTGTAGTATTTAAAGTACTTATGTACAAGATTATTTGTTCTGCAAGAAAATCTACTTTGCATACATTTCCTCTGCTTTTAAAATGCTGAACATTTAATTTTTTCTCATCTGTCTTGCTGAGCAGCCATGCTATGCTGCTTTGGCTGGAGCTATTTCTCATTTAAACCTGCATTAAAGGACAGAGAACCAGACATGTGGCATCAATGATCTCTAACCATTCCACTTGCACATAAAAGAAAATCATGAGTCTTGGGCTCTCAATATCACTATAGAACTACTGCCCCTGTCATTCATAGCAACAGCCAGAAGCAGAGGAGCTTGGAAAGCTGTCTGAGGATTAGATTGAAAGACTTTACCCTAGGGATGAAATTGTCTCTTTGTGGCATACAGTTACCTCATGGGTCCTATTATATTATATTATATTATAATATAATATTATATGGGCTACTTTCACACTGAAAATACATGTCAAGTGGGATTGAAAGATCTAGAGAGACAATGTGATGAGAAAAAAAAAAAGGAATAAAAAGATGCTGAGATAAAAAAGGTTACTTCAAAGCACCAAAATGATACCATTTTGCATAAGCATATGTCTATTGAAAAGGGTTCCAGCTGGTAATCTTAGATTAATGTTATTACCCACTATATATAATGAAAAGAACTGTACTTTCTTATCGTCCTAAAGGATGATGCTTACATTAAAGCAGTATTGATTTTCAAACCATAAATAGGAAATTGGTACTATGGCAGGTATGAGACTCATGAGCTTTAAAATCCCTCTCCATCTTTCAATCCTCTAACAGAAATGTGACCCCTGAGCCATGTTAGTGTCATGATGCAAAATTGTTTCAAGCTGGAAACGCTGCTCTGCTTCACTTTGCTCCATTCTGTTCCAATGCCAAGTCCCCTCCTTCAACCAGGGAGCTACAAGGAGACACTATAAAATGTGAACCAGTCCAAGAGGGCATTTAGCTGATTTGAGTGAAATTTATTGGATAAATACAGAAACAGCTTCCTGAACAGCAAAACTCCTCTCTCCATGCTCAGCCATTGAGTTAAGCTGGAGTCACCTTTGGTTCCATTTGCTGACTCAGCTGACATATACTCCAGGAAAAACAAAACTGCTTTCACCTAAAAAAAGGGAGATTAAAGCTCAGATGGGCAGTGGAGATACAAAAAGGTGTTGTTACTTAGGACCTGTCTTGAAAGATAACATGTTTGGGTTTGAATGCAGTTAGACTGGGACAGAGCTGACCCAGGTCTTCCATGGCTTTGGCGGGGACTCTAGCCACAGATGCACTGGGTTAGGAGGCTCTGTCATCTTCAGCTGCATTGTAGCAGGCTTCTTCCTCTCCACTTCCAAGGTGCTGGTTTCCACCTTGTGAGACCAGAAAGTTAACAGACACTTCTCAGGGAAGGACACACACAAAAAAATGTGGCCTTCACGCATCAGCCATCCACTGTGAGTAGCTGCGTCTGTCCATGAAGAGAAATCTCCCTTTGTACCCTGAAAAATCTCCCTGTATACCCCAAAAGGTACAGAGTTTCAGACTCCATGGGAATCTTGGACAACTGGGAGGCACTGAGGGGAGAGTGACTGTGAGAGAAGGCAAGGAGGATCACTCTGTTCATCATTGACATCCCACCCCTGGTCTCAGACGTCATGGGTGCAGCAGATTATAGCTCTGCATGGGGAAGATCTCCTTCTGCTAGCCTTTGGCACAAAATGTATACAGACTTCTCCCAGATTCCCAGGAAAAAGATAATTTTTATACATTAGTGAGAAAAAAATGGATTAGTGTCTGAAGGCCAGAAGAGCTGAGGGTCTCCTATAGATGTCTGTTTCTCTGCTAATCTCTAACAATTAAGATATATAACGTAAGTATTAATGCAGTACACTAGAAGATAATAGACTGAGGCTAGATCAAGAGTGGCACTTGCACATGATAGCTTCTAGTCACTAGCAGGTTACTGCAAATCTTCATTTGATCTTCTGGAGGGCATTGCAAAGGATCCCAATCTCACCTGCAAAGGAAATAATCAGAGTAGTTGATTCCAGAACCAACACATTTCTAACACTCCTGTATGTTTTTACCCTTTATCTCCATTCTCTTAAAGAATGAGGTGAGCAGAGAAGCGCTGAACTGGACATGTTTATTAGGTTCTTACTGGAGTTAGGTCTGCAGAGTCATCCTTTGCCTTCATTAGCCATAGGAGGCTGGCTCACAGGATCAGAGGAGCTGGCTCTCAGCAGGCCAGCCAATGTGAGGGGGAAGATGAAGAAGCTATGCTTCTCCTTCCCCTCCTTACTGAAAACAGCTAGAGCCACATGTCAGGATCCACCTCAAGGCCATCTGACTTTTCCTAGCATCTCCCCCAAAAATGGGTTTTCAGATTTAACAAGTTACAGTCAAGCTTGTTGAAGCTTGGCTGGAACTGGGAAGTAATTTTTTCATGAGAAAGAAGATGTATGCTGCCTTATCTTGGATAGGCTCAGAGCATTAAATGCAACCAGATGGAATCCATCTTGTGGTTCCTATTTCTGGCCCAAGTTTTGAGGAATTCAAGGTAACAAATCTGCAGTTCCTTACTATTGATGGTGTCAGCTAAGTTCTTCAGCTGCTTTGCGTTGTCCAAGACTTCAATCCTCTGTGTGTAGGGATTATAGCGAACAGAGAAAGGACGAGGGATTGTTTGAGCAAATTTCCTGAGGGAAAAAACATAAACAAATGTACAGTTGAATTTTTATTTTTTTTTCACTAACTCTTCTCTTGGTGTGTGCATTTGTTGATTGTGAGGATAAGAAAATCTATGGGAGGAAATAACTGGAATTCCTACTGACTGATCTGAGACCTATAGTGTTCTGCAGCTCACTCGTAACTGCATTTGTCCTTACCACCTGTTTTTTTCTGAGTAAGACTAACTAAGCTATTGGCATGGCAACACTGCTCCTGGTACAGGCCAGCTATGTAGCAACTGGGACCTGCTGAGCTTGAAAACCTCATCTTCCTTTTGTTACTGCAAAATGTAGGAATTCTAATCCAAGTGTGAGCTCCGGGAGAATTAAGGCCAAGGGTCTATGCCATCCTGGCATGCCAAGGAGCAAGCAGAGACCTAACTTCTGACATGGTCTAGCTCTTAAATTACCTGGTAGCTTCCAGGAAATTTAAGAGCTAGACAATAGTTAAGGGAATGAAGCAGCATTCTCTGTTGCAAAATAGTTAAATCCATGTCAGAATCATTAAAATTTTGGTGTCTTGGGAAAAATATTAATTTGCATAACCACAGAACTGTGGAAAGAAGGGCTCTGAATGGGATGAGATGGTCAGAGCTATTGTTCCAGGCTCCTTGTAGACCCCAGCAGGATACTGGCTTATATATCTGCTTTGGATTACTGAAGTTATTGCTGAAAGAGGAAGGGAAGCACGCAGGAGTTGATTATGGAGCCCCACTACACAGACTGTGACTCAGCAGGGTAAATCCCATACAACTAGAACAGTGGAATATGCTGGATGCCACCCCCACAAAGCTTCTTCAGTTTAAACCTTATTATCACCAGCTAAGGACATTGTCTCAAACAGAATTCAGTATGAGCAGGTCACTAGGTGTGAGAGTGAAAAAATATTACATTGAGTATGATGAATTTAACAGCATTGGTCTATTTTTCCTAAGAGGAGAGATCACATTAGAAGATGGCTTTCCTAAATCTCATCTGAAGATCCCAGTTAGAAGAAGAAGGTGCTTTAAACTGAGATCTTTTAGGTCAATCTCAGAATAATTTATCAGAAAGGTATTCTGTGACCCACAAACATGCATGTCTAGATTCAAGTCACTAACACAGGCACTAGACCAACCCCCAGAACCTCTATTTTAACCACTTTTTCAATTTGGTCACTGAAACGAGCGAAAAAAAAGCTCCAAGATATTTTGTTGCAGCTAAGTAAAGCAGGATTTTCCACTTCCTCAAGTGGAAAGCACAGCCCAGAAGAGAAGGCAATCTCTTTCCCAGGTATTTCCCCAGAGAAAAGGGCACAAGGAAAAGCTGCAGACTTACGACAATTAAGGAAGCAGCAGGGGAAAGAGCTAGAAAGACCTCAGAGCTGGGGAGCCTGAGGTAGCAGAGTATCTTGGGATGTAGCACAATTTATCTGTGAATGATAGAGGAAGATGAGGGACTGCAGGTCTGGGACAAGTCCAGCATCTCCAAGTGAAAAACATGTTTAGTGTGAACCCAGGCTAACCCCCAGTGGCTTGACTAACACCCAGAAATATGGTGGTGTGTTGGTGTTTTAACAGGAGTAGGAATGCTGTCAAGGTGAAAACCAAGCTAAACACCAACACAAGCTGAGCCATTCCTATTTGAAGAATCAGAGCTGAAGCTGGACATAACTTCAGAGAAAAAGTAGATAATACAAGATATTTTTGGTTATTTTTACAAGAACTGCTAATTCTAGTAATGGCTCAAGTTACTTGGTTTGCATTAGTTAGCCAGATTTGACCTTAAATGTTGGTATCACTGCAGTTGAACAGATTTTTTTGTTGTTGAATTTTGGTTAGACAGACAAAGCTCTTAGTTACACTTAGCACAAATTCTTGTCTTCATGCATGAGGTATATTCCTGTTACTACTCATTTTTCCCCAAGATTCTGAGGATATAAAATGTTTGTTATCATTAAGTATTGCACAAATTTTTCTGATGCCTCTCAAAACATGATTGTCAACCCAAGACCCATTATGGCAATGAGATCCACTGTATTTGCAGCAGGCAAGAATGGGTTCTTCTCTGGAATGACTGGAGTACCTTAGTTTTTCTTTTGCATCTTTAAAACTTTCAGCAACATAGTAGATAGGCTGGAACTCAGTAACAGGGTACTTCTGCACAGAAGTCTTCTCCAGGACAAGAGGCTGAATCTCAGGCTTACTTGATAAACAATACTATGAACAAAAAGGTAAAACATTTATTTCAGTGTAAGAGTGTACGAATTTGCTGTGAAAGAAATAGAGAGCCACCCCATTTCAGACAGGGAAGAGTTGCTCCTGTGTTATACAGTAATAAAGTCACTCACTGGGAAAGAAGGAGATGCGAGTTCCCTGTATATCCATACACCTACGCATATATCAGAGCTCTATAATGAAGAACTACATTTCATGCTAGGTCTATGCACAAAGTATGAAGCAAAACCAAAGATCCAAAGACATTTCAAAAATAAATTTGAATAATTATAAACATCTTCAAAATATTTTTCTAGAACACACCTGCAGCTCCCCAAATGAAGACAGAAGCCCTGCACCATATGCCTTGAGAGAATCTCCTTCCTTACATAGTCCAAACTCCACTGTAAACCAATAAACCTGGAAAGAAAATGAGACAGAAACTTACAATTCCTTGATAGAAAGTAATATGTGTACACCCTTTATTTGAATACATCTGGAGTTTTCATTTCTATGTAAAATGTTGCCCTGTGTCAAATTCAAGTGTATAAATGCAATAAATGTCTGAATTCAGACTAAAATTCTTCTCCTGGGAGAAGCACAGCACTAGATTCTTTCTGAGAATCAGTTCAGTTCCATGACAAACAAAGCTGTGTTTTACTGTGCTTATCTTTGTCAGCAGGGACGGTGAAATTATAGCAATAAAGCTTTCCTTTGGCTGGCCAACCCTGGAAGTTCTAACCTTAGTTTATTAAAATTAGAGTTCTGCTTCACACAGGGCATCTGACTGCAGCAGGGGTGTGAACAGGCACTTTTGGTGCTGTAGGGAAGGAAGATGGAGTGTGGCCTAATTTGACTCCTGGGTCTGTCCTTTTGGAGGGATACCTGCCCTGGCTCAGAAAAAACTGCCCCATCTATCAGAAGTGTCGAAGTTGGTGGAATTCTTTGCCCAGGTGGCCTCCATTTGGTACTGGGGACACTAATCTCAGAGGAAGATCCCTGGTTTTGTTCAAAGTTTGCAGCTCTGGGTCTCAGTAGTCTCAGAGTAACACCCAGGTAATCTATGCTGACTACAGAGGATATTGCCTGCCTGGCAAAGTGGAAGAGATGCTTGAAGGTAAAACAAATACAGAAGCTGCCTCTTGAAATTTCCTGTGGGGATGTAGTAACATATAATCTTTTCTTGCCCAATATGTTTGTGCTGGAGGAAATCTAGTTTGGGCTTCTGTGTTTAATCACAACTGTCACTTTGAATAAGGGGTGCCAAAGCTATTTTCCTTTAGTGCAACTGTTTCAGGGTGGGGTTTTCCAATCATGGTCTTCACTCTGATCCCATTCAGCTCTATGGGAGTTCTATCAGTGACTTCAGTGGCAGCAGAATTAAGACAACACAGGGTGCTTTGGAAAATTGAGCCCTCATTTATTAAATTACCGTAGCAAGTTTCTCGATGAAATCATCTGGAGCACCCAGAGATGCCAGTCCAATTTCCTGTAACAATAAACCATTATTCTTCAAGCTGTTTATTGCAAACATTCTTCCTGCCCCGTCTTATGTAATTGCTCACATTTTAAATGTTACCATTGCTTACTGCCACACACAAATGTTTACAGGACATGTTCCTATCATGCAAGATCAATTTTAAACCAGAAATCTCTCCAAAAATGAACAAAGGGTCTTGTCCAAATGTCATTTACAAGGCATGATCCTTTGTGCCTGGTACAAAGCCCATTGAGGTCAAATAAAATTTTCCTCTTGCTTTGACAGGCTTTTGATCAAGCCTACAATGAACATCTGAGAGCATGATAGGGACAAAAGGAGGCAAATCAATCACACCTACACACCTTATATATTCCTCTTTGTTTTGATGGGTCCTGATTAAAGGAGCTTTCCTGGAGGCTTGAATGAGCTGGTTTTTTCTGAATGACAGGGCATGATTTGAAAGAGCTTATTCATACCTTGGGAACTAAAGATTTTTCCAGGAGGCATGCAACAGTTGGATTCAAAACACACACACATGAGACCACATGTAACCAGGTTCCTTTCTTGATTTGCTCTAGTGAGGACTGCACAGTGCAAAAGTCAGAGGGTTCCCCCCACACACAGCACAGGCATTGGACCACCTTCTCACCATGTCAAATCCTACTAAGCCAAGGTACAGGAGGGCTTGTCTGGAAGGAAACACCAGTTCTGGGAAAGGGCTAAGCCTGAAGACAATACTGAGAACTTACTAATTAGATCAAACTGACTTTTGTCTTTTGAGATGTTACATCAAGCCTACGTTCCCTCCCTCCTTTTCCTTCCTTCCTTCTTGCCTTTTCTTTCCTTCTTTCTTTTAACCTTTTCTTTCTTTTTTCTCCTTCTCCCTCCCCCTTCTCTCTTTCTCTCTTTCATCTGTCAGTCTTTCTGTCTTTCTGTCTTTGTGTATTTCCATGTTTTCTGGTAGGATGCAGCCAAAAGTTTACTGCTTCACCAGGCCTTGGCTTCTTTTCCAGAGACATTAACACTACCAAAAAGGAATCTCCTCTCCAGCCTTCTCCCATGTTAACAGCTGAGACAGTTCCTCACTTTACTCAGCCTCCAATGTCACTTCAACAGAAAACAAAACAAAATCTCCACTTTCCCTAACATTTGAATATCATGGTGAGGTAACAATCCGTCTGACTCCTGATCTACGTGACTTCCCTCAGAAGGATCAAAATCTGCAGGGAGGTTTTAAGATGATGGCTTCACAGCACCTGTCAAAAAGCAGCTCACTCAAGATCATGTTTGGAGTAGGACTTTATGATTTCACCTATATGAATTGTGTCCAGATTTCAAGCAACAAGCCATCTCAGCCACCCTTACACAGTATGCTTAAAGGTTAAAGCTTTAAGCTTTAAAGCTTAAAGATGCTCTTCATCACCCTTCACAGCTCTTGGATCATGCTCTGAATTACTGTGTGTTTGACTATATAAATATTATAACCACCAAGAGGCTTACCTGGGAGAACTGAGCAAAACTGGGATCAGCAAAAAGAGGCACGTGTCCTAGCAGCTCATGACAAATATCACTGCAGGAAAACATGACATCTGAATAACTGTGATTCAGGAAAAGTCCAGAAATGCTTGGAAGAATGCCCTAGAGCCAGCACACAGTCAAGAGTACAGTGCATTTGCTCCTACAAAGCAGATATCATTCACAGGAAAACATTTTGCTCTGAAGCTTTTCTTGTGATGGAAAGGCATGCAAATCCCAGGAGGTTTGTATTTTTTGTGTCATACATCCCTCAGTAGCAGGGATGGTTAGACTTTTTCAAATACAGGGAAGTGATTTGGTGAGATGGGAAAGGGGTAAGATGTCCAAAAAAGGCCAAGTCTGTGGAAGGTGTTTCAGCCTGGCATGATGACAATGGGGTAAGGAGGAAGGAAAACAAGAAGAATCAAAAATAGACAAAAAAGAAAGGGAAAAGAGTTTGTGGAAAGTAGGAAACAAAAAAAACAAGGAGGAATTGCAACAATATGAAGCACAATAAGCAATCTGTTTTAAAAATGGCAAGTGGAAAAGGACAATGGACAGGGACAAAGAGAAACACTCCAAAAATGAAAAAGAGATGGGTTAAATGGTCTGGGCTTCTATCTTACTGCCAGAAGCTTGCTTGCAACAGGTTGAGTCCTTGCTGCACTACTTGAGTGCTAATAGCTTAGCTAAATGCCCTTGCACACTGCTCTCCTGTATCCCAGCCACCACACCAGCAAGCCTTCACTGGCAAAATGATCTCGTCTGCCCCAGGAGAACTTGCAGAAGTGGATGCAGGCTGTTGAACAGACTAGAAACACTCCATATGTGTTTTCAGAAGAGAGCAGTGCCAGGAGTGCTGCAGAGTCCCTCGCAGTCATTCCCAGTTGGACTGACCCTGCTGCTGGTGTGCTGCAGCGTTACACCCTTTGTGTGCCAGAGTACTTACGGCTCTGGGGTGTACATGGGCCTGGAGCCGTGGCGGATGTACTGCGTCGAGTGGAACACTCGGAACGCCAGCCCAGCCAGGAAATCCCGAGAGGAGAGCAAGCCTGCAACAGGGCGCAGCCGAAAGCCAGTGCAGCCTGAAGGGACAGAGAGACAGCATCTTAAAAATGGCTGATATGTTTGATTTATCCTCCTCCAGACTCCTCACAGCAGGAAAAGTCTGCTGATGGTTGGTTTTGTTTTTTAGTTTTAATCTCCTTATGTTAAATAAAATTTAATTGCAGGCAATTTTCTGCCCAGGTATACCACCAGCACAGTATCTGAGCATCTGTCCCATTGTACCCCTGGAAGCATTAGAGAAGGATCTGGGACACGGGCTAAGTGATGTGCCCAAACATCATAGGGAACCTTTGATAAATCAGGGATTGTTTTTCCTTCTCTGGAAGCACCACCCCCCACTGATGGTTGACCCCTTTCATTCCATTTGGTTCTTTTAGGTGCTTTGAACTTACTCTGCAAGAAATTTGAAACATCCTCAAGCTGGGGAATATTGTCCTCCCTGTAGCCACAGTACTTCTCCAGCAGTGGGAACACGTGGTTGTGTTCATAGCAAGCATGAGTTGGATACAGACTCTTCAGCTCCCTGAAGACAGTTCCCCAAGTTTTCTTTTCTTCTTCTGTATAGGTGACACGAGGAATAGGTTGGCCACTAGAAAGAAAATGGATACCCTCAATAGCAGCCACAGAAAATGTCCTATTCCATCAACATCATGCTCTTTGTCCTTTCCCACTTGCCATTTACAAAACATGTAAATGTTCTTCATGTTGCAGCTTTACTAGGGCTGGCCAGGAGCTGCTGGTGCAGGAGGGGAGATGCTTTTGGGCTGCCACATAGGTGCAAAAGGAGCCTCACTTATCCCTAGGCACTGGCTGGAAAAGACTCTACTGATCTTGGCTAAGATAATGGCCTTTAGACAATGGTCCTTGCATTACTGTGTTAAAAATAAATCAGTGCTTTTTTGTCTTTTAAAGGCATTCTTCTAAAATACTTGCTGGCTGTTGATTTCAATTTCTTTTCCTTCTAGATATGAAGGAGCTATTTTACTTGCTCTAGTGAGCATTATATTAATTATTTTTGTAAAAACATGAAACCATCAGCTCCATAAAACTGTTGCAGTGGCAGAGAAATTCTGATCTGTTCTCTGTGCCATAAGAGGCACAGACTTCAGCCAGTTGGACTTTATAATTGTGAGGAGTACTTATGAGTTAAATCCCACCCTCAGGCCTCCACGTGCTTAGTTGAAGCTAACAGGAGTTGTACATCACTAGCAGTGCAGTTTGGCCTCCTGTGAATAACCAACTTCTTAGCAATAATGTTAAGGTCATAGGTGAATCCAGCAGCTTTGAAAAATCAAAGGGGTTTAAAGTAACTTAATAGGGTTAACAGCACTGCTAGAATAACTCTGAAGCTTTCCAAGCTCCAGAGATCCATTGTAAAACTCTTGATGACACCCCACCATCTCCCACTCCCTCATTTTTCTCTTGAGCCTCAGGGCAGCTCCTCTGGAGAACCATCACTTTCTGTTGCTCTTATATCAGTTCTCCTTGATCTGTGGAGCTTTAAAGACATTGAATTATGAAGATTGCTGGGAGATTTTTTGTTCCTACAGCACTCCTAAATAATCCTCAACTACTTTCCAGGGATACAGGGGGAAGCTCTGGCTTAAAAACCTTTCAAATTTCAATTAAAAAAAAATTTCTAGGGTCAATGGGGCCAGAAGCAAAGTAAGGCAGAGGGAAAAGGCAAGCTAAAAGCAAAGAAAAGAGAAGTCAGGGAAATTGAACATTCAACAGAAACAGTGGGTTAAATCTATCACGAGAGGAGGCAAAAAAGTGAAGGCGAAGTAGAGACAAACAGCACAAAGGAAGAGGACAGAAGAGATGCAAAAGAAGGGGTACAGAAAAGGATTAAATTAATGTTAGGTAGAATACAACACAAGCAAGCACTGACCCATCTCACTCTTGCAGCTGTGTAGCACTTTCACAACTTAAGAACCCTTGCTTTTTCAGTGAAGCCTGATAACTTTGGTTGTTCCCCTCCTCCCGCCCACTTCTCTGTATCTTCTGTGGGATATCAAAGAATAGACATTAGATCTGTTCACATCTGGACACCAAATCTTACCCAAATTTTCTAGCTATAAACTGGATTTCTGACTTTTTTCACCTGACACTTTGTACTTTCCACCTACCAGTCCAATTTTGTCTCTCATTTTTTGATTACATTGTTAGCTCTTTGGCTCAGGGGCTATCTTTTGATCCTCTGCAAAGCATAGCCCAAAATTTACAATATATGTTAGTTTTTTCTTTACAAACACAGCTTTTAACCAGTCCAGCAATAATCAGGCCCAATAGTATTAACCTATACACGTGAGTGTCTCTGGGAACATTTTTTTTTTCTCCTTCAGATCTGATCATTGAAAGCAATCAAATAAGCCTGTTCTGACTGAATTTATCATCTCTATTAATTTATTTTTCTTGGGAAATGAAAGCCTAAATTGCTGATTGCAGCTGGATTAGGCATGATAAAAGTAGGGTAACAGACACAGGATTAGCAGCAGAACCATAAGCTACTCATTATTTTAATAGTGTATGCAGATCCTGCTTTAATGTTAATGATAGGCACTCCTCCCTCAGCCCCAGTTTAATGGGGAATACCAGATTTATTCAATGCTCAGGTCTTTGTAGTAGCAACAGTCTGCTGCTCAATTAGAGAACAAAGCTGGGAAAGAGGGGTGTTGTGGGGAGAGAAGGGAGATGTCTCCTCTGAACGTGTGCCTGGAACAATTTACTTTTGTTTCGCTGCGATTTGGGGATAAATGCACGAACAGGAAGATTTAAACACATGGCAGGGAAAAGCCAAGAGCAGGAGGATGCTTGTGGAAAAGCAGGGCTAGCCAGCAGGGTGAGCAGCCTAGGAGAGGGCAGGAGATGAGGGCTTGCTTTCTGCCCATGCCGTGGGCACTCACTGTCTATAGTTGTAGGCGATATCTGCAAACTCCTTCCTCCGGGCCCGGTACACGGGATCTTTGAACCCCTGAAGAGAAACAGCCACGGTCAGCCCACGCCTAAGTGCAAAAGGTGAAGAGCCTTCCTCGCAGAGAGCACCCTCGGCTGTGGCTGGTGCATCCAAGCGCAGCAAGGTGGGAGGGAAAGCTGCCTCCGCCCTGCCAGGCTCCACTCCCGCAGGGCACCGCTGCCTCCCGGGCTGCAGAGCCACCGGAGCAGCCACTGCTTCGTCCCCCAAGCCCTTTTGTTTCCTCATTTCCTATAATATAGGTAAACTGTTCCTTTACAGCAACAATGAGGTGCTCCTGGCAAGAGCCACCCAGAATTATCAGTGCTTGGATAACCATGCCCTTCTGGTTTCCCGTGGAGCTTGCTGCTGTCCCTGGCACAGCTGGGCTGCTCTAGAGGAGCAGAATCAAAACACATTAGAAACACAAACATCGGCTCGATCGGACCTTTTAGGCAGATTTTTAGCCTGAACCACGCTTAAAAGTGCTCATTTTCCATCTGCTGGAGGATCAGTAGCCATTTAGCAGGCAAAAAAAAACCCTATTTGTAGTACAAATTCAACCATTTGAAGGCAATTAATGACTACAAAGACTGTCTAATAGACCTTGTGGCTGGGAGCTTGACCTTTGTAGCTAATTAGCAACAAACCCAAGGATAAGAAATAAAACCTCTAAATCTTCATCTGGGATAACCATTCTCCTACCCAGTGTGCCTGCTGTTTAGACTAAAAGATCCTCAGGACCAGGAGTGCCTTCACCAGCTGGAGTGCAGGAACATCCTCCTTCCAAGCCAGGATGCCCTTCTGCAGGACAAATTGGAACAGCTCCTGGGTGCTGCAGCAGTCCATAAACATTTCTCTTAGTGCTGAATGGCACAACTGGATTGAGTGACCATAAAACACAACCAAGTACAGGAGGCAGCTGAAGTGGAGTGTAAATTCAAGGGTGTGAATCAAAAAGAGGTAACCAATGGCTGAAAAAAATGCACTGTTCAAGATTAACCTGTCATGGAGGTCACTGTTATTAAATTCCATGCATCACTTAGCTACTAAAAACATGGTCTGCTTTAATTTCTCTTTTTCTGCACTTTATGGACCGTCACGCCTATCTACCCCAGCAGCTGGCTTTCTTTAGTAAGGCACAAGTGCTCACTAACTAATTCTAGGAACTGGAGGAGAGATGCTTCATTCCTTTTTATATATTTTTTTCTTTTCTTCTGGTTCTTTTTTCACATACAATCTTGGTCTATTCCGGCATGACACACAAGGGGGCCATTGGCTCAGTGTACCTCCTTTCATTCTGCCTTTCATATGACCACAGTGAACATCATGAATCATTGTACATGGTACATAACACGTCTCGAATTAAGCAATAGGTAGTGAATAACTAATCACCCCATCTCAATTAAACTAATAGCAGCAATTTTTGGTGCGCTGCATGTAATTTATTTATAATCACCCTATCTCAATTAAACTAATAGCAGCAATTTCTGGTGCACTGCATGGAACTCAGCGTGTTTTGACAAATGAAAATAAGTTGTTGTTTGCTTGGAGAGGGAATAGAGGCAGAAAATATTCTTGTATCTGAACAACCAAAAAACCACAAAACAAATTTTTTTATCAGCTAAGTCAATGAAAAAAAACTTTCTGATGCTACCATTTAAACCACAAACTTTTTTAACCAAGAACCTTTTCTTTTGTTGTGTTTCACCATAAAAGTACCATGTGAGATTTAGCATCCACATAACAATACACTGAGCTAAGTCATGTGTACATAATCAAGGATGAAAAAAGTCTTTCTCTGGGCTATGATATGTTGCTTCTTTTTCTTGTTAGTGATACATAAAGTGAGCCTGAAATCACTACTACATCAGAGCCTCCTGGGAAGACTAGATGTGTCCCTGCAGTGGCCATGTGCTCTGAAAACCACAACAACTTTTAAGATCTCCTGGCATTTGCTCAATTACAGCAGCCTTTAATTATTTCAGATTTATTCCATAACCAGGGATTGGGATGATTATAACCCTAGAAATGTGGCAGACTTCTTGTACCATGTGAGATTCAGTCTACTAGATCTGTACTAAAGAAAGCACATATAAATGAAACATCAGTGCCAATAATTAGAAAAAAAATGCTAAAAATAATTCTTACAGGATGATCAGCATCCAATTCTGCTCCATAGCTTAGGATCTGATTGGCAAACCTGTCCAGCTCCTGGATACTTCTTGGGAACCATGGTACTGCAAAACAGAAAATAAATATAGACTGGTATCCTTTTTTGTTACTTGATTTTGGGCTGCTTTCTGACATTTTCATCTTTTCATCATATATATATAAAGAACCATAGGCAAGGGGCTAAATTCTTTCAATCCTTTTCCTCATAGTAGGAAACAAGAGCAAACCAAGGAAATTGGCTTGAGTTTGTGATTGTTTTACACTGTTGGAAGAATACAGAGCATCAAGAGCATCTGACCCTTGGTGCAGAGCTAGCTTGTAATGTTTATGATTTTCTGTTTATTACTTCTGGTCTCTTGGCTTATCAAAATGCAGAAAATTTTCACAATAAGCCAGAATCATCCCTTTCAAAGGAACAACAAGAAACCCCACAATAAGGATAAAGAATTTTTGGACTGTCTGAAGCACTCTAAAACCCACTTGAGCTAGGATTCTGAAACAAAATGATAAATTGCATCCTAATACCTCAGACTAGTGTCACATCACTGCACTCATTACACAATAATGCATTCACTTGATTAACTGCCTTAGTCTGGTTCTCTACTGCCTTGTAACTCATATCCTATGCACACTGTCTCGGGCACAGCAAGCATGTGAGAAGGGACTGTGTGGGCCACACAGAGTGTAATGCCCATGTGACCCTCTGGTTACAGAAGGACATCAGGTGAAGGACAAAGAAGAATCACAGGGATTTCCAGATGCAATGTGTTGAGATAAGACAACAGTAAGTCAAGCATCTTCACAGCAATTCAATACTGAACAGGGGCAGCCTCTATCAGTAAAAAGTTTGCAATTCATTGAAACTTTCTTGTACTGATGGGTGTTGTTTGCTCAGCCAGTGCTTGGAAAACAGCTGATTCCTCTCCGTGGCTCTCTGCTCAGCTGGGAGTGCCCATGCTGGGCCTTACCTCCCCATCTTACTTTGGGGGCTGTGCCAAGTGAACCTGATCCTCGGCCAGCAGCTGCTGAATGAGTTCTCTGCCTTGCCTCGGTGATGGGGCTCACCCCAGACTTGATGGACCACCTACAGCATAAGAGGATCTCTGTCTCCAGGACTATCCAGCCGTGCTCACAGCAATGGGCTTCTGCGGGGCACCTGCACCGAGGCGCTGGAGCAGCAACAGCGGCTCTACAGGGCTCGCTTTGGGGGGCCGCTGCTCAGCCCCACGCTGAGAGAGGGAGAGACAGCCCACTCCCCTGACTGCTGTCCCATCTCCAGCCTGGCTCCATGCCGGGAGCCCTCACGTTTGTTTCCAGCAGGAAAACTGGCTGCTGGCCAGGAAGATGCCGGGATGCCGGAGCTTTTCGGGATGCAGGGACCCGCCGCGGGGCTCAGTGGTACCCCCGGCAGTGCCTTCTCCAGCCCAGCAGAATCGGGATTTGGTCTGCGTCCTCTCCGGGATGCGCAGGCTTCTCTTTGCCCGAAAAACCAGACCTGAGCAAGTCACTAGATGGCAGCAGCAGACCCGGGAAGGTCTCCAAATGGGTTTCTCTGCTGCTACATGTGCCGCTCGAGAAACAGCTCCTAGCTTCTCGAGAAACCCTCTCTCCCCTCTCTGTTAGAAAGTTTCCTGCACCTCCAACCCCTTCACTTAAACTAGTCACGGGGGGGAGTAAAAAAAAAGGTGTGTTTGATCCATAGAGATCCATGGTTACTACTTACACCATGTCCTGCCCATTTTCTATCTGGGTTTATCTCTTGGCTGTATCACTGAGCTTAGTTTAATGGTGGGGAATTGCTTCACTGTGCTTCAGACTCCCCACTACCAGCCTGGGGTTAGGCACACTGGTGAATGGTTTTGTGTTAGGCACTGGGGAAGAAAAAGCTGCCTGGCAGCCCCACAGCAAAGGATTAGTCAGTGCTGTAAAGAAAACCACTCTTCTCAGGGATGCACCATGACCTGAAGGGTCCAGGCTGTGTAGAAAATTGGTGGGGGCTGAAGTCTGCACTGGATTTCAGCAGTGATGTCTGCAGGGCTTTGCTGGCCTGAATAAGAGAGGTCTCACTGAACAGGGTTTGAACCATTGCTGACTTACCTTCCATACTGACTTACTTTCATTAAATATTTTATTCTCAAGATTGCCTTAGTGCTTGGTGCAGACCTCATTAAAGACTCAAGGCAAAACTGACTCCAGGCTGATGAGGTGTCAGGCCTGGGTGTGGAGATGGGTGACTTGCTTTTCCCCTACACAGGAGCAGCAACTTATCTTCCTGGCATGCAGTCCTGATCCTGCCTACCCAAACACCAGCAGCAGCTGAACGAGAGCAGCTCTGAGCTTGCAGAGTTGGATGAAAGTGGTGGGCAGTGAAAGGGAAATGCCCAAGGAGACTTAGTGCTGCTTGCACCAGCATAAGTTGTTAAGTTGGGTCCTGGAAAGTCCTGAGCTTTCTCAGCTATTAAGGAAACAAGAATCGAAGACTTTGAACACAGTTCTGAGGCAAACACTTCATAAAGTCCATACACCCCTCACATCGAGGTCCAGGGTGAAAAAAGGCTACTGGTGGGTCTTCTGCCTAGATGTGATGTGCCAGGATGCTGTCCCCAGCCCTCCCAGAAACTATTCAAAAGATCAAATCCAATTACCCCCGGCTAAATCTATCCCATATTTTGTTTGCAACATCCTCCTCCCGCCCGTTTGCCAGACTCGCTGTCTGTCTGCACAGCCATTAATGAATTGCCAGGGCCAGCTCTTGCAACACTGGCCCTCTGTGAAGGTCTGAGGAGCAAACGTGGGCTGATCAGTAATAAATATTGATTTGTCTGTAAGTGAAGCAGCAGCATTTATGGGATGGTGCTGGACACCCAAGTGGTGACCAAATTACCGTGGGGTCAAATGCTGAGCAGAATGCTAATAAGCCATTTATATGAGAGGCAGCAAAGCAGGGGCAGCGAGGACTTCTGCAGAATCCTCCACTTGGACCATTGTGAGGAGGGTCAAAGACAGGTCTATGCAATTTATAGCAGTTCAAGGCCCAGGTTTAGCCCTTTTTTAAACAGTCTCAAATGCTCTGGCCAGCCTCAGGGTCTAGCAAACAAGGCCCCTACAGATCCTCAGCTCCCAGCTTGTTTCAGAAATGCAATAAATTGTCTGCATATCCCTAATGCTGCAACAGAATAATATTTAATTACTTTTATTCATGGGCTCCAAGTAGACTGCAGACACCCATCTTGTTTTTCACAAAGAGACATTAAGTGATGCACTGTGATTTTACAACAACTCTTTCCATCTACACAAAGAGCTTTTGGCGCAGGAACTGACTGTCCTACTCATCTGAAGTTCTAAAGCTACATTTGGATTTAGAGCACTTTGCTGGCCTACTCTCACCTAAAATTTCACTGGTGATCCAAATCTGATATTTGTAACAGTGTAACTGTATCATCAAAACTGATATTTGAATGTATCAATTAAATTTTGCATTTAGTGGAGAAAAACTACTAAAAGCAGCTAAAGTGACCCAAAAAAAAATTAAAAAATAAAAAATAAAAAAAAAGAAAAAAGAAGCCATTCCTTTATCCCTAGCCCAAGAAAACACATACACACAAATGTTTAACACTAAGCTATACAGAAGAGGCAGAACAAAGAAGTTTCCTCTGAGTGCCCACAAAGCAGTGTCCCAAGAATGGGACTGTGTACTTCCCACAGGAAACAGAAAAATACAGTTTTTCTTCCTCAAATCATGAGCAGGAGCAAAATCTTTAGCAGGGAAGAAATAAGAGCATCTTAGGCAGCAGTAAAAGAATCAGTCCCATGGGATTCCAGACTGCCTCTGGAAGAAAAACCTTCCCAGCCTTTACCTGCCCACTGAGACGAGTGTGGCAACATCCTCATAAACCATCTGTCTGAGATTTTGCTCCCTGGAGGCATAGTGCTCTTGTTCTGTGTTTTGGGAATAAGATTTCACACAAGCACGTCTGTGGACTATGACCAGATTTGCCAGGAGAATACATTTGAAAGACAAGCTGGCCTAAAATGCAGCACAAAGCCTGTTATTTGTTAATGCCATAGCTGATAAAGGACAGCATCTCACCACACTTCCTACAGCTCGGGCTGTTCCCATCTCACACTGCCCCTGTAGCTGCCTCTGCCCAGGATTTGCCACCCACAGTTCATCCCCTAAGCAGGGCTTGTTTGACCTTTCAAAATATGGTCCTTTGGGGATTTCAGTTTGACTGGCCTGGACCCTTATTACTCATGAGAGGAGTTGAAATTTAAAAAAATAAAAAAAAAAAAAAAGAGAAAGGGAAAAAAGAAATATCAATCTTCCTCTCTTGCCTCAGTAATAAATTGTTCCCATTTTATACTATTTCTGAAACTAACAAACAAATACAAGTTATCCTCTCAGACAGAAGAGGATCAAGTCCCTTTTTGAAGCACTGACAGGATAATCTAGCTCAAAAACTCCTTTGATCAACACAGTAACATGCAGTGAAATCCTAATCCTACAGCTGACCACAGGAGTTTTGACTTCTGTGAGGTCAGAATTTCACATGCAAGACTTTCCAGGATGATATTTAGAGCTGTATCTCTGTCTGATTCGGGCATATGTTTATAGGCAACTTTATTATTTAGTAAAATTTATTATTAACTTCTTTATAGTAACTAGAAAATTCATGTTAAGCCCTAGTAGGTCCTCCATCTTTCTTCTGAAAATAAAAAAGCCCCCAAAAGTGAACCTCTTCAATCTGACATGATGATAAATCACCTAATCAACCTTTTGTCCCTTTGTCTATGAATGGAGAAAACTGACTCCAAAGAGAATCTGCCTTCTTCTTATTCATCTTCAAATGTAATGTCATGGGTGGGACACAAAGGAAACGGTAAAAGGATTACGAGCACTGATCTCAAGAAGGTATTAATGTCCTTTCATGTTGTTCCTAGGAAGGAAGAGGAAGATCCAGACCTAAAGTATTTAAAGTCTGAAATCCTATTAAAATCACATCTGTTATCTGAAAAGGCATTTAAGTCTGTCTCAGACTATCTGCTGGGCAGCCACCACTGCACCAAGCAGCCTCGACTCCAGCAAATCTCTGAGAATTAGGAGCATGAAAAACTCACAAAATCATTCCTTATTTCCCTCTGAAGGCAGAACTGCAAGTGACCTCCCTGGGATTTCTTACAGTAATAGCAAGATAGTCCTGTTCCCACCAAAGTGGGTGGTGAAGCCTTCCTAGTTTCCCATTTCTGATTTCTAGTCAGAATCGTGGCAAAAATTTACACTGACATAAAATCTCTAAATGAAAAACTTATAGTATAGAAAAAACAGAGAGAGAGAAGTGTAATCATAAAGACCCAAGAGGATCTCCTTTACTACAGGGAAAAAAAAAGTAATTTCAGTATGTGACATAGTGAAATAGTCTGAGTCAATGTTAACCTTGTCAGCATATCCTTACCAGTGTCCTTCTTCTTTGTTCGTGAAAGCTCATGGACTGTTGCTCCAATATCACTTCTCAAGGACTTGATGATCTTGTCCAGTGCTGGGACATTCTTGCCTTCCAAGTTAATGAAGAATTCATACTCATCTTTGTTGAGACGGGAAGGTCGGGACTCAATGTGGGTCAAGTTTATACCTTTTTCCTAAAAGAGGGAGAAATTTTGATCCCACAGTTCTTGGGGGAAGGAATAAGACAAAAACTGAATAAATACATGTGTCAGTCAACAAATCATACTGTACCATCCAAATAACTCAAAAGCATCCACTGGACTTGAGGACTTTCACAACAGAGAAAGAAACAGAAAGGAAGAATGAGAAATATGTGGGAGTCACCCTTGTACAGAGCACCATCACAAACACTAGGCACTACTGAAGGCTTAGGGGAAGGTGGAAGCAGAATACAAGTTGTAAATAGGCTTTCTATTGTAAATGGCAACTCCAGTACCTCAAGCACATAATGAGAGCTTGTCTGTGTTGACAGAGACATTTCCCCAGGTTCAACACAGGAAGGAGGCATTCCACCTGTAGAGCACCCTCTCATGGGAAACTGAATGCTGTCTTGATGAGCATCTTGACAGAAGACTAGATGAGCAGGCAGCTGGGCACCCTGTGAGATAAGCTTCTGCCAAACCTCTGCACAGTCACCTGCAAGGCCACCTGCACAGTTTCCAGTGCTGTGAGCAGCTGCTGGGCAAAGATCCAAAGGGAAACACGGATCTGCACCAAAAAAGGCAGCCTCCATTTGTATAAATAAAAAGTTGATGTTCTAAACCACAGAATTGGTGATGTTGATTGGGACCTCTGGAGATCAGCAAGTACAATAACCTGCTCAGGTTGCCTGAGCAGATTGCCCAGGGCTATGTCCAGTCAAGTTTTGAGACTCTTCAGTCTCTCTGAGCAACTGCTCACGAGCCTAATCACCCTCACAGAGAAGGATTTTCTTATCTCAGAAATGCAAGCTCTGTCTCACCAAATATCTTTGCTAACCATCAGCAGGGTCTCCTAGCCCTGAAGAAAGAGACCATTGGCACCTGTAGCATTGACAACTATAGCCAGTGGGAGCCTGACCTCAGACATGCTGCCATGTTGATGTGTAAGTTGCAACTGCAAGAAAGCAGTTGAACAAAAAACTTCAGGAAAACAAACACAAAACCAAACAAAAACAGAAAGTCCAAAAGAAAAGTCTGCCCCCGTTAACTGAACTCAAATGTTTTATTGAGCACTATAATTTGAATATGAAACCACTAGTTTTTTTCCTTTTTTTTTTTTTTTTTTTTAAGAAAAACCTTTTAAACAGGTTTCTATGGGCATTGATTTTGCCACCTGACCTTCCAGTCACTCACACTGGTGCTGCAGACACAGCATGCCATGGCCAGGTCTGGACTTCTGTGCCCTGGGAGGAATACACAAATCTCTGGAAGAAATCTGGGCCAGGCCTGGCCTGAACCCAAGGAATCATAGAATCATTACCCACAGAAGGGTCAAGAGGGGCTGACACATGGTGATCAGCATCCCTGGAGAAACTTTAAGTTTTTGTCTTTCAAGCTAAAGATGGCTCCAAACTCCATGGGGTAAAGGGATGGCCCTGCTGGCGTCAATGTCTAATCTCCTGCTACAGTGGGGTCAGGATTTCTTCCACAAAGTAACACTGAGCATCTACTTTTGACCTACAAGGAAGAAAAAGGGAAGATTTTTTAACTGTACATCCCTCTTTCTAAGCCTCTTTAGGATTTTCGTTGCTCCTCTCAGTGCTTGCACAGCGCTGGAGGGCATCTGGCAATCAGCAGCAAAGGACTGATTTACTCCTCCACAAAAGGCAGTTTATTCCTTGGTAGGAAACATATATGTCATTACTCTGTTCCCTGAGCATTGCACACTACAGATGAACTCAAACTGTTTGGCTAGATACCAATACAATAAGTTGAAAAGGTCAAAAGCACATTCACCAACTGCTGCTCTCGAGAGATGCTGTTCTTGGGGGAGAATGGGCAGCACTGTCCTTGGCCCCAGGGACAGTTTGTTTTAGGCCTCCAAAGCCATTTCCCAAACAGACTGCACATTGTCCCATCTGTGTGGTGAGGCACTGGGAGCTCCTGACAGAGAGCAGCCACAGGGAGCTGCTTCGCTTTTGCAGTGTCTCAGCATCCTCATCCTAGAAGTTTACTTCCTTATGCCTACTCTGGATCTACACTTTTTAGTTTAAAACCATTATCCCATCTGCCATCACAAAAGGCCTTGCTAAAACTCTGTCCCCATCTTTCTTTCTTATAGGACCCCTCTGAGTACTTGAGGGCCACAATAAGATCACTCCAGCACCTTCTCTTCTCTGGGCTGAAAGCTCCTTAAACGATATCCCTTTGTTTTTTGATCAGGTGATTATTCTACTGTACCAGCTCTCCAGCTGGGCTCAGTGAGCAGCTGCACAGACAGCAATGCCCCCAAAATGAATGGAATGATGCAGGGGCTGGGAATGAAGAGACAAACTGCAGGGTGGGCAGGAGACACGCTTAAGGCAGCAGGAGTACCAATACCTCTCAAACTATCACAACCTAAGACTGTGAGACAAAGCAGGGGGGGGAAAGAAGATGGAGGAAGGAGATCATGGAAGAAGGAGCCCACAAAGAGAGTTACCTCTGTTCTTACACCTGAGAGAAACAGAACACCTTCCCACAGAGTATCAAGCTGCTTTGCTGTTTATTTGAGGGATATCTGCCACTCAGCAATGCGCAGAGCCAACCTGTTACCTCTTTGTGCTGAGACTTCAGAACTTCACAGCAGAGAAACTGAAGGGAGAACCCTTCTGGTGACTGTTTTAAGAGCAAGAATCCAGCAGCATATGTCCAATTCCCTGAACTGGCACTCCTGGAGAAATATGTTCTTGCGTGCTGTGCCTTGCTACTAAACCCTTGATTTCAAAATATTTACAGTGGCTCTGTTACTAGAGTTGCTTTACAATACAAGTCTCAATTTCATTCTAGTCCAACTACTCCATCTAGTGTTTAATCTTCATAGTTTCACATTGTTCAGGAGTTTTTTGTATCCTTGATGTTGCCAAATCTTGCTATTGCATCACATTTCTCCCAATAGCTGGTGTTTTCTTTAAAGCTCCAACTTCTGGAGACAAATAGTTACCTGAGAAAGGAGAACAGAGGTATCTTTTTTGTTTAGTTGTACATTTTAAGCAGTTTTCAATCTCTATCTGGTTTTAAGTACAGATTGACCTCTTGACAATGTAGGTCTTCAAAAGTCAGCTAATAAAAATTGTTCCATTTTTATGAGCTATTTTTTGTTGATGGAACCTAACTCCTAACACCTTTGGAAGACGTCAACTATCACATATTTGTGGCTGGATTGACACCTGAATTATGAACATGGCTCTCTTCTGCCCTTCCTATTTTAGAGCTGGTGGGAATCAGATGAGCCCATGGAGTGAGACTAGACATGTCTTAGCTGAATTCATCCCACCACCCATTGCAGCTGCTAGGAACTTGGAGAGCTGGTTGGGACTTCTCTCCTTCTCTTCAGGTTTGTGACCATGGGAGATGTTGAGTCTCTCCTCTATGGACACATCCTGTCATACAACCACGTGTCTGCTGTAGGTTTTGTTTTTGTTAAACCCCTCACTGCTAGGGGTGGAAAACTCAGCTTTTGTTATTTTAACACCCAAATCAACTGTACCTCTATCACTTCCCATTAGAGAAGGGAGTCTCAAGACGTTCTTGGAGCTCCAAAATCAACTTAGAATTAGTTCTAACCGAGTTAGAAGGGGGCAGAGATACAAATATCAATTTAAAACAGAAACAATGGTGGATGCAGGAAGGAGATTGCCCATGTCCCTTCCTGCCTTACCTCACAGTGCTGGATTTCAGCCTTGGCTCCCTTTCAGAGTCTGTGAAGCAGCTCCAGCTCCTTGCCCAGGTTATTCCAGTTATTCCATCTTTACTGAGTACCACCTATGCTGCAGCTGCCCACACCAGCAAGAGAAAAGCAGACTGGTGTTGCACTACACCGGCAGTCTCACTGAGGTCACTGCCAAGAGAGTTTAGTCCCACCCTCTGTTTGATGGCCTGGGCACTGGAAAAGGAAAGCTGGGTGTTCATAGCTACACAGGGAAGCTTTCAGTAGGGACAGATATAACTTCTGAAAACATGAGTTACTACTTCCCATGAAACTCACTCATCCTTCTGTTCACTAATTACTAAATGCTCCTATAGCTGGTTCTAAAACTAATTACAGCTGTGAAATCCAGCTGCAGTTTGTTTTCATGACTGTTGTCGATTAAGTTTGGCTTCATCAGGATACCCCACACTGTTACCAAATGAAGAACTTTTGACCACACTATGGTGCAACTAATAAACATTAAGTGAGAATTTGGGTAAAAATCTCCCAAAAGAAAGATTTTACTTGCACTTTCTGGTACCAAAGAAAAAGAGATTACATGTTCTTTTAATCCTTGCCATGGTATAGTTCAGGGTTTCATGAGGGAGGACACCTTCAGAAGCACAAGTATAAACTCAGTGCTTAATTTTCATGTATCAGAGGACTTAGAAAGTGACAGTGGTGCCTTCAGCCATGGATTCTCAAAGCAAAGGCAAAGACAGCCATTTGATTCAGCTTTACTGAATTCAGCAGTCCAAGAGCCTGCTTCTCATCTGGAGACAGTGCTTCCCCATCTTCTCCTTCCCAGCTGCTAGGGTCTTCCTTCCAAACTCCTGGAGGAAAAGTGTCCTAGAAGAGGTCACTGCCAGCAAAGAGCATGAGAGGGCAGCTGGCCTGGAGCAGGCCCTGGTGTCCATCACTCAGCACTTCTACTCCAGCCCTGAAATTCCGTATGAGGCTTGCAGCAGAATCTGCTACAAAACACGTGGAGCAGGACAAACCAAAAACGTGACAGCATGTGACATTACATAAGTACCTGTGAAGAGGACACTCCTCTCTTTAAACCCATGCTGGTTCTTTAGATCAAGAAGTCCCGTTCTTGTGACCATAGGAAAAGGAGGGATAAGACCAAGGATGTGGATTTGTAAGAGTGTAATGAAATGATCATCACTGTGCATATGTACAGTGTAATGAAAAACAATCCTGTGGTAGAGGCAAGCCTGGCCTGTTCACCTATCGCTGTAGGCACTCCCAACACACCCCCTGGCCAAAGTGACTGTTTTCTTCCCCTGATTTGGAAAAAACCACCACAGAGCCAATACCTTCCAAAGGTAGGGGACAAAGTGATAACAGTCACGTAGGACTGCTTGCAGAATAAAGTTCCTAAAGAGAAGCAGAGCAGTTACCTCTGCTGACTCTGAAAGTGCCAGGTCTCCTTTAGTACAGCCTCTTACTCCCATCCCATCCTTCCAGGAGCAGGAACTTATCCCCATGGGACAGTAACTTACTCTGGGAGCAGGAGTACTTAGTGCAAATCAACTTTTTTTTTTTTGCTTTTGAGCTAGAGCCCTACCCATTGATGGCTGTGCCTTTCACTGAAGTCCTGCTCTGTATCTGAGAAGGTCCAATCAGTGAGGAAAAGATAGAAGGCTGCTCTCTGACAAAGGATTGAGCAAGCTTTTAATGTATCCCAATGCTTGCCACCTAAAAGAGCTGATGATTTACTACTCGTAAATTCATCAGAAAAAGAACTTCAGAAAAGATCTGTGTATTCACAAATCTATGTGGAAAATCCTCAAATTGAAACTGAAGGCAATCCTTTTTTATATGAAAATCCTTATTTCTGATCTTTTTAATGATGAATTTAACTACAGAAAAGGCAGTCTTTGAGGGGGAACAATGTGAGTTTTTCTTAATTTTTTTTCCTTTCAGAATGAACTTTCTTGTTTAAAAAGCTACCTCAATTTCAATAGGCTTTTATCACTAGAGAGAAACAACTATTTCTACTACGTGTAACACTTGAGTCAAAGTGCTCAGTTTTGCTTTTTCAGTTTTGATAAAAACCTAGAAGATTTCTCCTTTTTTTCGCCTCAGCTTATATTCAGAACATATTTGATGTGTCCAGTGAATCAAAAAAAAGAAACAAATTTCACGATGACTGTTCTGTCTTCCTGATTTTAAGCATGATATTTTACTCATGTGTGCTGTTCTGTTTTAGATGAAGGTATTTATTTTATTTTTGGCTACCTAGCTGTCATCTTCTACAACACAAACAGCACAGGGCTGCGCCAAGGAGTACCTCAGAGTACAGCAGATCCCATTAAAGTGAAGCTGGTGTGAAGACCCTGCTGGTGGGTTTGTGCTGTCCCTACAGCCACCCTCAAGCCTGCAATGAGGACAGAGGTGACAAAGGGACTTTTCAAGTACAAAACAGTTGGGTTTTATAAGCAAAAAGTGAATGTCAGCCACATCCCAACATACAAACAGAGCAGTCAGCACAGAAGCAAAGTGGAATCAGTTTTAGCAATCTGCTTATTGCTGAGCATGATTGAGCTGCTAGCACTTTACAGCACATCACAGTGTGAATCTGGCCCTGTGGCCACATCTCTCCACAGGACAGGTGAAGAAGTGGCTGCAGGGGCTGTACTGCCAGCAGTGGCATAGAGCAGTCCAGGAGGAACAGATTCATGCAGTCAGACAAAGATTTTCTAAGGAGAGAGAAGGAACAAGAGCCAGGGATCAGAAAAGCTTAGAATCCTACTGAGGTCTGGTGTTCCCATGAGTCTTCCTGAGTAAACACGAGAAAAAATTGGAAATAATCAAATATGTTTTGGACATAAAGCCAACAGAAAAAAAAAGCTGAGTTCATTGAGGAGATCAAGAAAAAAACCTTCAAGCTAAACAGGAAAAACAAAAGTTGTCACTGTAGCCACATACTTGTGTGCAACTGGGACATGAACAGAAGACTAGAGTTTGGGTCTTTGAGCAAAAACAAATGTGAGAGCATGCAGTACTCTGCCAACTGCATGAGCAACCTGAGGGATGTTTGAGTAGGACAAACATTACTTTTTCCACAAAACACATTGAAATTCTCTTAAACTTGCTGTCTCAGAGGACATAATTCTGTGCCATGAACACTCTGTAGTCTCTAGCCTTGAGCTTCCACCTACCTGGGGGAGGCTCCCCTACCTTCAGTCCATCCTGGTTCCCATAATGGGGGCTTACCCCTTCCATCTGGGCCATGTCTGGACACCAATTCCTTTCCTGGGTGGTTTGCTCTGTGGGTGAGTAGAGATTCTACCTGCCACAATGCCTGATGAGCCAGAAGTCTTGGACCTCATCATATCCAGGGGCAGACCCAGCCTAGAGCACAAGCCCAGAACAAGCTGTGACAGGGGCTAAATCTGGGCAGTTTCACCCCAGCACAGGAGCGGGACATGGGCAGGATGTGCATCCCATGAAGGGACTCAAGAGTGGCTGAAGTATTACTCCCAGAGTAACATTTTATTTTTTTTTTTCCAGTTCTTACACCAAAGAGAGGATGAACCTTCCCAGATCCATACAGAAACCTTCTCTACAGAAAGACATCCTGTGTGCTGATGGCAGCTCAAGATGTCTCCTTTCTTTAGATATCCCCTTAATTCCCTATGACTCAGCCTGGACCTTGCTTCCATGATTCCTTCCCTGGGAGAGAGGGCAAATTTTCAAGTCTTTTATATTTACAGCTCATTCAACACTCCTCCTCTCCCCATCATATTCCAGACTAGTTTTACAGACTGTCTAGAAAATAGGAAAAATTGTCAAAGCCACTGCTGGAGGCAGTGTCCCTTAATCACTCCCAAATCCAAGCTGGGAGGAGAGGGTTGAGCTGTGCTCACTCCCTGCATTCCCATGCATGAGTGCCCAGGGAGGTGCCAAGAGTCTGGGCAGCTCTGAGCCTCAACAAGGAGCAGAAAGCTTACAGACATGCAACACATGGCCATCAGAACCAGCAGCTGCACAAGGTGTGGACCCCCTCCACGAAGTCAGTAATTGCAGCACCACAGCTGCTCCTGGAAACAGTCTGATCCTATTTGTGGCTTGTCAGTTTTCTCTTTTCCTTCTGCATGTGGCTGTGTGAGTCAATGACAGCTGGAGCAGTCATCCTCACATCTCCTCCTGTGGGGCCCCTCTGAGACAAACCCACCACATTTCCACAAGCCAGCAACAAGCTGATGACACAAACCAGGGGACAAGGCTGGGTATCTCCCTGCCCAAGGAGCCCACCCACAGAGAATCTGAGCTAACTCCTGTAGCATCTCACAGTTAATGTTATTAGGCAGTGAAGGAGTACAAGACAAAACAATTCCCTGAAGTTCTTTCTGTGTGTTTCCACTCTTCACCTGCATATCGCCACTTTCCCTGTCTGTGCTGTGGATGTCACTGGGCACAAAGTCTGTTTCTCTGAGGCACCACAGCTATGACCCAGGTGGAAAAGGGGGGAAGGTTATCTCAGCTGGGCATGTATGTGAGACTTACACCTCTGTGCACTTCTTGGAATGGAGTCACAAGAGCCCAAAGGCAGCTGGTTCACACCAGGAATTCGCTAACAACAGCCCTGAGGAGCTGTTCTCGTACCATTAAATCCCATCCACCCACCCATCCGTTTCCCCACTGCAATGCCAAATGTAAAACTGATATAAGAGCAGCTACGCCAGGTCTCTTGTCAAGTCCTGATGCTGGAGGAGGCTGCAATTTAGCACAGAAAGAATTGGCTTTGTTGGGATGGAAAACCAACTGAGTCCCAACCTCTCAGCTACAATCAGGGTCACTGGGAAAAAACATGACTCAGATGGCCTAGTTTAGGTATCTGCTTTGGGGAAAGAAAAGTCACATCCAAAACGTGGTTACTTCTCTCTTTCCTGTACTAGCTCCTCTACAATTTTTTTCTTTAGAGCTGGCAGCAATTTAGTTAGTAGACAGCAATGCATTTAATGAGAGAATATCTGGTCTCATTAATTCACTTACAGACATGCACATCACTGACATATGGACATTTTGCAGGACTTTATTGGTCAGTTTGTAGATTCAGACTTGCTCTTCTGTTGTTGGTGTGAATTTCCTTTTATCTTAGTGAATTAAATATGGCCTATTTTTCTTTTGTACCCATAACACATAACCTTTCATTTCCTGGTAAATTCAATTTAAGAATGGAAAATATGCAGGCCACAACTTTTTAGAAAGAAATTTCTGTTTTCAGGCACAACTATTACGCAAAAAAAAAAAAAAAAAAAAAGCCACAGAACCAATATAAAAGTGTATTTGCTTGGGAGCACAGAGTACACAGTTGTGTGTGTTGCAACACAACCATCCTGAATTGCAAGGGTTTCGTGCTTTTCAAACAATATTCATGACATCTGGACATTTTTCTGCAAGAATAAATAGGCACACAATGTCCTGAAAGGTAAATGGCTCCTTTTTTCCCCTAAAGATTTTGAATCACTCAGCATAAGTTACTGAGTCCCACTGGTGTAAAAAAAAAAAATTGTCATTTTATGCTGTTCTGTAGGCACCCCCTACCCACTCTGTAGAAGTACTGAAAGTGGGAGATGGTAGAAATTTTTATATCAGACTTATTGAGGTGGACAAGAGCTAAGAGCTGCCCCCAGCAGAATTACCTTGTGCAATGTGCATTGGGAGTCACATGGCTCACATGCAGGTTATATTTGCCTTACAAGTTATAAGGCAAATTATTTAGTTTTAAGTCAGTCTTACAGCCCAACTTACTCCTACCTCTTACTACAGCGGTTATAATTAAATATTTCCCTCTTAAGTGGAAAAATTGCATTTTTCCCCACCCTTGTGTCAGTTAAAAGTAGAGGTTTTAGTTTAAAAAAGCTACCTCTTCTCCAAGACTTTAAGGGATTTTAAGCCCAGAAAAGAAATGCAAGCTGCTTTCCCCTGTAATAGCAAAGAAATAGAATCACAAACCAAATCTCCAAGACCCTGAGAAAACGTGGTTGCAATGCAAAATTGTAAAGACCTGAAGGAAAATCTTTACCTCAAATGTGCGCAGGACTTTAGCCAATGCCCCAACTTCTTCTTTCAGAGAGAAAATCAAAGAAATCACACCATTTTTATTGGGGGAGTCTTCAATGTACCTAGATTCCTGAAAGGAAAGGAAAAAAATACACAAACAAAAATTACTACCATTCACCCTAGGAGTCAGTTTTGCCTTTCTCCGTTTCCCTCTTGCACAGCACCAGTGATGTAAGGAGGGTGTAAAACAGCTCTAAGTGGGAATCAAGGCAACTGTTGCTGCGAGAAGCAGAGCAGCTGTGGGGCTGCTCTGATTTATGGTGGTAGAGACACAAATCCCTTCCCTCAAACTGGAGCCCTCATGAGAGCAAGGTAGTCAAAAAGAACATTCAAATAAGCCTAACACCATCCTTGCCTCACTTCACCCCTCAGGGAGGACTGAGAATATTACTGCACTTCAGTTTCAGCTACAGTGCAAAGTCTGTCCCTCAGGCTTCCCTTCCATCAGCACTCAGGGTTAAGCAGAGTAATGTAGATGTGCTCTGTGCAGAGATGCAGACCATGATCTGTTTCCCTTCAGTTCTGCTTGTACCTTCCAGGTACCCCCAGGAGAGAGGGGTAGTCACAGGAAGGATGGAAGGTGATTTTAAAACAAAATAACATCAAGCAAAGAAAACCAAAGGGGAAAAAAAAAAGAAAATTATTCAAGTAAACAGTTAGATCTTCCCTAATTCCCGTAATGAGTAAGGATTCAATTAGGGCAAGATGTGTTTTCATTTATATTTGTTCCTTTTTCTTATTGATTTTCTGCTGTGCAAATTCCAAAAGGAAATTTCCAGTAGTCTCAAAGGTTTATTTTTGTTATTTTCACAGTTCTCATTACTAGAATGTCTTTGCATGTCTTTACATGTGTTTCTTTTCACAAAAGCTCTGTTAAGCAGGGAAGAGCTATTTTACCACTTCAGAAAGATTAAACTGAGCCCTGGAGTAGAGGCAGATCTTAAAAGCTGGGTACTTGGCATGGTACTTAATTTTCCTGATATCAGAGTAAATGTGATGTACAACCACCACAAACTTTTGGAGGCCACATTAATATCTCATTTGCTTGTTTATTTCATTTAAAAAAAAAAACATTTACTGGCCTTGGACAAATTGCTTGTGGTTGGCATTTCAAAGATCACACCAGACATCTGCAACACAGATGAGTCCTGGTGTAACAAGTCCTGGGCTAAAGCTTGATTCAAGGTACTCATTCAAATATTCCTTATAAAGATCTGTATTTTTGGGCAGAGCTCGCCCTCATTATGGCCATTGCACAATTAAACATATAAATCAGAGTAAAAAGAGTCCCAGTTCCCAAATATTGTCCTCAGTAGAGATAGCCTTTTCAGAAGACAAATTAATAATCAAACCCAGCTGCCCTGAAGCCATAAAGTTCTTGGTGGGCCTACATTTCCTGAGGCAGAGCTATGAAGAGCTGCCTTCTTTTGTAAAGTAAATAATGCTGATTCTTCAAGCCATCTCCAAGGAAGCTGCTAACAGACTGGCCACACATTTTTCTACCCAGCTCTGTTTCCAGAGGCTGAAAAGGTTTTCCAAATGTCTTCCAGCTTTATGAGGGACCTCTAGTGGGAACTGTAGTAGAAGTGCTGGCTTTATGCACCAGAAGGAAGATTGCCACCTGTTCAGCTGTGACACTTCCTGCAGCATCTGTGTGTCTCCTGAGTCCTCATCCAGCCAGGGAGTCAGCCCAGCTCCTACACGGGGAGGACCAAGAGGAAAAGCAGCTGGAAGTGATGTGTCAGCTGGCTAATGAAACCCATTTACACCTCAAGCAACCACAAGGGAAAACGATGACAGAAGTCTGGCAAAAGTCAAAACAAATGTCTGTAGTACTGAAATTTTATGTTAGCGTGACCAAAACTGTCATCTCAAATACTGTCCATGCATTGATTTTTCCTTCTGTTTTCACCCACCACAGCCAAAACTGATCTTAAGGACAGAACTGGCTCCACCACTGTCTGTTCAATGGATCGAGATTTTGGTTTTCACTGTCTGCAATGAAACTGCTCTAAAAATCATGCAGTTATATATTCAACATATTCTTGCCAAGTCATGCTGTGAGGACCAACTTATATGACAGCTTGACTTGAATGTGTGTGACAAATGAAGAATTTGTGGTTTGGATACTTGCAAGGGATATAATGCAAAGTTGAAGTCCTGAAAGGTAATTCTGATGATTCTGATCTCTTTGTACAAAAAAGCCTTAAAGAAACCTTTCAAAACTTACTGGTCACTAGCCTTGATTTGTTGAGATCAGCTGCTTTCAATCTGTCCTCAGTCATTTTCCCATTCTTGTAAATTGATTTATATTGGTGCTCAAGAGAAAGGCACACTGTAGTAGGGAGTAGGCACAAGTGCTGTAAACAGCCTCATACTTGCTTAACTTCTTGCACATCTGCATATGCACTCAGTTCCCTGGAAGGCCTTTTAACAAGCATCAGTCCATGCCTGAGGCTGTCACAGAGGTGACATCTTTAATTGCAAAGGGGGAGAAGATTAAAATGATTGTTTTCATGGTACCCAGTTCTTGTCAGTATATAAGGAGGCAGCCTGCATCAATACACACTGCAGACAATAAACCTCAACACATGCACTGGAGGTGATAGCAGCAAAAACACAGCCAACTCACATTATTGTTGAGCTTTTTGTAGTACTTATGCATATTTTAACTGTTGATCAGTTTTTCCATTCTTATTTTGGACTTTAACTTCTCATTCCTCAGCATACATGGAGGAATTGCAGCTTTGGGGTAGTTCTACTCTTCTGTTACTATTGTGATTATGATTCAGAGTTGAAGAAATAATTTTATTGTGTAGAAACATTGTTTCTGTGATATGTATATGTGATTTATAGTGTGCAGTAAATTCAGCTCTAATTTTCTTCCAGCTCTGTTGTTTTCCAGGAAATAAAATAATAACTAGCTAATGAGCATGAACAACCATCCCTGGACCTAACACTATCTCAAAAAAAGTGTTATGTAGATGCAATTTACCTCACAACAAACCTGCATTTTTAGTTAGCCGCTTTGCACATAGACTGGTATTGCCATTCTGACAGAGGTGGCAGTATTAGGGGTCAAAAACACAATCTTGTCAGCCTTCTAATCCATTGCTGAGATATTTAGCTAAAGCCCTTTAGAGTGAATTCCAACACTGATAAAGCCAGAGAAAGCTTTTCTTGTAATTTCCAGGATTAAAAATTTTCACCAGTCTGCTGTACATTTCAAACTTACTAGATATGCAACATGGGGGAGGGGGCAGGGAATATTTCAAATTAAAAGATTTCTAAGTTACTTGTGAACATGGAACTACTTTCCAAGTCAGATTTCTTAAGGCATTTAAATGCTGATCACTGCAGTTCATTGGAACCAAGCAATTACACAGCTTGGCTAAGCAGCAAGGTGAGACCCTAGAGAAATATTGTGGGAGTTCAGCCTCAGCACACAAAGCAGTAGGAATAGAGGCATCTCTGCTCTTATAAAAAATAGAAGCCTCTTTTTTTGCATATCTGATGGAGCTTGTCTCTAGCTTCAGCAGCATTGCATAGGACACACAAGTGCAGAATTTTGTCCTAATAATTAACCATGCTGGCCTCAGGTTACATCACTTGCCCCTGCAGTAACATCAGTGCCTGTATTCAAAGGCATGAACTTCAGGTCTTTCCTGTATTTCCCAAAGTAAAGAGTTCAAAGTCAGTCACTAAACATATAAAAAGAGGACAAGAGAGACCCAAAATTTAACAAAAAGCTCCACCAGAAGAACACATAACTTCATCTGTTTTCCTTTAACAAAATAAGACAGCTTTCTTACATCACACACGTTTAAGACCTCCAGTAAGCTTCTGGTCTTTTCTGATGCTTTGTTTTTTTTGCCATGTATGCAAGGATACTGTTGCAATGTTTGTTTGCATTCTCACTGCCCTTTCGTGAGCACAATTAACAGCAGACAAGTATGGGGGCTGCCAAAACTGTTCAGGTATGGCAAAGCATCGCAAGAGGCCACCTTGATTCTTCCCCTCTTGGGTCACACTGCCTCTCAGAGAGTGGAGGACAAGCATAGGAGTGCAGGACTGAGGCAGGACATCCCTCCACCTCTACAAAAAGCAGGCACAGACCCCCTCACTTACCAGGAAAGATTCACCATTCATTTTGCAGTGCTGTGAGTCCATGTTGCAGAAGCCAGCAACGCCCACACCAAGGAGGCCCCTTCAATACAGCAGGTGAAGCCTTCAGACCTAACTGCAGTGGCCAGAAATCCGTGCAAAGGTACTTAAAGTGGAGCAAGCAAGGCGAAGCCACCCCCTTCCCCAGCTCCCTCCCCTGGACAGCGTGCCAAGGGGGCGTTCTCCCTGCACGCCCCCCCCACCCACCCCTGGCACACGGAGCAGCCGCTCCACGCTGACCATCCCCTGTGAGCCCCACGCCTGCCTGCAGCAGCCCTACAGCAGATTGTTTCTAGCTGCACCCAACGTGGAGGAGCAGCATGCTCTGAATTAACAGCCTTCCTCCTCCTGATCAACATCAGCTGTTTTCATTTTTTCACGTCAACACATCGTTTTCAGTTCAGCCTCGGGCCTGCTCCTTCCCACTGCAGCTGCGTGTTCAGCCTCAGGTGGGTTTCCCATCGGAGTCACTTCCCTTGGACAGACATCAGACGTTCTCCAGGATGTGTTCTTTGGATGTCAAACATCAGCCATGGAAGGCTCTGGCAAGGCACAGCAGCTGAGGGATTTGTCCTTTAATAGGGCCCCTGGGACTGCTTCCAAAGAGGTCAGAGAGCAGCAGGCACCACCCCGCTCACCAGACACTGGAGTGAGACACCCAGTACAAGGGAAACGTGAATTAGGAGTTAGCTGCATGAACCTCACACTGGGATATGAGCCTGAGCATGGGGGAAGGAAAGAAGGTAAAGGAGGAAAAGGAGCAAGAAAGAGTAGGTGAGAGCTCCAGGACAGGAAGATGAGGAAGAACTGAAGATGTGTTTTTGTGCATATGGTGTCAGCACAAGGGGAACAGGGTGGGACATATAAATGATTTCAGGTGAGTACAGTACTGATATGGAAGAGCCCAGATTTGGCTTAATAAGAATCACCAAAGAGGGTAAAGGAAATTAGAAAACTGTAGCCCAGTATAGGAAGGCAGGTGAAAAAATGAAGCAACTAGGCAAGTATCTATCTTGCTATTTGGGAAGGTGAAGTCTTCAATAAACTTTTAGAGACAAATTGTGCCAAGGCAGGTAATCTTGGTGTATTTTCATGATGAAGACAAATTCTCTTTACAGTTATTTTGTCCTTGAGGGAAGCTCTACTACACACACCTCTGCATGTGCTAGTGGTGAACACTAGCAAAGACTTACTGTAAATTGTTCATATGCAAAAAACCCCAGCAGCCTTACAGTGGGGAAACTGAGTGGAGCCATTTCCATGGTTCTCAGTCCAAATCTGTGTTGGACCCCATGACTGTGGAGTCAGAATTCATCCCACTGAAATGATCAATTATACAATATGCATCTGCAGTAACTCAGTGCTTTGGGTACAAATACATAGCTTTTTCAGCAGAGCTGCTTCTTTGTGCATCCTGAAACTGCCTGTAAGGATAGAAAGTTATTTCTGAAGTGATCAGCAAGCCTGTGTTATGGACTGGCAGGTCAAGATAGCCAAATATGATGCACACTAAACACACTGGACACTGCTCATATGACAGTAGGATGGGGCAAGGAAAGACAGAGCAGCAGGAGAAAGTATCCTCAGTAATTGCCAGGAGTAGAAAAACTACTGTTTTTTTAACTACTCAGCCAGTGAATTCATTAAATAGCCAGTATTTTGTGTCCTGTGTTTGTGCAGCACAAGGCACAGCCCTATCCATGACACAGATACATGAAGGCTACGTTGGAAAAAAAAAAAACCAACAATGAGATGAGCATGGTGACAACTCTGATTAGAGCCCATGTGCAGGACAAGACAGACTCCAGGAACTAGTCTTGTTTACTTTCCCCACACACCATGCCTTGCCACCTGATGTATTTTTCAGTGAGATAAACTACTCTTTCCTCTGTTTGTGCCTTCCTCTTTCTTTCTTTATTCCTTCTCTTTACACTAGTCTTTTATATCTCTTTTACTACTTTGTGGCTTTTACATGCTTTTGGTCTTTGTTTCTTCCCTTTCTCCATCCCTTTTCTCACACATGTTCACTCTCTACCCAATGGTAGTGGCAAGACAAAGTGAAATATTAAATACCCAAAATACTGCTCATGCCAAATCTTTGTCATTATCTATTTTGCCTCCTACCCCCCGCTTTTTTTATTTATTTTGCAGGACTATCTCTTAACCCTGTTGTTACACAATCATAATAATACCACCAGTGTATTGCCACCAGTTCACTGTTTAAGCAGTCTGCACTGTCAGAGGCTGTCTGGTCACAAAAGGTACTGGCTGGAGGAAACAAAGCTCCATCTTGCCAGGAGGAATTCCCAAATTCTCTTGTTCTGGAGCAAAGTGGTACACGGGGGTGTGTGAGTATGTGTGGGCCCAGTGATGCTACTCTAGGAATATGCAGTTGCATCAGCAGCTGTTACCTTGGGCCCTTTCAGAGTCCAAACTGCTGGAGCTTCCCTGTCCTCTTTGAAGTACTACTTCAGCGTGCCAAGCATGCGTTCATCCCCTGCAGTGACACTGACAAACAGGTTTTCCCACTTGTGTTTCAGGTTCCCTCGTGTGCCTGATTCCCGAGCCGGTGTGAGCACCTCGGCTTTAAGTCTGTTAATCCTGACTTCTGCTGCAGCATCTCTCTCTCCTTTCAACCATTGATATGGTTGAAATATGCACTGATATCCCACCTTGCCTTTGCCTAAAAACATGTGTTCTCCCTCCAAAAAGCACTTTCTTTGTGTATGCACACACCACTTGTAGTCCTTTCTGGCTGTGCTCTCAGCCACAGCTCACAGAGCTCTTTGCACTGAAGTTGGCAGTCTCCCCTGGCCGGCATGATGCGAGTTCAAGGGGCCATGGACTTTGGCTGCTCTTCAGACTGCTCTTTGCTGCCCATTTGCAGAGTGGCAGCTTCCCTGGAGCTGTGAGTCTTTGTGTCTGGGTGAGGATGTCCCTTCTCCTGCCAGGACACTGGGCCTATCCTTGGCCGGCGGCTCCCTGCCTTCCCTGCTGGTCCAGGATGTCCCAGTGCATGTGAGAGAGCAGTGAGCAGTGGAAGGGGGATTTTCTAGTGAAAAGAGAAGCTTGTGGAAAAAGTTTCCAGATGAGGATTCATGAATATCTTAGGTAGTTTGTGTGTGTGTGCATGTCAGGGGCACATCTCCCTTATCAATATCGTGCGTGCATTTACCAGAGGTCTCAGGATGCTGTAGCTCTCGTTTACACCCCAAACAAGCAGCATTTCCTCGCACCTCCCTCTGCATGGTGCGGGCAAAGCCGCGCAGCCGTATCCCCTCTCACTGCAGCGCCGGGCTCCCTGACACCTCAAGGCTGCAATCCCCCCCCGGATTTCCCTGGCTCCTTCCGTGCCGGGCGCGGGTGGCCGGGAGGTGGCACTGTGTCCTCACGGCAGAGGCGGCTGGCGGAGCGGGGACCCCCCTGTCCCCTCTGCCTGCCCTCGCCGGGACCAGCGGGGGATCCGCTTCCCAGCCTGCGCAGGCATCACCCAAACCCTCTCCTGCCCCTCCTGCCAGGGACCACCGCCTCGGAGGGGCCGGGAACAAACCACCTCCCACCCAAGAAATTCGGCTCTCCAAAAAGCGGCGCTGGGGGGTGTGTGGGAGGGCAGCTCGGTGTGATTTATCCCCCGGGGCTGTGACGGACGCACAACTCGTGGCCGCACAATGGGGCCACCCTGCGGGCGAGGAGGGCAGGGGAGAGCGGGCGGCACCGCCCGGCTGGACCCGCGGGAGCTGCAGAGGGGCGAGCGGGACGGGACCGCAGGGGACAAGCTGCTTCGGTGGCTGGTTTGGTTTTGGGTTTTTGTTTTGTTTTGGGGTTTTTTTGCTTTCTTCTTTCTTTTTTTTTTTTTTTT
>NC_031773.1:52858193-52860905 GCF_001522545.3 Parus major | reverse complement strand
AAAAAAAAAAAAAAAAAAAAAAAAAAAAAAAAAAAAGCAAGGACTTCAAAAGACCTGATGAGTGTGGCTACAATTTAAGCACACAAAATGTCACTAGAAAACGATGACAGTTCCAGATTAATAAATAAATAAATAAGAGAAATAAAAGTGGCAAATGAAAAGAGCAAGGACAATTTATCTTTATATTAGAATTAAGAATTTTAAGGCGCAGGTGCAGGACTGTGCATAGGAGTGGGTGAAGGCAGGGGACCTTGGAACGATATTTATTATCTAGGAATCTGGTCCCTTACTCTGTGCAATGAGCACAGCCCCAGAGCCCTTGCTCTGTGCAGTGAGCACACAGAGGAGCTGCTGAGATCGGAATTACCTCAAATGTGATGGGTGAGTTTGTTTCCCACTGGCAGTGGGAGGAAAGAGACAAGGGAGGAAAAGGCTCTGACCCCCTCATCCATCCCCCCCACACAAACACATACCATGACCCAGGGTAGCCAAATGACCACAGGGCCACAGAGGCACAATTACGTGAGTTACACTGGGTGACCTCTGGGACTCACAGGCTTTGCCTTTTTAAGAGCCCTCTGAAACTGGAGAAGAAGGGACCCAGAAACTCCAATCTCATTCTGCCTCTTCCAGGAAAAAGGGCAGGAATGTCCCTATACGGTGTTTCTATACCAGTTCTGGAATTGGGCTGCTCCAAGAAGAATTACTCTGTTTATATATATATATATATATATATATAGTTTACAGGGCTGTAATTATTTTGATATTTCTGTTTGCACTTCCCAAAGTCACAATGCAGAGCTGGTGATTCAACAACTGCTTCCAGTGCAGTCTGTTCTGATATCAGGCAAGGGATGTTGAAAAAACCATCCAGGAGACCTGGTACCGAACATGGAGAGTTCCCCAAACAGGAAATACAAGCAAACATTTTATCCTGCTAGGGTCTGGCTGTTGTGCCCAAGAGTGGATAAAAGAAGTTAAAACATTTCCCATGTGATTTCTCCCTTCCCAATAGGCTAGAAGTCAGAAACAGGTCAGCGATCAGTGAAGAGGCCCCAGAATAAATATGACCACACAGAAGTACTTCACATTTTTCATCACACGCACCTTTAAAGCTGACATGTTAAAAAACCACAAAAATTCTAGCTAGCAGGTGCACATTGAGGCTCTCCTGTCCTATGTTTCTGATTAGCACTTCTTAAACTCACACACACAGCCAGTGTCAGAGATCCAGGGGCAGATGAGAAGTGATTCCTGCAGCTCCAGGCTACTGTAATCCAGGTCAACAACAGCACAGGGATTACTTTTGCAGTCATTTCCACTGAAACTTTAACATGGACTGTGCAGGTCCCCTCCTTCCATGCTCTGGAAGCTTTTGGAGCTGGTACTCCTACCAGGGATTAATGCCACCTGCCAGGGACTTTCTAGTGACATATCACCATGGCAAGGCTGTGGTACCATGGCTCTCCTCTTTTTAGTGGGTTAGAGAGCACACACATCTGACTTTACAGGGTAGAAAGGTACAGAGAGAAGTGGAAATGAGACAGAGTAGAAGGCAGAAAATGTTCTAAAGATTTCAGAAATACATGGATCTCTGAAAGGCAGGAGGACAGGGACAGAATGCCCTGATCAGCATTCTCCCAGTGCTGAGCCTGTCCATGACTCCCCAGGCTGCCTTCACCCTTGCAGCCCCAAGGGTCAATGTGACCCCAAGGCACACCAGCCTCAAACTCTCAGCACCTCAGTGCTGCTTTTCCTCATTTGGTCCTGAACCACAAGTGAGACTTCACCTGGGAGCAGCGATAATTTCCCCAGGAAAATAGTCCACGTCTATCCTGACTCCCCAGTTACAGGCCAATGCCATTGCTTGCTTGGAAAGCTGGTGACAATACTTTCACTTTGCAGGGTGCTGCAGAAGGAGCAGGGGGTCTGTGGCTTCCCCGGGCCCAGCAAGCAGACTGTGTGACCTGGGAAATGGGATCTGGCAGTGAACGGCGGGCTGACCCCACACCTGCCAGCTCTGCCCGAAACACCCTTACTTTATGAGGCAAGCCTCCTCCCTCCCCGTGCTGGACCGTGCGCGTGGGACGTGCCCAAGAGCGGCTTGTCCTTTCTCTCCTGACAGGCTCACCCTGCGGTGCTCAACATTCCAGAGGGGTAATTCGAGGTGATTTCTCCCGAGAAGCCTCTACCCTGCTCTGCTCTCAGCCGCCCTCCTCCTATCACCCAGCGCGGCTCACCCGCCGTTGTCGCTGGCTAATAGAGCCATCAGCCCGTCCGGGGCGTGCTCGGCGCCGGGCACACGCGGCTCCGGCCGCTGGAAGCGGGCGGAGACGACAGCCTCCGGCGGTGGGGCTCGGACACTCACGGAGTCCAGCCTGGCAGCGCTCGGTGAGCGAAGGGAGCGATACCAAGCGTCCCGGTGCTCTCTAGGGACAAGGAGAAGCCGATGTCCCGCACACGAAGTTTCCCCGAACGCGCCGCATCTCGCAATAGCAAGGGCGCTCCTCCCGCGGACGAGCACCGCTTTGCCTGCCCACGCCACGGGACATCTCCGTGCCTACACATCCCGCAGCGCGGCTCTCCCTCCCCTCCAAACCCCGGCAGGTGCCGCTGAGGTGGCCCCAGCAGGGGATGCCCCGCACACCTGGGGGCTCCGCCGGGAGCCACCCGCTGCCTCTCCCTCAGCCGGCTCCGCACCCCGGCTCGGAC
>NC_031773.1:52852602-52857900 GCF_001522545.3 Parus major | reverse complement strand
GGGGGCTCGTGTGTGTGTGTGCGTGTGTGTCTGTCTGTCTGTCTGTCTGTCTGTGTGGGTGTGCGTGTCCCGCGCTGAAAAGGCGGCGGCGCTCCGCGCATCGCGGCCGGCAAAGCTGGGGAGCGCGGAAAGCGCAAGGTGCAGGGTGTGCATGTGTGTGAGCGCGGGGGGTGGCGGGGGGAGGTTTGTCTCTGTGTGTGTGTGTGCGTGCGTGTGTGCGTGTGTGTGTGTGTGTGTGTAGGAGAAGGGGGGGCGAGCCCCGTCCGCCCCTTATAAGAGACACAATCCTCAGCCACTTTTTTGCAAAAGGGGCTTTGCAAAGCAGCCTGCGCACACGCGAGCGCCACGAGCCTCCCCGCGGCCGCCGCACGGAGGGCGAGAGGGAGGGGGGCGGGCAGAGCCGCCCGCCGTCCCCGCCGCCCGCCCGGCTCTGCCGTCCGCTCCCGTTAGTCTCCGCTTCCCCTTTCCCCTGTCGTCTGTTGCCTAGCTCATTATTTTTTATTTTTTTTTTTTAATTTTAAATTGAACGGGCAAGTTTTTTTCTTTTTCTCTTTTTCTATTTTTTCTTTCTCTTTTCTTTTTTGGTTTTTTTGTTTGTTTGTTTGTTTGGTTTTTTGGGTTTTTTTTTTGTGGTGGTGGTGGGGGAACGGGGACCGACCGTCACTCGGGCGCCCCCGCCTCGCAGGACTCCCCCTCGCCCATGGCCAGCGGCAGCCCCGCCAGGATGTCCAGCGCCGCCGGGCAGCCGCCCTTCCTGCAGCCGGCGTGCTTCTTCGCCGCGGCGGTGGCCGCCGCCGCCGCCCCTCCGGGGCCGCCTCCGGGAGCGCCACCGCCGCAGCTGAGCCCGGCGGGCGGGCAGCCCTCCCCGGGCGGCAAGCCCTCGGCGCCGCGGGCGGCCAAGCGGCAGCGCTCGGCCTCGCCGGAGCTGATGCGCTGCAAGAGGAGGCTCAACTTCAGCGGCTTCGGGTACAGCCTGCCGCAGCAGCAGCCGGCCGCCGTGGCGCGGCGCAACGAGCGGGAGCGCAACCGGGTGAAGCTAGTGAACCTGGGCTTCGCCACGCTGCGGGAGCACGTCCCCAACGGCGCTGCCAACAAGAAGATGAGCAAGGTGGAGACGCTCCGCTCCGCCGTCGAGTACATCCGCGCCCTGCAGCAGCTGCTCGACGAGCATGACGCCGTCAGCGCCGCCTTCCAGGCAGGCGTCCTCTCGCCCACCATCTCGCCCAGCTACTCCCACGACATGAACTCCATGGCGGGCTCCCCCGTCTCCTCCTACTCCTCCGACGAGGGCTCCTACGACCCGCTCAGCCCCGAGGAGCAGGAGCTTCTCGACTTCACAAGCTGGTTCTGAAGGCCGGCCGCCCTCCCGGCAGGTGGGTAGGCGCCGCGGAGGCCCGGGGAAGGCCGGGGGGGATAGCGGGGGGACGGACGCGGGGCGGCGGGGCCGCAGCCGCCGGGGCAGGGGGCGCAGCCGGGGCTGCCCCTCGGGCGGGCGCCGCTTGTCCCGCCGTACTTACGAGCGGCTCTGCGGCCCGACGCTGCACTGCTCCCGGCGCAGCTCTCATCTCTTCTCTCTTTTATTGTTACAGGACAGTTGCAAAAGGGAAAAGAAACAAACAAACAAAAACCAAAAAAAAAACAACCGCCCACACAAAAACAGGTCACACACAGAAAGACAGAAATCCACGCAGAAAAAGAACCTGTTGCGTTCCAGCTCCCCTGCCGTCGGAGGGCGGTGCGGGCACGTCTCTCGGCGGGCGGGCACAGCGCTGCGCGCCGCGGGGGCGGTCGGGGCGGTCGGCCCCGGCCCCGGAGACCGGCCGGCCTTTGCACTCCGTCGCACTGCCACGGACTGCGCCCCGGAGGAGCGGGTGTGTCCGGCGGGGGAGCCCCGGGAAGCGGGAAAGGGCGCTGCGCTCCTCGGCCGGCGGAGGAGCTCTTCCTCTTCTTCCTCCTCCTCAGCAGAGAGGCGGCCCATCTTCGCACCTCGCCGCCGCCGCGGCCCTTCAGACACTGGCGTTCATCACCTGTGGACAAAGTTAGTTTCCCGATGTCTGTGGAGATGCTGAAGTTAAGCTATGCTGTACTCAAAGAAGTCCCTGGATCCCCGTCAACCCCCCATCTCCCCGTGCCTCTCCCTCCCCTCGATCCAAGCTTTTCCTCTCGTTTCCATCATAGAATGCTTCCAATCTTTTTTTTTTGTGAATTTTTTTATGATGAGAAAATCTATTTGTATCTATCCTAACCCGGTTGGGGATATATTAAGCTATTTTTGTACATAAGAGAGAGAGAGATTTATAGAGGTTTTGTACAAATGGTTTAAAATGTGTATATCTTGATACTTTTTTTAATATGTAATGCTTATTACCTCCTCATGTTTAGACTCGTAGTCAACGTTACCTTACAATTGCCATTTTTGTATGTGGTTTTGTAAAGGACTTGGATTTCCTCCAGATGTACTTTAGCACCAATGTGTCTTACTTTATAGGAACTTCGTTAATGTATTAATAATGTCATTAAACAATGTTCAAAGTGAACAAAGTTTATGCAGCTATTGTCCAAACGCAAAACGGTAGCTATTTGTTTTCATATGCTGCCTTTTGGGAGAAAAAGGAAAAAAAAGGAAAAAAAAAAAGAAAAACCAGACAAACAACCCCCCCCCACACACACCACTGCCTTTTCTTACTGTTTTATTACAAACTTACAAAGGTCCTGTATAACCCTATTTTATACAATCTAGTTTCATAATAAAACTTTTTTTTAATTAAAATGATCAGCTGCCTACCGCATGCAATTTTTTTTTTCTTTCTGCCATTGGCAACGATGAATGTAAGGACAGAATGTTAACCGATGTTATACCGGAGCTAAGTTGCATATGAAGTGTTTGTATCTGATGGATGTAACATATATATCTTTATATAAAAATGCAAAGATCTAGCCCTATCACCATTGTTTTCTTGCCCTTCTGTGTTGCAAATGTGTATCCAAATCAAAAGGCGAGGGGATTATTAATGATTGCATTGTCCTTCCTGAAATCACTGCACATTACAGAATTCCCCCAAAAGCCCAAGTCTTAAAAAAAGAGGGCGCTCCATCCCGCGTTTCGGCGGTGTGACCCTGTCCTCCTCCGCGCCTCTGACCCAACGGGGCAGGAAAACACGGGGGATGGCACAGCCGCCGCCACCCAAAACACGGGGCGCTGTGCTGCCTCTGCGAACACACTGGCTGGGGAAATAAAACCCTCGCGGAGAACACGGGAAGCGACAGGAGAAGGGAGATAAAATTAAATAAATAAATGAAGTAGTAGAAATCGGTGGAAGCGTAGAGATATTAGTCTTTCCAAACTTGTTATTCTGCCTAAATAGCGTGATCTGCCTGTAAAAGTAGCCAATTACCAAGACTCAAAAAGAAATTGGACTCTTCCCCCTATTCTCCGCTTCTTTTTTTTTTTTTTTTTTGGCTAGCCTGCTTGTTGTCAGTTAGCAAGGACGTGACCAGAATTCGCCTTCTTTTCGCCTGGCTCCTGCATCACTTGCAAATTCAGTTTGCGTGCACCAAGCCAAGCGGAAAGCAAAGCTCAAAATGCATTTTACAAAAAAAAAAAAAAAAAAAAAAAAAAAGAAAACCAACAAAGACCGGGGAGAGCCAGTGCGCCGTACGGAGTTACAAAGAAAAAAAACCAAAAAACTAGTCCACTCCGCTACAAATGTGCCGTCGAGTTGCGAGGGATGCGCTATTTTTAAGAAAGAAGAGGAAAAAAACTTCGGTGGAGGAGCCCGGAATTTTCCCTCTGTGTGTGCGTGTGTAACTAGAGCTAGTTAAATATATAAGCATATATATGCACACATGAACGTTTATACGTGTGTATGTAAATGCACAGTCCTTCCTGCATTGCTTTAAAAGTATACACACGTTTGGCCCTTCGCCTCCTCCCCCCACGCCCTGAAATGATCAATACGTGATTTAATCGCGGGGGGAGGGGGAGGGGAGGGGGAGGACGGGACGGGAGGACGGGACACGCTGGGGTCACGAAATCCCTCATTACTTTAGCACAAACACTCATTGTTTTAACCGCTCGTGGAACTAATGTTTAGTTATGAAAATAATAACCGTTATATGCCGCCATCCGCTGTCCCTTTACAGCATCTCCCTTTTTATTTACCCACTTTTGCAAGTGTACAGATAAGGTATGCAAAGAAAGTGTAGCGAGTAATTTATAGCTATGAATATAACATTAGGATAATGTTTCATTCTGTTACAAAGGCGAAATTTCTCTTCCTTGTGTAGACAGGTGTTCTTTTTTGCTCACTTCTGAATAGTAAATATCCAGACTCATTAAACTAAAGGCAAAGTTACGCTGTTGTTCGCTACAATGTATAAGACAGGCTCAGAAATTCACCACCTCCTCCCTCCCTTTTCCCCTCAGCCCCCTCCAGAAAGAAAGAAAGAAAGAAAACACACACACACAATTTTACTGAAGATAGGGAAAGGGCAAAGCAGGATTGGGGTAAATCTCATTACATCTGCTCTAATCGCTTAGCAACACAAAGCCTTTTCTTGTATTAGCGCGGAGAGCCTTTCAGCGCTGCCTGACAGACAGTATTCAGTTAGCATTAGTAAACTCCATAAATCAGGGACTTCTTTGGGCGCAGTATAAGTTTTAGAACTACTCAGGATTTGGTGGGGGGTGGGGGAAGAGGAGCAGAGAGGGGATATGCGTGCAGACGAAGGTCGCTTGGCCACGGATTTATTAATTTATCTACCTGTGTGTTTATTTATTGTAACGCACGAATAGCGTCCCGGTGACAAATGCCTCTGGCAGAGCGTGTGCCCTCCTCCAAGCCAAGACCCTCGCTCGGGTAGCAGGCGAGGCCCGCGGAGGTGGGCAGCGCTGCCCCCGCCTCCCCACACCACGGCCCGCGGGATCCGCGGAGCCGGGCGGGGGCCGGGGGAGCCTCCCCGGGCCGTGGGGTTTCCCCTCACTCCCCATTCCTGCTCGGCCGCTGCCCCCCGCCCCCGTGATGCCACCTCATGCCCAAACTTTTTCCCGCACGCTGGAGCAGGGCCGGTCCCGCGGAGCCTCCGCGCTCTCCGCCCCTCCCGCACGGGTAAGAATGGAGGGGGAAGCCCCCCCAGGCCCTGTCCCCGGGAAGGGATGTGGGGCCCCTTTGAGCCTCCTCTTGTCCCCAGCCCTTCTCTCACCTTCCCCTCAGAGAGAGGCGCCGGCCCGCACCCAGCTCCGCTAGCACTGGCTTTTGGGGAGCCCTGCTCTAAAAATCCTTTTTTTTTTTTTTTTTT
>NC_031773.1:52780822-52851966 GCF_001522545.3 Parus major | reverse complement strand
TTCGTCCCAGAGCGCAGCAACTTCGAGCTCCCAAGCGAGCGAGTTCTTAGCGTGTCAGGCCGCACAATGCGGGGCTAATTCCTGCTGCAAAAGGCAAGTGGTGAAGAATCAATCGCAGGCTTTATACAATCAAAAGGGATGATGGGCTTGGGGTTGCGAATTTTCTTTTTTTTTTTAAGTTCCCTGCCCCAGTCTGAGTTTCTACTGCTCCTTACCCCCGTCCTATTAATAATCCCATGCAGGCGATTGCAGACCGAGGTAAAGCTATCATTTGTATGCGCCTGAAGATTAATTTCCCCCATGTACCAACTCAACGGCATAGTTATCTCTTTAACAGGGAAAACAGTTTGGCTCCATTGTCGGGTTGCCAAGACCGCCTTTTGAGAAAGGGAGCCCGGCTAGCCTCTGATCAAACTCAAAGGTTAGTTAAAAGACAAAAACAGCTGAAAATCTTCATGAATAATGCTGTTTCCCCGAGCCCAGTATAGTGCAAGCGCACATTTCAATGCCAGAGCATTTTGTTATGCTGCTCGCCTAAGTCAGAATTTCACAGAAAAGGCAGAGAAGAAAAGCTCCAACAATTAGAGGGGGCCTGTCAGAAAACATTAACGCCTTCCTCGCCCAGCCTGTCAAGCGTGCTGGAAATAAAAAACGGGCATAGCGAATCGCACCTCCACCCTCCGGAGCTGCAGGAGGGAGAGGGAGGCGGGGTTAGAGACAGAGAAGTAAAGAGAGAGAGACAAATGGACAGGCCCAGGCAGTTAACAGTCCCCCTCGGCTTTGCAGTTCATCCAAAAGCTGGAAAAAGAAGGGGAAAGGACCTGCAGCTGGATGTTCTCGCTTGATATTCATCCTTCTGTTTCATGCTCCAGAATTAGATTTGTTCTCAGGACCACTGCACACACATACACACACACACACACACATGCACGCACTCACACCATCCTTTTACACCTTCAACGCTTTCCTGCAAAGCACGAGGTACCTGGTGAAACAGCAGCCCGGCAGAGCTGTTACCACTTTCTGCTTTCTTCTCCCTCCAGCCTCATTTCTGAGCTTCCATGTCTGTAACCGTGCAGATGCATGGTGCAGCCAACCTGCAGCTGGGCTGAAGGACCTCATGTCAGAGTTGTGCTTATGTATAGCACCAGAGCTGCCTTACTCTTTAGAATTTTTTAGAAAAATCTGTTTCAAATGTACAGTTTTAACTAGACAGATCAACTACCCATATGCTTGAGTCCTTTTCCCTAGTTAAATACCTACTGACAAGGACACTAAAATATTTAAATCTTCCCCTGCACTGATGTTGATTTCTGTAAGTGAATATCTAGATTTTGACTTTCCTAGCCAAAGCACAGAGTTTTACCGGTCATTTAAATAACAAGAGAGCTCTGGTTCATCTCTTACTGTGAGCAAAACCTCAGACCATCACTTAAATTCCTTTTTTTTCTTTTGCCCTTGTTGCCTTTGTCGTCTCATTGCAAATACATGTATATGTTAATAACTGATAAGGAGCAGATCAGCACTGAGCAGCTTCTCTATTCAGCCTTCTGCTGGGTGGGATAGAATGGGGGAGATTGCTGCTATGCATTGTAGTATTCATATGGGGGTTGAAAAAAATGAAATTCCAGCAATATACAAAGTGACTGAAGCAAAGGAGTACTTCCAATCATCCAATCTGAGGTGTTCCAGGGATTATATCTCTAAAGGGATTCAGCAACACAGTTCAGACAGCATGTGAAAGATATCAGATTGTCCATGGTTAGAGAGAGATGTGTGATTCCTATACATCCTGTGGGGAGGAAACTCTAACCTTGGGGACAGGCACCCCAGCCCTCCATCCCATACACACCCTGGAGCAGCACAGTACATCCAGGTGAAATGGTACTACTTGCTGGTGTCCTTCAGAGAAGGAATGGATGTCCTTTGGCTTTGGAGCCAGTTATGGCCCTTGTAGGATGTACACGGGAAAAAAAGCCTCACAGGGCGCTGGGATTTTCACTGGCTCTGACACTTCTGTCCTGGAGAAACACAAGCAATTGGTAGGAGAGGGGAGAAGTTTCAAGAGATACTTTTTCTCCCTTTATCTGGCTACCTATTATCTACTATTCTAATTACAGAGGCGTAATATGGGTTAAAATGCAGGCATGGGAAGCTAAGGGCGTTGATTATGGACTGAAGTTATCTAGATTCATTGCTGGCTATGACTTTGTCCTGACTAATCCATTTTAACCTGAGATCTGCAAGTGCTAAACAGAGATCATAAGTAGCTCCTCACAGATGCCAGGGGATATGCAGCATTGGGAGAACATGAGAAAACTGGCAAGAGCAAGGGGGCTTCTGACCCAGACCCTGCTTTGTGCAAGGTGCTGTGGGAAGAGCCCATGCACATTAATAATCTGCTTTGTTTTTCTGGGAAACAAACAACCTGTGTTTCCTTTCATCCCACTGCAAGCAGGATTCAGTGCAGTTTTTGGTCTTTGTCTACTACCCAGAAAAGGACAGCTATGTATCCTAAAACATCAGAGTAAATATCCATGCGTTGTCCAATATGTTACCTGTAAGTTGTTTAGGGTCATAATTCCTTTGAAAATGTCACCCACCAAACTATGTATTTCAATCTTCTCTTAGACCCTGTAAACAGCTACAGCAGTCAGTTGCAAAGTTTTCTGCTGGTCACTGCTGCTTTGCACAAACATGTAGCTTTCTTGCTTTCTGCTTCTATATATTCCCAATAGCACAGGGGAAGGAAAGGTACATTTCACAAAGATCCCCTGCAACTGGCCCCAGTGGCATAATCCAGGCCTTTGCTCTAGGGGAGGCAATTGTCTTCCTAAATGGAGCTCAAACTCATTTGGTCCAATTTCACAGAAGCAGATCACAGAAAGAGTATGGGTTCCAGTTCTGGGATGGGGTCCTCCTCCCTCCCCATCAGTCACACCACGCTCTTGCTCACTCTCCCCTCCTGCTGCTGGTCACAGCTTGGAGCTATTTTAATTTGCACTTGCTGGACTGGTAGGGCTATATTAGTCTGGAACAGGAAAGGAAAAGCCCCATATTAGTAAAGTGTGAAATGGAGTTTTGACTGAACAAGGAAGCCATTTCGACATGATTATACCGTGACAGTGCAGATTAAAACCCTGCCATATGGCCTAAGATAGGTTTGTTCTTACTTTCAGGTAACAACGCGTTGCTAATTAAGTGGTGATGACATATTCAAATGAAAAAGAAAAAAAGAAAAAGAAAAGCCACCTGTATGTGAAATAAAGACAGCCAAGAGAAGGGAAGACATCAATCGGTACTCATAATAGTGGAAATCAGCTCTCTTTATCATTGTGGTCTGCTCTGAATAGGAAAGAATTTGTTTGATTTGTTATTGAGTAAACAATAATTCATGTGTGCACTTGCAGATGTGAACACAGTGCTCCTGAAAGGCACCCGCCTGACAGTGCTGGAGAGCGAAGTCCTGCATCACATCCAGGACAAACACAGCCTGGGCAACAGCACAGAGAGGTTCCCCACCCTGCAAGGGGGTCATGGAGGTTTCCCTGAGCAGGGCAGGAAGCCAGCCCGCCTCTCAAATGGCAGTCACATATAAGGACCTACTTTAGTCTCTCTCTGTGCAGGAGATCTTTGCTTTTGCTTCTCAGGGTGTCATGGGGTAGCTTTACCTTTAAGACAGCTGAGGAAAGAGGGGAAGTTGAAGCTGCTGGTGGCTGATGGGAGTTCTTCCTCCTGACCAATTATCAGTCATTTCCAAGAAAAGACTCTATTGCAGCAGCAAATGATGGTAGGACCAGCTGACACAAAACCTACAGTCCTGCCTACATCCACTACTGTGTCTCTGTGGGATATCACTAGCTTTAAGAGAATAAATGGAAAAGTATTAGACTGCTGGTTTACAAGCAAAGGGTCACTTTTCCCACTAATAACCAGCCCTTTGAGACTTGCAGATGAAGGGCATTCTTTAAAGACCCAAGATTTTACTTGCAGTTTCCTTTACTTGCACATATAAACGTGTATATATTCCTCTGCCATACAGACTCCATTTGGAGCAGCTGATCCAGAAGTCTGGAACAACAGGCAGTGGGACACATTTTGCTTCATCTTGTTTTATGTTTCACAGCAAATCTCATTTTAGGTTGCTCTAATGCACATCATGTGGGCCTTCCTGGTTATGAGCCCTGACTTAGGAAGGACAATTTCAGTAACTATCCTGTCAAGCAGGAGGTATTGAAAAAAAAAACAAAAACCAAAGAGGCACAACCTCCATACTTCCACCTCTTCCCGACTGTCTTGCTGCTCAGATGAGCTCCAGAGCTTCATGTGGTTCTCACAGATTTTGCATGCTTGATGATTTGAAGTTGGAATTCAGCAGCCAATTAAGGTTCTAGACAGATGTATATCCATGGATGGGCCTGGCAGAACTTTATACTTTCTGCTCTCAATTTTTTGCTTCCTTTTCTTCTACCTCTTTGACCTCCCACTTCTCATATCTGGGAGATTAAGAGTTATGCTTGAACCAGCTTCCAGGGTAAATACCCATTTGCAAACATCTTCATGTAGGCACTCCCACATCTCTCACTAGCACTGTATATTGAGAACAACTGTGGGTTGGAAGGAGACCAGGAAACCAAGAAGAAAGCCCAGATGAAGCCTTCAGAAGTATCTAATAACAGGTACTACCTACCTGAATCCCAAATCCCCCTGGTCTTCACCAAGATTTGGCTTCTGCCCCTTAGGGACTTACTGGTGAGGATGGTGGCCAACTTCTGCCTCTGAGGCCAGCAATCCTGTAGAAAATAATGCTGGGTACAAATGCTGACAATTGTTTCTACAAGTGCAGAAAGGAGGATGGCATGAACCTGCAGTGTCAGAGGATGTAGTGTAAGATGCTGTGGTGGAAAGTCACAGAAATCATGACAGGGAGAGGGGGCCCCAGCAAACTGCAGTGCTGTGTACAGCACAGGGCAGAGTTCTGATGTGTAAAATAGGAGCATATAGAAAGAGCAATGCTGAGAAGATCCTCCTGACACCAGGCACTGCCAGCCCCAGACTATTCCATAGCAGCCAGCAGCACCCCAGGGCTCTTGCAGGTCCCTCTTGTGTTCACGTATATGTCAGTAGAGATGTGTTTGTGCAAGCAGAAAAGCTTGCAGAGAGGACTTTCAGGAGTGTGAAACAAACACAGGAGGATAATGGCTTTATCCTTAATTCAGCTACTTGGTCTCTTTCTGAAGGCAGGCGTATTTTCAATATATTTTCACCTTCTCCAAGACCCTGTGGCAATCACTATGAAGAAATTACAATGTACAAACAGAAATAAATAGCTCCTGGATAAAGCAGTGAGTAAACCTCCTTCCCTCCTCCCCTACTCCAAGTTAAATGTCAGAAGACCACTGGAGCCCCAGGGCAGGTGACAATGACAGATCCAAGAGGGGCACTTTGCTCAGTCTGGGTTGTCCCTTGGCTTCCCTGCATGGCCAACCCCCGTCTTCTTGGCACTTCACTTTTAGTTACCACTAAGCCTCTCTCTCTGTGTGGGGAGCTGCTACTGACCAACAGAGCATTTATAAATAGAACAATGTTTAATTAACACAACAGTAGGACAGACTTGTTGAAATACTTCCCAGACAGCAGGCAAGAGTCCTGACAAGGAGACTATTATGGGAATTTTAATGAATTCTTCCAGAGTGGGACAGCTTCCATACACCTATACATTGCAATGACTAATTTTGTTTGTGAAAATTGTATTGGTAAATGATGCAGTGACAATAACTTTGGGGACCAGCAAACTGAATAAAGTCACTGGGTGACTGTGTGAAATACTGCCTACAGACAGAGCAGAGTGCTTACTAAATGCAGTGCAGTCATGAGTCCGAGTGCCCAAAAGCCCAGCTACAAATGGAGTTTGCATAAGGCAGGCAAAGAAGCAATTAAATAACCCAAACAAGGATCTAGCTGTGCCAGATGACACCACAGCATGAAAAGAAGCAGGGGCTGAGCAACTACTTGTGTGAGACACAACCAGGAGCATGTGCCTTATTAACACCACTGTTAAATGCATGCTGCATTCCTGCTAGCTGCTGCTGCTGTAATTGAGACCACTCACAGATATCCCTGCCATCTCCCTTTGTAAGAAAACAGGAAATTAAAATGGTCTGCCCCAGTGTTGGGCCTGTGTAAAATTCCCCTCTATGATATAGCAGCCCACCTCTTCTAACAGGGATGTGAGAAATGTGAATCAGGGGGCACTGGAAGGACAAGGTGTACAATGTCAGTGCATTCCCTTGAGCTCACCTCCTCCTAGCTCTGTAAACTTTTCTTACTCCTCTAGTAGAGACACTGTACACCATCAGTAACCCAGTAGCTGTAATCAATAAGTACTAACGAGCTCTGAAGCTCAAAAAGAGCTTTTTATCCTTTAAAATCTTAAGAAACAAAGCTCCTAGGAAGACAGTTTGCAATGAAAAATGCGTTATACTCAAATTTTCCAATTCAGCTCTCTGCTGCGGTGCTGTATGAACAGCAGCCACAGCAAGGGACTCTGCAGGCCCTCTTCTTCTGACTTCGTTGTTATACATCTGAGGTTCTTTTCCCCCAAAGATCTAGATTTTAATGAATGGATCCAAGATATGCCTTATCTATCCAGGGAGTCTGGGCACCATCAGTTATCTTCATTGAGTTTGCCTTTTTCTCTTCCTTACAGACACGTCATATTTTTTCTGGAGTATAATAAATTAGTTGAATGCACATTGACTACTGAAACATGTTGTAATGCATTCCAAACAAAACACTGTTGGAAGGTAACCTTGGAATGGAAGTGTATGCCAGAATAGTAAGAAGAGCAGTAAAATAAAGATTTTGGTGCATTACTTCAAAAATCCAGGAACAAAATCATCTCTGAATTGTTGGCCATGACAAGGCTGACAAAGAAAGTCAACAATATTATTTCTGAAAACTTCAGTAACACATAAGGATTTCACAGAACTGGAGTCAAATTTTGCAAACTGCTTACCATAAGTTTTGGTTTGCTGAGGAAAAGGTTTGAGGAAGGAGAGAATAAATTCTTCCTACTGCTACAGATGCTGCATTCAGAGGTGCAGGTTGCAAAAACATTGATTAATTTTTATCCACACGCATCTGTTTCCTGTTGAATTCTTCCTTTTGCATAATGTGGAGCCTTGCCTGTCAGATTAACGCAATGCTTCACCCCCAGACAAAAGTGCTGGCCTCTGACAAATCCATCTAGAGCACACCTAGCTCCATCGGTGGGCATATTATAAAAGGTAATGAGCTTGACACCCCCCAGCTCCAGCTGCTGCAGCAGCGTGTAATGAGCCCTGCTCTATGGGCTCCGACACTCGCACTAAAACGCCATTGAGAACTGAGACAGCATGCCACTGAATTTAATTTACTGCTTAGCATTAGCTGGCCCCAGATGATGGAAGGTCATCTGTATGGAGGGTCAAGTGGGATAAACAGCTCCAAATCTCCCTTCTGCCCAAGGGCTCGGAGCTGGTAAGCCCCAGGGCAAGCAGGCACAGACCTGATGGGGGCATGTTGGCTGAGCAGGCTCCACAGGCAGATTCCTTCGGAGCATCTGCTCTCCCAGATGAGGAATTTCTCCCATTGACCACATCCCACCAGCATTTTCACAGAAATTTTGGGAAAATCCAATGCAATAGGCCAGGTTCCTTGGAGGAGTTAGTCTGCCATTGTAGGTATTTCTTTTCTGATGGAGTAACTTTCCAACCGTCATAAAAACACATCACACTGTATTTTGCTTGTAAGGGATCAAGAATGTTCAGATCATAAAGTGCCATCCTTCTGTTTCAAGAAAGCGAGGCTGAAGGGAAGGTTTGAATAGCCCAGAAAGGGTCAATGCCAGAGGTAGAAAGAAAAAAATAACAAAAGGGAAGCACATGGTGATGCTACCTTCAGTGTAGTGCAGCTCAAGGATGTGAGGAGCCAAGGTAGTGATACTGTGTTTAATTCCTCCCAGAGATCTTTTTTTCTGCCATGCCATAAACATGCTGTAAGTGACTCTAAGCTTTGGATGTATATAAAACTAAACCAAATCAATGAGAAAATTTAAAAGATTCATTTGTTATGTTCAGCCTAAGGGCTGGATCTGCCTCTGCTGAGACACTAACAAGTCATCCCATGCTACAGAAGATTATGATCTTGGGAGAGCAGGACTGAGAAATGCAGATCTGGAAGGGAAGAGGGTCTATTTTCCTCTGAGAAGATGAGAAATGCTCTTTTAAGGCTGTCCCAGACTTAAACCCAGAGATGTGACTATGCAGTAAGAAACAGCACAGCCAGATTCAGGCCTCTGAAAAGCGTAAAGATGCTAATGGGGATGGGGGCCTGGGGCATGGTATGCTCCAGGCAATTTCTGCATCTGCTCTTCAAAGATACAGCTATTGAATCCAATGAGACCACCTGAGGAGTAGGAAACCTTCCTGAGAGAGCAACACAGGCAGAATCAGACCCCCAGGGAGTGTAATATGGATCTTTAAAACTTTGCCTCACTGTGTGGTGGTAGATTTCTCGCTGACTTCTTTGCCTGCACGCCCGCCTGTATGTCTGTACTGGCAATGCGTGCACTTGGTTTGATGCAGCCCTTACATGTGCATGTTCTTCTTGTTCACAGGACACCAGGGGCTTGGGACAGGCCACAGACACACACTGGGGGCTGGCAGGACCCAAAGACAGAGCTGCACAGCTGTCTCCATGTGGGCAGGCTGTGTGGCACAAAGACAGGTACCATCGCTCTGCCTGCATACTGGTGTTGCACAGACATATTTATGCCCCAAATGTTTCCCTTTCTTTAGATATTGCCACCTCTTCCAGTGCAGACAAAGACCTGTTGTGAGGCTATGCTCCTTTTTTGTGCAGATGACAGGTGGGAAAGGAGGTTTGATATAAATATACCCTGGTCTGAAGTGGATCGGGAGCAAGATCTGGCCTAATTTTCCACCCTGAACAAACAATTTTGCTTTGCTCAAAAATTTTTCTAAAAAGAATAAGCTCAATTAAGAAAACCACAACAGCACAACTTTTAAAAAATACCATTGTTATTGTTCATGTGGGTTTTGGGTGGGCTGTGGAAATTGATTTACGAGTCAACCACTTTTCTCTTTTCTTGCCATCTCTCGCTTGAGTGGTTTGTAGGCCTTGGCCCTTTCTTTCACTCAAGGAGAATAAGGTTGTCTATGGAAGAGGTCAGCATTTCAAATTGGTGGAGTTCAACTGCACAAATGACATAGAACTGACAAGAAAAGACAGGGGGTTTGGAGGTCATAGACTGCATAGGTCCTGGTTAGGGTTTTCGCTTTGTGATGGGACCTGGCACCAAAATGAATTAAATAACAGGCTTAAGGACTATTGAGGGAGGGCTGAATGCAAATCAAAGATAAGTAGAAGTTTTCTTTCCTAAAAGGGGAATAATTTTTTTTCCTTACCTCCCCCTTTCCATATCTGCGCAGGCAAGGTCTGCATGTTAAACATGATTTAGCAGGCATTATTCTGGAGCCTTTTCATCAGGTTTCTGCAGTGATTGCCTATCTTGGCCTATGATTAATGATCTGCTGTGCAATTTGGAGGCTATAATGACTCAACAATCCACACACAAACTATATAGTCGCATTCCTTTTGCAGATTTGCCAAGCTGTTACCAAGGGGCCCACAACCAAGCAGGATTGTTAGAGAGATAGCTAAACATTTCTGCAAATGCCATTCTGCCCTTATCTTGCTGAGAAGTGCGTTGGGCAGCGGGCTCATTTACAAAATTCAAAGCCTAGATTTTAGCGGTTCCTTTAAAAAAAAAGAAAAACCTGGACTGAAATAATCATTAAAAAGGCTGGTAAGAAAAGATCCTGGTATATGGCCTCTCAGTGATTATACAGACAAAATACTTTCTTTGTTTCCAAATTTTGAATCTGATTAATTGATGCCTAATGCTATTAATGCAGTTTGAAAGCAAAAAAGTTAATCTTTGGAAACCCATGCTATAAATGAAATCTGAAAATCTAAGCAGATTTTGAAGTGAAAGCTTTGTCTCCGTTTCAGTTTCAGAAATAGGCTATGGGATTTATTTATAGACTTCAACTGGATCTGTATCCAGTTAAAAACTGTCTGTAGAAAACTGCTCTACAAACTTTTTTTTCAAAGCATGGGCCTTGATAATAATGATTTTGGAAAATCTAGCTTCTGTTTATAAGGTTGTTTTGAATAAAAGTAAATATAGAAAGGAAAAGTGAAGACAGCTACTAAAGGAGTCTGTCTTTCAGACATAAGTTATCTTCCAAAAAATAATTTTAGAATAATATAAATATGTTCTTGTTTCCATTGTTATTTATTACATGAAGCCCAAATAATTCCGCCATGACCATAAAGAGTTCTCATATTAGCTGGGCTGCAGTCACATACAGTTTAATAATTCATCTAGTTTTAGTTTCTGTCTGTCTTTTTTGTGGGTAAGAGGGATTGAGAACTAGAGGGGCAATATAGCATGTCCATGCACCCATGTCCATCCATGTCCATCCATGTCCATCCATATCCATCCATGTCCATGCTATTGCTACTGTTGCAGTTGTTTTTATTATTATTATTATTAAAGTGATTGGGAGCTTTAAACACTGTGCTAATATTGAAGCCTCATAACAGCACTGAGTCCCACAAAGAACTTTGTGTCCTAGTCCAGTACATAATGCCCTGAGACGCTGAATGCAGAGAGGCTTCATGGTCCCAGATTTAAGTACAAGTGTAAGTGATTCTCTGCATCCAGGCTTAAGCAAATTAATCAGGGTTTACTTTATGTCCAGAGTGAAGACAGAGAAGTCCCCAAGCCTTTGGGAAGAAGGCCTTTTAGATTCCACTGTAGGTAACAAACCTCAGAGCCCAATGTGTTAGAGAACACCTGTTAAAAAAAAACCCACATTTTTAACACTGTAACAAAAACAAGAAAAATACAATATGCAGCTTGAAGACTCGGAGCAGTTACAGTTTCTCATTCCTTTCCTACTGATAGGGGAAAGGAGTAAGAAACATCCAGCTACTAATGTAAGCAAGCAAAGCAGCATTTACCCTCTCTTTATCCAGAATTTCATCCTTATGCCAAGAGTCAACCCACAGCTATGCACTGTGGATGCCCTACTGTTTTATATGTTTTAAACTAATCTTTGCCTCAAATATGTACATAAATAAATAAAATTATCTGTGAGCAGACTGCTGTACAGCCATGATAGTGTTGCTGTGGGTTTAAGTCTATTAATCTCTGAATGGTTGCGTAGCTGACACTGCCTTCAGGGCAAAGGATTGGACTAGATGAGGGTCAACAACCTTTTAGTGATGCTCTTCTAGTCTGTGGTTAATCAGCTCCAAAGTAGGGGTTAGGCAGGACAGAGACCACTGTTAGCTGGAAGATACTGCCTCAGAGAGGTAAAAGGCTGCTGCAGTGGGATCATTGGCCTGTGTGAGACAACCACCCTCCTGACTCAGGGGATGAAGCAAAGGCAGCAGCAGGGAGCCCTTTCACTCTCAGCATACCACAGCCTCTGGCTCTCAGCCTTGCCTGTGCCTCTGAAAATCAGTGACTGTCCTCTCGGGTAGATGGTGTCTCCAAGTTTGTTTGGGACTCCTTTGAGTTCATTGAAGTCAGGAAGCAACAAAAGTATGCAATTTCCATACAATAAAAATAGGGTCAGAACAGGCCTATACAGAGGAAATATTTCATCTGGGAGCCCACAGGTGATTCTGAGGAAGATGAAAAAATCAACAAAAAAATAATTCTAATTTAGAAGCATCTTTGGTTGCTTCCTCGGGATGTTCACATCCATATGAATAACTTGGATGGAAATAAGGCAAGGGTCCCCACTGGCATCAGACCTTCACCATCCTCTGTATAGGATGGCACTAAGAGGGACACAGTGTCTTCACTAGAGCCATGTCCTTGGCTTTTCTACTGGAACCAGCTGTTAGAGATGTGGGATGTGCTTCCTGTGAGATAGCCAACTGCCTGCCGAGCAGTGTGATGGCCTCAACCTTATTTCACACCTCTCACCCTCTCTGTTTCTTTAGTTACCTTAATTTGAACTGTTGCACAAAGGTGAACTGGATGGAGTTTCCAGAGGTCTGGGTGGCTGAAGACCATGGTGTCTGGGTATGCAAAAGACACACCTTATATTCCAAGAATGACTTGTATACGGACAGAGGACAAATAAGCATGAGCTTTGCTCATGGCATCTTTTTGTAGTCCAGATGCTTCAGAAGGAAAGTCTGTGGTCTTCAAGGATGGCTCAGTATTCCTGGAGGGCCAGAGTTCAAGTGCTGGGATTTAAGTCTTAGGGAAGTAAGAAACTTTTGCAGAAGTCTTCAAGGTGCAAACTGATGTGTTTTGGAATCTGAGAACAACTTAAGTTATACTTCCTTGATGAAAGAAAATTTTGTACCCGCAAGAATGTGGACAAGTGTGCAATTTTACACGTCAGTGAGACAAGAAAACTGAATTCCATCAGAAGCTGAGAAATCTGCCCCAGAATCACCCAGAATCACTTCAAGCACTGACATATATATCAATGAGTAGTTTCCAAACTAACACACAGTGACTATCTCAGCTAGTAGATCATTTATTCAAAATGGGTGTAACAGACTGTTGTGCTGGCCATTGGCAAACAGTGGCTGACAATTGCAAACTCCATTTTTATGGGTTGCTTTTAAAGTGAAAATTGTATCATTTGAGACAGGCAAGCAGGGATGACCACAGCTATTCCTAGGTAAGCCTGTCCACAGAATAGCTTGCCCAGAGTTGTTGTATCCCTCTGTTCACTTGGGAACCATAATTTTTTTCCTAGCTTACAGAATCACATTTAGGATGCATGTCAGCCAGTTGCAAAGGCAGGAGCTAGAAGTTAACCCTTTTAAACAAAAAGAAAGTATTGAGTGATCAGTCCCTCTATAGAGAATCCCTTTCTCCATGCCTTTTTTAAAGTTATTTGAGCACCTTTATGTGCTACAGATAGGTTAAATGGGGTCATAGGGCTAAAGAACTTTGGAGAGACTTGGAGAAGGAATATGAATGCTTCTTTCCTACACTGCCTCTAGTCAAGCAGTAGGACAACAGTGAATGCTCCAGTAATAAAAATCTTGGCCTTCTGAAATATTTTGCCATATAATTGCTAACTAAATGCAGGGCAAGGCAGAAATTTCAATTATGTCTTGTGTACTCCATTGGGTTTAATAGGAACTATGGGACAGACTTTCCACTGACCAAGCTGGTAGGTTTTGATGTATTTGCTCTAAGACAAGCAGTGTAATCCAGACATTAATAGAATAAATATCAAGGGTTAAAACACAGTATTTCTCAAAGCTAAGAACAGTTGTGTTATAGGGGCTGGACCAGAAATCTGAGCTTCAGATTACCTAGATAAGGGATCAGAAACACAGAAAGGGTTAATATCTGCTCTTCCAGATGTGAACTTCATTAATTTAATCTAAAACATCTTGAGAGATAATAATACACATATTTCCAATTACAACAATTATTTAAACAGCCCTAATCTTGCACTTCATGAAACCATTTACATTCACTGTAATGTCAAACTCCTCAGGGGAATATGTTAACAGAGGAAATCTAGCGTCTTCTAATTACAGTACTTTTATGAAACAGAAACAAAACTGAGTTTTGAAGGTTGAGCTGAGGGCAGGAGCTATTCCATGGCAGATGCAGAAGCACCAGTGCAGATAGATGGTATAGTATATTTCACTTCTCTGCAGAGACACTGGCAGACATGTCTAGGAAAAGATGTATTATCATAAAACCCACATGTAATTTTGGAGTAAGTATGCATTCTCATTGACTGAGTAGCTTCCGTACTTATAGGTCATAAAAGAGAACTACCATATAGTCATGTGCTCTAATCTTTCTAAAAACCTGACACTGCTCATCAGAGAGTCACAACCCAAAGTCATATACAAAATGAGTCACATCTATGCAATATTTTCAGATTCTTGCTCAGAACAAGAAAGGCAACTTTGACCCTGGCCATCTATTGGGGAGAGAGAGCAGCAAACAGCATCACAGCATTTCCCTGTCAATTCCCATCTCACTCCTGGGGCTTTGCTTCAGCTCTGAAGCCCTCCATGGTGCTCCCACCACAGGCAGCTGCCTCAGGCTGCCCTCCTGCATGGCTCTGGACAGCTCAGCTCTTGGGGCTACCACAGCAGTGTGGAGGGCATGGCTAAGAAAAACGTCCCAGGCCCAGGATGACATGTTAACATACTGAAGCTTTAAAGGACATGTCAGGAAACACAATGTGAATTTGCAGATGGGAAAAATTCAGATTATTACTCCAGACATGGTGCTGACAGTGCACCAGTGTGTTGTCCTCCATGGCACTGGGAGTGCAGCCACTGCTTTCATGGACACGTGGGTGGGTAGCTCAGAGGTGCTCATGGTCCATTGAAATTTGGGATGAGTTGGGTGCCACATTGCTTCAGCTGTCGTTGTAAACCTTGGCCTTACTTACATTTCCTGGTTATTGGATAAGGTTTTCCCAAAAGTGACAATGACTTCAGTGCTTTTTAGCAGTAACAATCTGCAAGTAATGTGACAGAAGCAAAGACACCAATTTATGCTGGAACTCTTCGTATGACATCACACATGGAACAAAGACTATTTCTATCAAGTGAGACTTGCTGTAAAAAGCTTTTCTCTCACATCATTACACTTGATCACCAAAATATGTATGCAGCTTTTTGGACATGCAGCAGCTCGGTTCCCTCTTTGAACTTGACTGAACCACTGACTGTCAGTAGCTGACAAAATGACTGCAGATATGCAAGCATAGGAATATGCAATTCCTGAAATAAATCCACAGGTGTGTGCATCCACCTCATGGGATTACCTCAACCCTTTGGTGGTGTGGCTTGCTGGTGCCATGTCTATGCTGTACAGGTATATTAGTGACCCCCTTACCACCCTACATCCCCCTTGGTAATAGGTCATTTGCTGCTAGACAACACAAGAAGTATGGTGGCTCTTGTTAGGGCTATGGCACACACAAAGAAATGAAAATCTGTCTTAAAATAATGAAGCAATCTTTTGTGCAAAAAGATTCAAAGTGTAGCAAAAGCTCATCCATCTAATAAATGACCCCCACCCACCTGCCAGTGGAAAGGCTCAGCAGTGCAGGGAACAGGGGCTGGGAGAAGGTGATGGGGAGGGATTTTTTTTTTCAAATTGCGATTGTTTGGGTTTCTGATCCAAGGTAAATGACAAGAAATCGAAAAACACCCCCAACACACATATTTCAACTAAAGCAAGTGCTTGGGATTATTTTTTCCCCCTCTGTGTCTGTTTGAAGGTATTCTCTGAAGTTGACAAGCACGTGTTTTGGAGACCATTGAAAAGTTTCTGCCATAAATAGAGGAGGCAGCTTGGCTTAAGTGTTGCTAGGGAATACCTGGCAACAGGCAACAATAGTCCTTTTAGAGAGCCATGGGCAAACAGTGACCGTGGTAATGGGGTGGGCTTAGGGAGGCTCCTTGCCCAAAGCCCCTCCACTCACACTGCGCCTCCAGCCCTGGGCTGTGTTCCGGAAATTCCCTGCACAAAGCCCACCATTCAATGGGAGGTGGGCCCGTGCGTGTGCTTTTCTGGCAGGGAGGGGGGGCTGCAGAGGGAGGGGGCCTGCTTGCCAAAAAAAAAAAATCCAAAATTTTTTTTTTTCTTTTTTTTTTTTTTTTTCAAGGCTAAGAGAAGCACAGAAAGTGCTAAGTTTGTAAAAGAAGCTGAAAAGGTTCAGAAAGGAGCATAATGGGGCCAGGGAATGCCCCATGAATTTTGAACAGAGAGCAGAAAAGAGACCCTAAAAAGCAATTAGTGATGCTGCTTGTCGCTGAAGAGGGAGCTTGAAGGAGGTGGGAAGGCGCAAAAGGAAGAGGGCAACTCCAATCACTTTAGTAAAGTACGAGGGAAAGGGGGGGGCAGGCACAGGGAGAGTGGCACCTTCGGCAATTTTTATAGTAAAAGTAGATGGAGGCAGCGTCCAAGGAGCGTCTAGAGCCGACGGCACATGCCAAGATGCCTTTTGGCTTTGCCTCCCCTGCCTACTTCTGCAAAACCAGGGATCAGCAGGACTGGGCTGCTGTCTCTCTGCTAGCACGATGTCACAGCCTCAGCCTCAAATCCTAACCCATTCCTGCAGGGACGACTCCTCAGCCAAGGGTCTCTGCCTGACAGATGAAGGCGATGGGGACATTTCTAAAAGACCTCCAGTCTCTCTTCCTCTGCTTTCCTCATCTTGTTCCAATTTCCAGAGCCATGCACAGACACCTATTTAGCCATACATTCCCTGCACAAAATAAAAGTAACGCTGTCTGCTCATTAGCTGGGAGTTGTTAGGGGGAAAAAAAAGAAGAAAAAAAGGGCTGTCTGAACAGAGCTGAATAGCTATAACCTTAATGGGTTGTCAGAAGTCTGCAGGCAGCAGGGTGAGGGGAGCCAATCCCCCTCTAGTCTTTTGTCCTAGACATTGTTTAGGATCAGTGGTAGCTCATTAGGTCGGGACAGTAATATTCCTAACGATCCTGTGGGGCTGAGGCTTCAGAATGTGTCTTCAGCTGTTTTCCTGATGTCAGTCTGATTCATGGAAAGGCATTTATCTCGACAGAGATCTTTGGTGGAAAGCCTTATTTACCTTTCATACCCTGATTACTAAACTTCGACAAAAGTTGCAGCTGGAAGGGGAAAAGGGGGAAGCTAAGAGAGTCCTGTTGGCATAAACTGAGGTGTGTTATAGTGAAAGGCAAGCTGGAAAAGCCAAGTAGATGAGGCCTTGGCCTGCAATTTGACCCTACAGTTTGCCTCCTTTTATTTCAGATTCCATCGGTAAAGTAAGGATAATCACCCATTTTGTGATGTGGTAGTGGTGGAGAAGAAAACACTGGAGTGTGAGGTTTCTAGGCAATGGGCCAGGTAAGTAGCTAAATTAATACCTTTCCTGCATTCAGGGATCCTAGAAGGGCTGGGACTTTTTGTTGTTCTTTTGTTTTGGTAGTTTTTTTTCTGGTTTTCCAACAAAAACAAAACCCAACTGAATTCAATTGTAAATCAGAATGGATTTTTCAGTTGTTTGTGATTTTCCTTACATCCTGTACTTGTTTTCAGCCAAACAAGTACAGATTCAGAAACAGGAATCTGCTGAGGAAGGGAACAAAGTTAAACTCACACCTTCCCTCAGGCATTTCTGCAGGCATGGGTCTGAGCAGATGCTGTTCACTGACACAGGCCAAATCCCCCTCATTGGTCATTTGTGTTGCCCAACAGTGTCACAAATTCAAGATGACATATTACTAAAGTGATGTCATTAAAGAATAATTGATCACAGGACAGAATTCCTTATGATCAGGAAACACATTATATATCCATTTGCCAGTCCTGCCAAACAGAGGGAGAAGCACATTGTCATTCTCTACCCTCTCCAAGAGTTTGCTTCTGTTATTTAAGGCCTGGGGTTTTCTAAGGAAACTCTCAAAGCTCCGTGCAGCTGCCCTACATCCCTATTAAAAAACAGCCAAACTAACAAGTAATGATGAAATTATTTCCTTATTTATTTTGTGTTAGAAAACAGAGTGGACAATGAACTGCTCTCTGAAACAAAGGGGCAAGAACTACTTGTTCCTTTCACTGCAGTAAGAGGAGGGTAAGTACGCAAAGGTCAGCCTACAGACACTGAAAGGTTCAAACCAAGAGCACGAGGCAATGGAAAAAACATCCCCCAGATACTCAGTGAGTGCAAAGCAGCTGCCTCTGTGGTGCTCCAGAGCTGGCCAGAGCTGGAGCAGCTGCTGTGGGCATCCTGTGAGCCAAAATAGCCCCTAGTGGTTCTGTCACATTCCTTACTCTAAGATCCTGGGAAAGGATTTGGTACCATAGGACCCCATCAAAACGTGTGGAGACACAGAAAAAGGTTTGGACCTCTCCACTGAGGCTTAGCTGGGATTGCACTTGGGTAACTCTGCTGCCTGGGGTGAGTTGCAAAGGAACATTGTGAATCATGAGGTCTGCACAAAGAACCATCCCACCACCCCAAGGAGGGATGGAATTTCAAACCCACATTTGTATATTCTAACAGTGGGGAGCATTATTCTGCTGCCAGTGAAAAGCCTTCTGGGCTAAATGGTATTCTTCACAGGTTACCTACTATAAGAGAGAATGAGCATCAAGAGGTACCTGCCACCAGCAGAACATGACAGAATGAAAAGGTCATGCCTCTTGAATAGATCCAGAATAGTTTTCTACCTGATGAGCATCAAAAGAAATGCTGCTCAGAAATGAAGCAATGGGACATATCTCATCATCTGCAAGGCAGCTTTTGCCCAACAATTTTACTGATTTCTCTGGTACCCCAGAAATACTAAATATGAATTTCCATACCTGGGCTGCAAATGGCAGAGGTGTCTATTCCCATAATCACATGAAAGAATCAAGCTTGGCAGACTGTAGCAAAAGGGGGTGTTTTTTTAAAGCAAGAGTCAAAATAACCAACAGCATTACTATCATATGACAGAAATACTTCAATAACTAATGGGACACAGCCTGCTCTCTACCAGAATCAAGCAGAGAAAAAAAAATAATCAGCAGAATCACTCAAAAGTTTCTGAAATATTTCAATCTCTTAAAACGGTGTCTGTGTGGTATTTCTAGCAGGGGAAGTAAAGGGATATGAAGACAATACTAACTCATACAGTTTTCCCTGGTCCATACTGATTTATCTGTCTTGTGAAAGGTTTGAAAACTGCAGGCCTCTAAGGAACTTGACTGTTGAACTGAGATCCTGACTGTGTGTAATCATGTTAAAATGATACAATTTTCAAATTTTATCGTAAAAAGGAGACTGGTGAGCCACTGGACCAGTTTTACTAAAGAAGTTGCGAATGTTCCATCCCTGTCAGTGTCCAAACCCAGGATGGATGCACCTTGGAGCAATTTGGTCTAGCAGGAGGCATGCCCACCCATGGCAAGGTGTTTGCAGCTAAATGATCTTTCAGGTCCCTTCCAGCCCGACCCATTCTGTGATTCCATGATGCGTCTAACACATCACCACCAGCAGGAGCAGTCTGCACGCCCCTGTACTCTCTCTCACTCTCACACCTGTGCGCTCTCAAGCGTGCCCAGGCGCTCACGCCTCCCACCCGGGCACCCCCGCGCCGCCGCCGGGCAGCACCACGGACAGCGCCCGGCCCGCCGCGCTCGGAAAGCATGGACATCCTTCTGGGAGCGCCAGCAAAAACCACGCGGGAAACGCTTCCAGTTCCCGCAAAATCCACCAGCCGAAATTATTATATATAATAATTTTATATATAGATATAATATTATATGATTATTATATAGAATAATTATATATCTTATATATATATTATATAAAATTATATAATTATTATATATAATAATTATATATCTTATATATATATAATATTATATATAATAAATAAATATATTTATTGGTTATATATATATATAAAATTATATATAATGCTGAGGAAACATGCCTACCTGGAAAACATTCCTATGGCTGAGCACATCAAGAAAAGCTTTATTTCCATGCTGCACCTCTGGACAGCAAAGGCACAGGCATTTTGCCTGCCATGGCCAAGTGTCGCCAGCTACATTTCTAATACTTTGTATGCAGCATAGTGATATGAGGCATAACAGCACTGCACCTCCTCATGCTCCTGCATGAACCCACAAAACAGCTTCTCCCTTTGCCAGTGAAGACTTCAGAAGCAATGGCCTGGCTGAGATGACACTCCTAGCTTTGAGGTGAATGTGGCTGTTGTTCTTGGTGAACATGTAATGGTAAAAGCACGTTTGATGTTATTGGGACACAACAGCTGGGGTTCTCCAGCCTTAGTGCTCACTACTTCGGCACAAAAAAGGCCGTTTCAGCACCAAGATTGGATAGGCTGGGCCCTCTGGTGATATTTAGAAAAGAAGATTCATAGACGGATGACATACAGTCTATATGTAGAAATTAACTCTGTGACCAGCAGGCAGATCTGAGTGACGTCAGCACCCTGAGAGCCACTGGCTGTAGGCCCTGCTCACACTGCATTGGTCTAGATGTACTGCAAGGTTCACAGAGCTCAGGTGAAAGCCTAATCTAACATCTTCAGTGCCAAGTCAATATCTTATTTTGATCAACACCCCCTTTCATGATACCAGAAAATACAGCCTTTGGGTGCTACACAGCAGCATTCAGCCAGCCAAGCCCTGAGCTTTGTAGAACTGCAGATGTGGGACTAAAGGAACAGTTAAACAGTGATTCTCAGATACCTTGTGTGGTTATTCCTCTAGGATTTTTAAAACACATCTAATAGAAAGGGTGTTCTGATTTTCTGTGAATGTGCTGTGCACAGCATGGATTTTGTCCAATGACTATGAGATCCTTCAGAGTGCTCTGTGGTGTTCAGCCATCCATAAACACCTCCAGAATTTCTTGAATTAGCAATGCTTATGAGAAATAAGGGTGTAGATGTGCCAAGGTACAACCCCTTCACAGCTGTAATAGATCTGACAGTTTAAATGGGCACCAGGTGGGAGAAAGGAAGCTTTGCAGCCACCCTTTCACAGCAAGCAAATTGTCCCTTTCCCAAGTCACTTTGAAGTGGGGGCAGAGCCCAGCGGAGCACAGTGCTCAGGGGGACTGTCCCTCCGTGGGAGAGCATGCTGCCATGCAGACACACTTGCAGCAGGATGAGTGGCTTTATCAGCCTGACACACACATGGGCTTTTCCTCTCAGCCAAGGAAGGAGTATTCGCTTGGGCTCAGCTCAGCACCCTGTCGACACATGCATGGCCTTGAACTAGCAAATTCAGAGCCAACAGGGTCTTCTCACTGAACTCCCTGACAATGCAGCCATGATCTCTCTCACCCTGTCTGAGGCTCAGCCAAGCATGCAGAGTAAAAGACCCTCCACTATCCTTCCTCTTTGTGCTTTCTGGTTGTTTAGTGAGGTATAATGTGAGCCAGGGAAGGACACTCCTGTAAATTATTACCCATCCTAACTTCTTACATTTCTTTGCAATCATCCTCCACGACAAACACAGTGCCAGATACTGTGTACAGTGCTGTAACAAAGTACTGGCGTTATTACTGCATTTTTATTTTCAGCCTTGTGGCTGTCAAACAGCATTTGGGTCTAATTCATGACATCACCACAGAGGCTGAATGCAGGCAATACAGATCAGGGCAGCAAGAGATGGAACATGTGCTTGAACAGCCCAAGTTGGCCCAATTTGCTCAGAGAGGAAGCAAGTTTGTAGTAGCCCAATCCCTTAAACAGCTTATCTCCTCCTCCCTGCTGGAGCGCAGGGCACAATGGTGCAGTAAGGACTCCAGCCCCTCCCTGCTCATGCAGAGACACTTTGGGCAAGTTAGGATGTTGTCATGGGGTGACTTTGTGATGCTTGTATCCCCAGTCGCCTTGTTTATGTTACATATTAAGTTCTGCATATTTAAGACTGGCTCTGAGAGCAAAGAGGGGGAAGAAGAAGCCACAGTTTTTGTTGAGAAAGAGCCCTCACTCCCTGCATCCTGCTCCTGGACTGTGCTGTCTGCAGCATGGACAGACAGCAGGACAGAGCCCTCCTTTGCTCTTAGTTTTTTAGCTAGCTGAGGCAGGAAAGTTCCCCAGACTGTTTTTTCCCTTGGATCTGTTCAAACCTGCTCTGGACTGAAAACTCAGACAAACCCTGGGAGCTCACACCTGTTGTCCATCGAGGCCTGGGCCTCGGCACTTTCCAGCATGAGAGGGACTGATGAGAACCTGAGAGCCAAGCTACACCTCAGGACAAGGACCTTTCTGGATGTGCCATCTCTTAGAACAGCAAGAGGTTTCATTGTTTAATATTATTCAATTTCTCTTAAATAAACAGTTTTTTCCACTTTTCTCTAAGGAAATCTTTTCCCAAACCAGTTGGGGGAGGTGCTGCCTGAATTTGCTTTCTAGAGGGACCCTATTCGGAGGTTTTCTCCCAAATTTGCCCTAAACCAGGACAGATGTTCAGCAGAAACCTAAGAAACGGAAGAGGAAGATCTCTGATCTGCATTCTCAGAGAGGAGAATTGAACACATGTGTTCCAAAGGCAGAGGACCAGATGCATGAGCATAGGTGGAGGTGAGCATCACTTTACTCTGGTGAGAAGCTGTTTGGTGATGCAGACTCTGACATGTCCCAGAATGAGTACAGCTCCTATACAGCCTGGAAAACAGGGAACCTAGCTGCAGTTTGAACCTCCTGGATGGGACTGAACTACCTGAATGTTACAGCCTGAAGAGTGGAAAAAGCCTTCAATGGTGTGAGTCAATCTATTCCTACCTAGATAATCCTCTGGCAATTAAAACATAATCAAAAACCCTCTTAAGGGAGGGTGGGCAGTTGTGATTTGTAGAGCCCATTGGAAGGAAAATAGTGAGATAAAGAAGCATGAAGGCCTTAAAACAAAAATTATCATCTCCCAGCCCAAATCATTAGTCAATAAACTTTCCACAAAAGGAATAAACATAGAAAAACATTTTCAAAATAATGGTGGAAAAAAGGCAAATGTCCTGTAATGTATTAGGAATATTTTTCCCCAAAGTAATATATGAAATGGCTGCATAAAAGAGAGAAAATGGAATTTTAGGTAGAGCTGTCTGGAATTAACCTGACAAGAGGACAAGGTAAAATTGCTTGTTTCTATTTTATGAGAGGGTATTTGCCACTCTAGCTGTGATGGTGGTGTGTGATGCCCACTTGCCTTATTCCCACAGGGATTCATGGTGCCTGCACAGAGCCAGGCAAATGTGAGAGTCCCAGGGCCAGCTCTTCAGAACTCCCACCTGGCCAAGACCTGCCACACATCTGCCCAGATATGTCCTCTGTCAGACCTGGAGAATGTCATGAAGCAGTGTGAACTTAACCTTGTGTCCACCACACCACGCTCCAAAGCTTCCCACTGCTGGGCCATGCCTTGAAACACACCAGCAACTAAAGCACAGCATTCCCTCAGTGGCTGCTCTGTGTCATGAGACACTCTGTGAACACATAAGTAAAGAAAAGGAAAATCTTTTCCTTGATTTTAAATAGCCACAGGATATATATCACAGCAGCAGCCAGCTAACAGTGTCTCTCAACTAGGAAAAACACTGTCTTTTCCCAGGCAGAAATGTCTACTTGTTTTTTTCTTTCAGCTGTTGGATCAATAAATCCTTAGGACAATTAACCTCTGAAATAACTAATCCTTGAAGGGAGAAGAGGGACAGACTGTCTCTTTGCTGAGGTAACTGCTGCAAAGGTAGGCCTTTTCTTGTGGGCTCACCATTTATTAAGAAATTACGTCATTTCTCCTTGATGCTGGGGGCCAAAGCTGAATCCATCTTTTTTGTTTAGCTCTTCCATGACAGTTTGGAAAGATTTATTTGTCCAAGCAAAGTTTTTGTCCCTTCAATTCACCTGCAGAGATACCTCTTCAATGATGACCCATCACTATGGGGAAAAAATTTCATCTGTAATTGTTGAAAAATACTCATTTCACTAGCATGTAAAGCAAAATTGAGGACTCACATATTTTGGGGAATAGCAAGACATTCAAGAAAAAACTGAGAAACCATTGTTCAACTTTTTTTTTAAGGAAGCATATAGAACAGTCTTTAGTGAAATAAATGATCAATGCTTGATTAAAATTGATCTTAAAGTTTTCATGAGCTCTTTTCAGCAGTGTTACTGAGTTTCGGTGTTTTTTCTCAGAAATGTAGACTTCTTTTTTCTCTCTCTCCTTTTCTTAAAATAAACAAATAAATAAACACATACATACATACATACATACATAAAACATAGCTTTTAATGAAGACCATCAGTGAATTTTGAATTCAAAACCATTATGGCAGTCAAGGATGCTGTCTATCTTTTCCAAACAGAAATTGTGTCTTTACTTTGGTGCCCTCATCCCTCCCAAGACTGACTTTACCACACGAAACCTTCTATTTTTGTAGTTTCTCTTGGCTTACATCAGCCTCTGAGAAGGAGAAGATTCTTTCTCCCCCATCCCTTGCAGGGCTGGCTCTTTCCCGTGTGAGATCACTTTGAGTAATTAACTGCTAAAAAGCCTGTGCTTATATTTGCACTGTAAACACACACACTGCATCAGAAATCTCTTTTCAGTACATTCTGCAAAGCTTAAACAAAATTCTTGATTTTGGAAACACTAGACAGGACATTGTAAATCACCACCTTTGAAGGCACAAGTCAATGCCTTCCTTTTGCTAAGTACACTTGTAAAAGTGCACATGGGCATTTACCAGTACTTTGAACAATTCGTTGTCCCAGTTAGACGAAAAAATGGTTTGCATACACCTGTATGGAAAGTGATATCTAATCTTTTATGTTTGAGATTGGAGAGTGCTCAGGTCAATCAACATGCAATAGAAGGTAGTGGTAACTCTTATTTTCTATTTAATTTTACAGTCAAGGTTGAGTATTTGTTTTTGAAAGACTGGTGGAGTTGGTTGGCAGTGCCAGGGAATCGGACTCTTTTTATCTTTGGCGTGCCTGTTATGAGGAGGAGGCAGGTGCAAAGCAAGCGTTCTAACACCGTCGGCAGCAATAATCCCCACCTGAGCGCTGCCTGGCCACCTGCTCTCCAGGCTCAGAGATAACCCAGCCTCTAAGTCAGTGCTCTGCTAAGTCTTTGCTAAGTAAAGACTCATAAAATACTCAAATTACGGTAACATCAGTGGGTATGACAATATATCAATATTTGATCACTGACAGTGATTTCTTCCGGATTCACCCCAAGGCATGCAGCCCAATCTGAAATGGCTTAACCCAGCATAATGCACCTGTGTTTTATGGAGAGCCTGTTAAAGCCTTGCTGAAGATGGCATCTAACTTCCTGATAACCCTCATGCCACCAGTCACCCAGCTTGTTACTAGAGCCAAGGTACCCTCAAAGCTACTGAATGCTAGTCTTTCAGACAGTAGTTAAAATCCATAAGCTTCTCATGCAGAGATTGCCCTTCAATTTATAGTGGGATTTATCATTGCTGTGGGAAATTACTTTCCCCTGCTTAGTGACATATCCATCTTAAAACACACTGTGAGGTGGCTGCCAGCAGGTGCAGCAGACAGGAAAAAGCAGAGATATGCAGAAGAAAGTATGTTAGGAGGAAATGCAACTTCTCTTATGTTGGGTTAAAAAAAAAGGAAAGACAGATGAGGCTTGGCTTCATTTTTCTGTTATCTAAATAGATTCATTTATAGCCTGTAAATTACAACTGTCTGCATGGCAAACATTCCTTGCTCCCCAGTCCTGATACAATGACGTTCCTTCTCACTGATTGAACTACCAGGTTTTACTCCCCTGAGAGATTTTAAAGCTGCCCATTACAGAGGTGCTAAAAAACACACCAAGGAAACCATCTGCAGCAGAGAAACCCTGCAGAAATAGGGCTTAACCAGCTGATTTGTTTATTCCTTTCAAAAAAATATGCTACATGCCATTGAAAGGCCTGCTAGCTAAAAATACCTGTTTACATCACTCTTGCTTTCCTGCAGGGCAGACATCCCTGGGCTAAGGGGAGGTGGCAATGGGTGAGCAGTGCTGTAGTCTGAGCTTAGCTGAGAGGCTTGGAGTATGACGTGTGAAGAGATAAATACTCAGTAAAAACCTCATTAGCACATAATTAAGAAGCAGAGAAAGTTATTGGAGGCTGAATTTACAACTATGACAGGGGAAAATTAAATAAAGGCTTTGGCTTTCCCAAGTTTGCAAGGGACAAACTCATCCATCACGTGATGGGGGTGATAAAAATGAGACAGTAAAGGAACTGGTCATTGCTGACTCCTCACATGGACCCAGCTCAACAAACCCACAGTAAAAATCTAGCCCAAATTTTCCCTCACCCACTCCCCCACTTTAGGAAGCTGCTAAATTTCACAGCCTCCTCTCTGAACTGCAGGTGAAGCAGGAAGTTATCAGTACCACTCTCCACAGTGCTGTTGGCTTCTTCTATGATATGGTGTGGGATGTGCTGCAGGTGTCATTGTCACCACAGTGCACACAGGAAATGGAGGGGTTGGATGAAATGTGGAAAAAATGGAGGGGAGAAAATGAAGCTACCTGGAGAAAATGAATGACAGGTATGTACTGCTCATGAAAGACGGACTATCATGAAATTGTGAAGGTTTTTAAAACTTTTTCATGCCAGAGTATGCAGAAATATTATTAACTTTTAAATGTTTTTTATTTTTTAATAAAAACATTATTTATTCCACTCTTCCAAGCAAGGGGAAAAAGTAAAATAAATTTAAAAATCAAAGCCAAAGAAATCAGCAACTCTTCTGCTAACCAGATTATAAAACATTGTGATGCTGCAACCCTCACTACCTATAAGCCCCTCAAACCTCACAAAAAATTTAAAAATATCGTAAGAAGTCCACCTGAAAAGCCCCATCAAGAAAACAAAGTCATGGTCTCATGTATTCTAGGAGCACTTGAAACTATAATTTGTAAACTCTGTAAATGTTGTCATTGAGCACACTGCATGTCTTCAGTTTATTGACTTTGTGTGTTCCTTTTGTCAGGGTGTGTCCTTCATTTTGTTCATACATGACACCTTTTCTAAACAAGTGCTGCTGGTGGCTGACTGAGGATATGCAGGCAATAAGAGTACAGGAAACTGCAGCAACACTGTAACTTTCATCATTCCTTAACGTGGAACAAGGCCAAGAATATTTTAGCATACTCAGGAAGAAGAACTAAAAAGAAAACAGCACGCAGAGAACCATTCTACACTCTGAATGAAGAGAGCACAGTTACTTCATGCTGGATTCATTTCAGCACAACATCATAACAGCTTTCCACAAAGGGGTTTAGATGGGATTCCCAGGTGACTTGTTGTGTATTTAAATACTGCCTGCCTAGGATTTAAATAAACAACTTTTATATTAATTAGAAACAAATTCTCTCAATTGGAAGGTATTAACAGTTTTTAAATTGCACACACAACAGTTACTCAGACTTTGATTCAGTTACGTGCTTTTAAACTTGCCAGCCACTCGTAGTCTAATACGCTATAACCACAGTTTACAGCAGTGCAATAAAATATTGATTCAACTGTTTTTACCTTTCATCAATCGGCAGAACACGTAATTAAGTCCTAGGAGCAAGGGGGCAGCTCATTGCTAGCACATCAGCCTAGGTACATATTCACAGCCCAAGCCCAGCAGAATTGTTTTATGCATGTTTTGCAGTAATACACATGCCAATTATCTCTTTGCTGGTTTCTGATTACAGTTTAATCAAAGACACTCCACACCGCACAAGTAGGACCTGAATATAGACTGCCAGGCTCTTCACTGACCAAGTACATTGATTTCACCAGCTGAGAGCCTGACTCAGATGCTTTGTACTACACTCATTGCAAAACCCCTGCAAACGTGCCTGTGGCTCTCAGAAAGCACAAGAGTTGTAAGTTCCACCTGATACTTGGAGTGCAAACTCCCTCTGAAGGCAGAGAAAAGCTGCCTGCTTAAATTCACAGGGTTAGTTAGTAGCTCTAAAGTTTTTAGAGGCTCAGAATCATCCCTCTCCATAAGATAACTGCCTTGTCTGGCTCCCAGGAACAATGTTCTGCTTTTCTCAGCTTTGACCCCATTAGGTAAATCCATGTGGATTTTTTTTTCCTGGCTAACTAGCTGAAAAAAAAAAAAAAAAAAGATGTTTTTTCCCTTGGTTTACCTCATACCATTCAAAAAAGCTAAACAGATTCTCAAAATGTTTGTGATCAGATTGAATAGGCCAAATTAATCCTTTGTGCTTGCAGCCTGTTTTTCATTAATTAGTGGAAACCCAACCTGACAATATTCAATATCACAGTTTCCAGACTAAGAGTGCATTGCTGAGATAAATGGAGTAGAAGGAAGATGTCAGTTCCTGGCATTATCATCCTCCTGTACAATAGCATTTTGTTTGTTTGTTTGAATATATATCTGATAGTGGCAGAAAACACTTTTTTTATTTCTTCCAGAGCCTAGGACATTTCAATAAATTCATGTAAATAAAATACACAAAGAAAAATGGTGATTACCCATTTCTTTTTGAAATCTCCATAATCTTGTACAAATGTCCTCTTTTGGGTGCCCTCATAGACATGTTGAACTCTGCTCCAGCCAGCTGTGAGAGGTAAAGGTGACCATGGTTAGAATATTACTTTTTCTAGATTTAGTCTCTTTCAAAAATAAACACACTCACAAGAAATGTTAAAATTCTTTAAAATGGCTCCAGGAAAAAAAAAAAAAAAACAACAAAAACTTTCATGTGAGGAGCAGGTATTAAAAAAAACCAACTTAAACCAACAAACAAACAAAAGAATCCAACAAAACAAAGCTAAAGTCAGCCTGTCTCCTTTGTAACATTCCTCTCTTACCGCAGAAGAGTGAAAGTTTTGCTTGAAAACCAAGTCCCTGTGGGTTTGCTGCTTATTCCCTGTACACAGTGATCAAAGAGCAGGCTGTGGTTCTGAGCAAACCACAAAAATGATAGCTAGGGGCTTTGGTCTGCCAGGAAGGCTGACACCCTGCCCTGGCAGTGCTGCACAACATCACCTCCATCGCCTCCAGCGCCTGGAACACCTGACTTCTTGTGCCACACAAGTCAGTCTGACAGCCAGCACTTGCCTCATCCTGTTTATTCCCTTTCAACTGGAAAATAAAGCACTGTTTCTCTTTTGCAGGGATCCATTTCTCCATTAGCCATATTTTCCTGGGCTCTCGCATTACTTCTGGACACAGTTTTGCTCACTGCTGTGACAAGAGCTGTGCTCTGTACTCGACACTTATTTCTGTCATACAGCTCTTTCATAAAGTAGAATTTACCTGAATTTTTCACTAGCTGTATAACAGGTATGTCTGAGCCTATTTGACCAAGACATCTTTATTTATTTAAGAAAAATTCTCTGTGCTCTAAATGGGTCATTTTGTAGTCAATGTGTCTGAACTTCAATTACAACTTAAATGTTTAATGGCTGCAAGGGGGTTGCCCCTGTAAATCTACAGAGTCTTTACTCTCCTAGTGTTGTTTGATGAGTCCTGTGAACACAATAATCCAAAATCTAGGTAAGTTCTGTGGCCAGACCCTGCTGCTGCTGGAAACCTGGAATCATCCATAGAGAACCACTGATTTTTGTCCCCTAGCTGTCTGGCTTATATGAAATGAGGTGAAATAGTGGCTTTTAAAGCTATTGCAGAAAATACTAGGAATGAATTTCTCAGGCTGACAACAGATTCCATTTTGCTGTCATCCTTCTTAGTGAATAATTCTTGAAAAACATGAAGTCCCACAGGAGGTCAAAGGAACCTGGTGCTGTCCCAGCAGGCCAGCAGCAGACTTGCATCTGCATTTTTCTCACCCCTCTTTAGTTCCTCTGCTAGTAATGGTATAGCTGAGATTAGGTTTCAGGCTTTATTCCAGTAAGAAAGATTCATCTGGATGCTTCTCTTGTAGACAAGCAGATGAGTTCAAAAAACAGACCTGGACCTAGCTTAATCATGCATCACTTCCTAGGGAGCAGGGTTAATAAGGAGGAATATGAAAGAACCTCACCATATCCATATCCATATCCATATCCATGGATCAAACTTCAGGCAAACCAGCAAAGCAGAAATACTTTGCTTGGCAAGTTTTGCTGTCAGCTATATCTAATGAAAAGATGTCTTGTACACTTGTGCTGATCCCAGCTACTGCATTATCACAAAAGAGGCACAAATTTTCATGCAGAGCTTGACCTTCAGGATCATGAAATATTCACCCACAAGAAACTGTCCTGATAACATGTAACTGGCCTTATCCTGCATTTTCAAATTAAATACTTTCTTATTAGGCAATACAGGCCCTGTCAACAAAACTGAGTTTACTTATTTTTTTTGTTTTACTAGAAACAGGAAAAAAAAAATCATTTGGATAATGCCAAAACATTTTGTTTCAGTAAAGTTGTTCCAAAACATAAAGAAGTGCTATTTTTTCATGTTTATACACAGAAGTGAAAAAGCAACTCAAAGTGAATGAGTTTCTGATTTGTGGCTTCCTCTAAACCTAGGCATGATCTCAGATGTCTCCTCTTGGCTATGTTATAACACAGACAAAGGAATATAACAATGTTGAGTTACTGTCATCAAGTCAACACCACCGCTTTAGATGCAGATAGAAACTGAATCTGATTGAGCACAAATTCTGCTGTGTGTGTTATCTCAGGGCTCTCTCTGGGACAGGAAAGTGTCAGCCCTTCCCGGCCGTGGCTGGAGGACTCGGAGCATGTCAGCTGAAGGAGTGGGATCAAAACAACAATCAGGAGGGTGACGGGTCTTGCTGGGCTGACAGGCAGGGCGTGCATGTGGAGTGAGCACATACATGTGTACTCTGCTGCCCCTAAACTCCCTGCTGGCCCTTTTCTTGTGAGCCAGCGGGGCACCAAGCCCGCCGAGAGGGCTGACTTGTGCAATTTCAATGCCCTTTAGTGATGCACAAGAACAGAGACGACAGGAAAACAGAGGGGACAGGGCATCGCAAGGCTGCTGTTTATTTGCATAGCCGTGAAACCCGTGGTTTGCCCTCACCACGTGATTCAGGGACCAGCAATTACAGATATTTATACTGATAATTCTTTATAGCAAATATTCTAAGGAGACCTCCCTTTCAGAGGCTGCCACGTTCTAATTACAAAACAAAGCTGCTGATGCCTTCAAAGTCTTGCTTAGAATCATAGAAATCCCACTGTAGCCATTAGTGAGGGGGAACATCAATAAGTCATCCCAGACCCGTCCTACCCCTCTACTACTCTTACAGACCTTTGTGGGGACCAAAGTGGTAGTAACCAGCCTATAGGTACCTGGAGGTTTACCTCAAAAGCAGGGCAACCAGTAAGCTAAAACATTCCCCTTTTCTCAGTGACAGCCAACAGAAAGAGATAACACAGAAATCTGAGATGGGCCACTTTCCCCAGTGACCCAAATTCCTGAAGTATTGCTTCCTTCCACCACAAAATGTTCCCAAAGCTACCATTTGAGAAAGAGGGTGGAATACCCAAATGTCCTGTTCTGTCTCTCCCCAAATTATTCTAGATGTCCATATCCAAAACCTTAACAGCTTTATTTGTGGTAATTAACAGTAAATACTGAAACACATCTCTTGATACATTTCATACTCAAAAGTGGCACCAACAACTTTTTATGAGTTTAATCTTGCAAAGGAACTGTGAAAAATTATTTTCTGAAGAGGTTAAGAAATATCCATCTTGCTCTAATGTACACAAGTAAATCATCACACAAATACATACAAAAAAAGCAACACCAAAATATAATGAGGATGTGCTTATGTTGACTCTTTTGTTTGTAAAGATATTTTAACTTCATTTAGAAATGCCTTCCTCTCTCTTTCTGGATACAAACATGTGGAACATTCAGAAAGAAATTCCAGTTTGCAGCACCCAGTTTGCATAGGGAGTTCTTGGTAAGCAAATTTCAGAGTCCATATTCTTCTTATGAGTCACTTTATCCACTGCAAAATTATTGCAATGAAAAGGGTTTTTTTTCTTTTTTTCTTTTCTTTTTTTTTTAGCTAAAGCACAATTAAAGTGACCTCCTTTGCTTAAGTTAAAACAGGAGTGAAATGAAGACTCTGACCCATTCCTCTAATTTTACAGGCTCAATAGTAATCTAGCTATGCTATTCACTTAGAGAAACCATTAATTTTGCTATGTGGCTGAAACTAGAAGGCTTCAGCTTTCTTTCTCTCACTTTCCTCCCCTCTTTTTGCTCTTTGTCTATGCACCTGTTTGCACCACTTTACCATCCCATTTGAAAAACTTTGGGTAATCCTCTGGCACTAACCCTGGTGTGATAATACTCCTGTTATTCAGCAGCATAATTACAAAGGACAACACAGATAAAACATGTCTTTCACTTCTGCTGTGAATATGCCAGTTTTGCCAGTCTTCAAGGTGAATGATTTCTAAAACCTTCTGTATTTAATGTTAATCTAAATTCTTCACACAATGAAACTTCCAGCACTTTAGGGAAAAATGGTTACTTTTGATACATCAAAGTGAATGCTAATGGTCAAAACTTTTACAGCAGCTTTTTTAGCAGCAGCCCCTTCTCCAAAACACTTCATCAACCTTGAACGGATCTGCTGAGGGACAGTTCGGTATTAGATTTTGCTTTGCCAAGGGCAAGCAACAGCAGAGGGAAGTGACATGCTGGAACCAGGCAGCAGACCAGTGACATAGGCAGAAATAATTCCTTTGGTTGCTCAAGATCATGAATTGGGTGGTGTTTGCTTTCTTTTTTTTTTTTTCAGGACAACTTTACCTAACTTATCTTCCACCTGCAAGAAAGTTTTCTGCCCAATTAAAGGCTCAACAACACGATTAAATCTTGTCTAGTTCTCTAGTTCCTATTAGGGAAAGCGAATTCAGTATATTCACATCCCTTTTTCCCTCCTGTTTTGCTCCTCAATGGGGAAGGCAAAGCTTTTCTTTTTTCTGTGTTTCTTAGCAGGTTTGTACTCATTGGGGCTGGAATCAAGTGGGAAGTGTCCTGGTGGCTTGGGTGTCTCCTCATGGATTTCAGACTGATAGCCACTCTTGTTAAACCCACAGGAGCATTCTCCTGGATGTCTTATGTAGGTGCAATGGCTGAAACACTCAAACAGGCGACAGGGAGCACATGGAGAGCTATAAAACAAGATAAACTACCCTGCACTTTCTTTTTGATAGCCTAAACAAATCATCAAAGTTTAGAAACAGTTTTTCTCCACCACAGGAGAGACAAATGTTGTTCCCTTGTGTTTCTCAGGCATGTTGTATTTTACTCAGACTGCTGAGCTGTTTGGGGCAGGACAGCTGTTCCAGGGCCTTGCTCAGCTCTGGGGCCACACCTGGACACGGTGATGATACAGTGAGGATAACAGCAGCAAATCTGACAGATAAGAGGAACAGAAGGTAAGTGCACATCCATCCATCTTTAAAATATTTGTGATTTTTTTTCTGGAACCTTTGCTCAGCCAGAGGAAGTCCCCAAATACAGTGCTTGCAGACAGGAGCCAGTCTAGCACAGCCTCCTGTGCTAAGAGAGAAGAATAAAGTTATTGACCAGTGCCTAGAAGAAAGTCAACCACATTATGTGGTTCAAGTCAGCAGGAACAGCTTTGGGTACTCTTAGGGTCATCTCCAAACTACTGGATTTTACCCTGCCCCCCAGAGAACTGAATAAGGTCTAAGGAGAAGAGGGACATCTTCAGTTGGTTCTTCACAAATTTCTCACCAATCTTTTTAGCCAAACTAGGAAAATGGGCACACATTTGTGTGTTTTAGCCAAACACACAAAATGGGCAAACTAGGATAATTAGCCACAATGGCAGCAAAAGGTAAGCTAAAACAGAGGGAAAGATTACCCTCTCCATCTATAGGTTTTGCTCCTCACAGCCTGTCCCAGTATCTCAGATTTCTCTGTAACAATATCCAGCCTAAATCAAACCATGTGCAGTGGGGAACAGACCTCCAAATATCCTTTCTAGTACTGCAGAAACGCAGTGATCATTTCCAAATCTTGTAATTTTCTGCTCAAAGAAACCATGGGATTGAGAAGTTTTTTCAATGTCTGAATCAAAACAGAAACTATCTGGGTTTGTGTCCATGAAAACTTGAAATGCATAAAAAACATTATCCCAAAGACGGCACAAATAGCCTGTGTACATATCAAGTCCATGAGGAGCCTTCCAAGGTCGAGAAAAAATAACATCTTCTGCACAAAGAGGCAAAAAATAAACCTCATTAATTAATTCTCTGTACACAGGTTCATCAGGTGAAGGATGTCAGTTATTTTATGGATGGGCATATTTTCAAAGTTTCAATTTAATTAGGATCATTATCTAACAGTTTGGCTGTTCATCAGAACCTCATCAGGATAGAAATTGGGCAGAAACCCTTCTAGAACAGACCTGATTGTGAGAGATCTTTCATTCCGTGGTCTTAGCCAGCTGGAAACACTGTGAATAGCCTCTTCGATGATATTTCAGTCTCCTGCTTTTGGACCCAGATGAAACCAGGAAGTGCTGTGAAACCATAAATACCATTAAAAGACAGAGAGGGAGAAAGATTAACCAGATTTTGGCCAAGCTCCAAAACTCTGCATTTCAGTTTGGGGCAAAGGTTCATGCTGGTTTTCACAGATTGGTTTGTCCACCTCAGTTATTTCCCACTCTTACATGATATAAAGTGCCTTTGTTTATCGTTTACTCCCTTGTACACTAAGTGCTGGTCATAATCCTTATACATCAGGCAATGCATGTGCAGAAAGAGAAAGAGGACTGAAAGCATGGCAAGACTCCACAGCTAATTTAGGATCAGAAACAGTGGGCGGGAGAAGCTGATTCCAGCTGCAAGGGGTTATATGGAAATATCCCTCTCAATTTTTCAAAGCCTTGTCCTGTGTAGCATTGTTGGTCATTAACTGGAAATAATAATATGCATTATTGATCCCAAATGAATAGAGAAATGCATTGCATAGGTCAGCAGAGACAAAACAAAAAAATATGTTTTTTGTTCTGATTGTTAGCAGAGAGAGGAGTCCATTCCCTCTTACCTGGTCCTGTGTTCCAAGAGTCAGACACATGGTAGGTGTCGGTAGGAGCAAGGAAGGGGGGCTGCTGACCCCTTAGCCTCCTGGGTTTTAAAATAGCTACTCAAATGCCATGAAACACAAATGTAAGTGGTGTCCTAAGCAGAGATTGGTGTATTCTCTTACATTTGGAAACACTCTTCTCAGGTGTTGAGCAGCTCCTGCACCCACAGGGTACCTTCAGCACTCAGCCTCAAACCACAGTGTGGGGTGCTGCCTCAGGATTTGAAATTATATTGTAGGATCACCTGGAGAGGATAAACTGATTGCTTTAGTGCCCACAGGGCTCCTGTGTGTGAAAGCACAGCCACAGATTCTGAGCATGCCACTTGCCACTGCTGAAACAATAAGGAGTGGACAGACACATCTGGAGCAGAGTGAGGCAACATCAACAAAAATGGCAGGTAGAAAGCAGCATATTATTTTCCAGAAATTATTTTCAGACAAATATATTTACTTTTCTTTTTCGGGAGAGCAGGGTAAAAGAGAGCTGCACGTCCTTTACAAACAGTGCTGGTATTATTCACACTGCCAACCAAACCACTTAAGCTAAAGAACCTTTGCAGTACCACAAGTGTAATACAAAAAAACAACCAAAAACCACTTACTTCCTTTTTTCCCCCCCTGAGTATTGACATTCTTGTGCAGTATTAGGAGAGCTAATTTAGCTTCCAGTTCTAAGAATTTTTGAATCTATAGCCAGTAATTATTTGCATTCAGGGGTACAAAAGAGGAAAACAAAGCCCACAAATTCTAGCACATTCATGTGGGATTGGGAGTTGAATTAGGATCCTCACACCCCATTGAATTATCGGCCCCCCTATTAGAGCCTTATTAAAATGGTAATGATTATAATGCCAGTCATAGGCAGGCTGTCGCACCTGTCAAAAAAAATACCCCGATTATCCTGTTCATTCAACTGTCTGGCATTCGAATCCGTGTCTCAGGTTTACTGTTCTGTGAAGTTTTTCTTTCTCTTTCTTTCTTTCTTTATGTGCATGTTGTTTTTTGGGGATTTTTTTTCGTTTTTATGAAGTAAAAGAAAAGATACAAGAACAAACACTTCCACAAAGGTGATTAAAAAAAAAAATCCCGTCTAATTTAGCACATCTACTACCCATGTGGTGTTAAGGTATCTAGGACAGCAGTCTGAGGAAATAGATACACTTTCACTGGATTTCTCTGTAATGAGGAAGAATACAGACGGCTACAGTAAGATCTCTTTATAAACAGTAACACTGGTTTTTAAGCACAAAAAGAACAATTGGCCTTCCTCTTTCCACACACACCCCCCAACCATTTCTACACACAGCTAGGATTACGTTACTCAGAGCAGTAAAGTCTTTCTTCATACACAAAATAAACACCTTGGATGGTTTAAAAGGACAGTCCTGAAAAGACCAAAAGTCCACAGACTTTGCTAAGGAAGAAATTGTATTAATTCATTTTCTCCTTTAAAAGTAATGAACATAGAATTTGAAATAAGCAGCACAAATCCAGGGTCTAATCCTGAACACATTTAGTAAAAGGACACTGGGGCTTGAAGACCTCAGCCAGCTTTCAATTTAAAATCCTGCAGGGATTATTCCAATAACTTGTTGTTAATAGCAAAAACAACATTAATTTTAATAAAGATATATGGATACTTGGCTTTCCCTAAAGTAGAAAAACAGCACAGACAAGTTTCTGAGAATTTAAGAGATAAATCAGGTGGAGAGAAGATTAAATATTTTCCACCCTATTCAAAAGATGCCTTTTTCCTTTCCTCCAGCCCTGTTGTATGAGTTTTTCAAATGCCACAGCATAAAAGAACGTCAGTGGAAGAGCATTTAGAGGCTGAATGCCTTCAATAGCATCTAAGACAGATGCTGTGTCACTGAGTGCCCCGGACCCTTTTGGGAAGTGGAGCAACCAACAAAAGACCGGTTGGGTTTTGTTTGTTTTGGTTTGTTCCAGAAAAACATTTTTGATGAAACATGAAAAAAAAAGCAAAGAAAAAGCTAGGGTTTTCTTAGCACTGGGAATAAAGAAAAGTATAAGAACTGCACTTAGCAGGCATCAGCTCCTGAGTGCATAAAGCACTAGATTTGTTCCTGTTTTCACTGAAGTAACTAGGAAGAAATCCCTGTATTTTAGAAGCCCAAATATAAACTTGCAATGATTCCCATTCTAGGATGATAGCAGTTATAGCTAAATGTTATTTAAGTTATTCATTGTGCTTCTAAATACAATTTTTCTGAGCTCACAAAGCCAAAAGAATATTTTTAAGAAGAAAGGGAACAGAATTTTAAAGATGTTGTAAGGAAAAACAAGAAGTAACCATAGAATTGTAGCAAATAAATGAGTGAGCAAACAGCATGCAGCTGCTGCTTATTACCTCCTTGGTCTGAACACACACACATTTTTGTTTTAGGATCTGATGCTCCTCAATATTCTGTTTTCTGCTTTTTTAGATGGTAAATACTTAACAGTAGGGATGGATGCTGCTTGTTCACTGCCTGCAAAGGGAACACTGGGCCTTAAAGAGGACTTTGGAATAATGCAGTGATTCCTTTCGTTCAAACCCCAGTTATCTCCAGGCAAATAGAGCTGGGCTAAGCTCAGAAATATTGTCTATAAATAATCACTATCACTTAATCCAATCATTCACACAATCAGAGACATTTGAGCAATGTGTTTGAACAATGAGAAATAAGCATAATTTCCATTCTCCACTCCTAAATTCCAGGGGGTGAATCATCCAGTCTAAGAAGTTTGAAGGTCAGCTGAGCTTTAGCAAAGGGTTAGGGATGCCCTGAGACACCACTAACCTCATAGTGTATGTTGCCCCACTTTTTCTTGTCTTAACTGGCCTCTACCAGCTCAGAGCTTCTCATCCTCCGTCCCTGTCTCCTTGCTGTCTGAGTTGCTGGAATAAAGATTCCCACTTTTGCATGCACGGCAGAGCTGCAACACTCAAAGTGATAGCAGGGAGCTGCAAGTCCTTGAAGGAATGAGAGAAACTACAGAGGGTGGAGAGGCTGGGACAGGGTAGATGCAGGTGCTCCCTGAACATGTTTCTGCAGGTGGCACATTGCTTGGATCAGGTGAGGAGCAGCTGGAGCAGTGGGACCACAGGCTGTTTCCCACCATCTTAATGTATCTCATCTTAAATGCTTCAATCAAACAGCTGCAAGAAAATCCAGCAATCTGTCTTCTGAGAGCATTGCTGAGTAAAAGCTGGAACTGATTAAATGCTACCATAGCAATGGTGACAAATGGCTTCACCAAGAAGGGTCTCAAGATCACTTCACCAGTGACTCAGTTGCCCAGAACTTGCCTGACAGAGTCCAGAATGCAAATATTTGAGGCGATGCCCTAGGTTGCACCCTCCTCTTTGAGGCATTTTCCTGCTTGAATTTCACCAACACTCATGCGGTTCTGTAGCTTTTAACCTCAAGTGAATGAATGTTGCCACCCTTGTTGATGTGGTAGCTAAAGAAACTATCCATTCCTTCTAAAAAATCCTCACGCAGAAACAGACCACCTACTCTCTATTAGCCAGGGTTACCAGTTAAAAACGTATGAAGGGAGTCACATGAATGGAGAGCAGTGTGCATGTTTTATTAGTTTGAACAACAAGGGAATAGATGGATGAAAGATAAGGTAATGATTTGTGACAGGAGCCCAAAATTTGATTTCAACAATTAAATTACCCTTCTAAGAGATCCCCAAGGAAATCTATTAAAATACCATCTTCCCCTATCCCCAAAGTATACAAAAGCTGCCTAGTAACTGTCCAGTATCACTGCCTTTGTGACATGTTGGATGATTCCCAAGACAAAAACCATATGCTGTCCGATGAATGGTAGAGCAATCCACAAGGAAAGGCTATTCTTTAAGTTACTCACCCTAAGAAAAAGAAAATAAATAAAATATAAACTAACAACTACACCAGAAAGTTTTCACTAAAATACAGGGTTTGATTTTGCTCACTTTGTCTTTCACCAGGTAATCAGAACTGCTCTCAGGTCACAAAAACCACGTGCCTAGAAAGTGTGAAAGGATTTTCACTTTTGAAGCCATAGAACTCCGCACCAACAGCAATCCCCCATGTTCAGAGGAGCAGGCAGCAGTGAAAAGTGGGTTGCCTAATGCTTGACCATTATATTAACCCTTTCATCAGTTCCCTGGGACCGTTACTGAAGCCTAAGCTTTCCCTCTCACAACTACTCTTCAGTTATCTTGTACCATTGTTATGACTAAAGTTACCCCACTGCATAAATAACACTATTTCAACCCAGAAGTTTCAGACGTGAAGCAAAGAAATAAAAGAACATATGACAAACTTCTGCATCATTACAGAGCTAATGTAAGCTCTGTCAAATCAAGGATTTGACAAAAGCTAAGTAAAAATTTTTGGCCTAAAAATAACAGTAGCAGACAAATGCAGAATGCAAAGACTGAGCAACACAGGACTTAGAGTCTTACCTATGTATGTCACATATCAGGTGCTCAGTTTGCCTACTCACCACTGAAAAATGTATCTGCTGATGATAAGAAGCCACAGTTCAGATGTGGCATTTTGAAATACCAGTGTGGTATCTGGTACAAGAAATCAATATCATTCACTGATATGGTTGGTATCAGGGACAAGGCTTGCTCTTAGTCAGTTGCTCAGTGTAGTCCAGAATACTTCCCTCCCAGCTACTTTCACTATGAATTATATTTTAAAAGAAGCAACTTCCAATCATGATCTCTCTGTGCAGTGAAACAATATGTGTTCAGACATGATTTTAAAAGTGATGAATAAAAGGCATTTTTTTAGTGAGAAACCTCCATTTTTTGAGGCAAGCATATATTTCAGTTTACTGCTTTGTGCACATGCATGCTCCAAATCCACAGATTTAGGCATTCACATAAATTTCACTGAAATAACAAAACCTCATCAAAATGTGCAGAATTTTAGGCAAAGGAGCAGTTTCTGTTTAGGCAGATATCTACAGTTAAATGTTTGCAGAGCTAGGACTTAAGAGGTCTGGTATCTAGCTGTAGAGGACTATGTGCATCTCAGGGAGGAGCTTTGTGAAAAGCACCAGAATGCTTTACCTACCCAGCCTGGAACATTTTCAATTCCAAAGCCTTCAATTCCATTCAAGTAATCAATAATCTCATAAAATTGCTGCAAAATTCAACAACAGGAAAAAAAAAAAAGAAAAAGTAATTTTTTTACACAATGTGATTTCCCTTCTCTTAGAGAAAACTTCAACTCTTAGGATAACTATAGAAACTTCAAAGTATGATATCTATAAATTTTCTAGGTACACTTTCCCCTCTATATTAATACTTTTTATCCTAAAGCAAAAAAACCCAGATCTGAAAAGCACTCAAACCCTTCTTCAGTCTGGCCCCAAGTCTAGTTAACATTCTGTTCAGAATATCCTGCTTTGACTGTGAAAAGGAGCAGTTACCTCTTTCCTAAGCTGCTTTAGAGAGGAAAAAGAAAAAAAAAAAGGAAGGCAGGAAAGGAAAAAGGAAAAAAGAAAAATTCTGTCCTTGAAAAGCTTGAATAGATGCATACCATTATGAGTCTGGTAGGAGTGACTGGGATAAGTACCTGAAAACACACTGAGGCCAAAACCCCCTCTGATTTACCACAGTCAGGGTTTTACTCCATTGCCCCACTGCACACATCTACACATAAATTCTGCAAAGCTGCTGCCCAACCCCGTGGACAGGTGGGGTCCCTGCTCTAGTATTTCTAAGGATCTCCAAAGATACTGTGCTGACATGGATCATCGTGTGACCCATTAAAGTTCTGATGTCTGGAATGCACTTAGGCTACACCTGGACCTGCTGAGATTCCTTGTTGTGATGTTCTCCTGCTTATCTTGTCTGCAAGACATGACGATCACTGATCCCTGTGCCCATCAGTAATGTACAAAATGCAGCAAGGCAAGAAGAGTCACCTGCCCTGCTGCAGCATTGGTTGGGCGTAACTCTCCAATAGCTGACTATGAATCTCATATACAGCCCACTTTCCAAAGACAGTGATTGCAGAACCTCTTCATGTGACAACAGGAAACACAATACTTACACAAACAGTGGTTTGTGACTGTTTTTGAATGGCAATGATCACATAAAACGTGGTGTAAAAATGTTCATAGAGTTTTCCATTACCTTTGATGTTGGAGACCACTTTAGCTCTACACCCAAAACTTTTGTCAGGAAATGTGTTTGATATACATGCAATGCTTCTTGGTACTTTTATAATAATCAGGGCTATAAAGTGGCTACTCACCTGTTAGGAAAAAGTGGTAAAGGCTATAATTTTATTCCCCCCATTCTGATTATTGCAACAGGTAAAAGGATATAGAGAAATAACACTCTTGTTGTTATACAGTGTAAAATGGAATAGGAGACTATTTCTCAGTGTTTCCCCTGAAAAGCATCTTTGGCTATCATTGTGGTTTATGAAAAACTTAATTTTTCAATGCAGACCAAAAAAAAAACCAAAAAACCCAAAACTTTATTTTTATTATGAACACTTTTGAACTTCCTTATAACTTCCTGTCATGTTAAAATGACTGTATGAAAGAAGAGACTGTATGATACTCACAGGGATTTTCAAATGTTTCCAAACATTTCCAAATCAAATTATTTTGACTGGAATTTGGCCATTAATCCTGACTCAAGAAAAATCAACACAATGTGAGAACACATGGTAAGGAAGAGGTGGAAGGGTGCAGCAAGTTCTGTGCCATGTGCCCAGCCAACATCTGATGGCACAGTTAAACACTGTGGCCACAGTGCACCCTTTCTGCATCATCCCAAGTGGATCATTTGGAGGATGTTTGGGGTGCATGCAGTGTGTCTGGGCAGTAGTCAGCACACAATAAATGAATGTCTGATCTGCCAGCAGTCAAGCAGGTGGGATTCAGCCCAGCCACTGGAGATGTAAGGAGGAACACGACACCATAGAAGAAATACATAAAATAAACTGACAAACACACACATGCATGCTTTAGTTTTGATTCTCATCTCTGACTTTAACAGTATGACCCTGGTAAAGCCACTACATCTTCAAATCTCATGTTTCCAGGTATGAAACATCCATTCATACTCCATTAAGCACAACAAGGTCTAAATGCTAACCTAATACAAATAACATGCAGCAGGTGTGTGCTTCCAGGGAATGTTTTGCCAGTCATGTTTCCAGTAACCAGGAAAAATTCTGTTTATTCTCATGAATGGAAGGAGAGGAACACACCATGGGACACCCTTTCCCTATACTTCCTGGATCCCAGCAACACACGAGCTGCCCGTGCCTCCTTGCCAAAGCCAAGGGATGGATTCCAAATCTGTGAGCCAAAAGTGTGATTATACTGTTTTTTGGACACACGTCCATTTCCCTTGGTGCTCCTTTCTACACCTCTCATTCCAGCAGAAATCTCATTGTCTCTTATCTTGCCTCTGCAGGATCTTGTCTATTTTTAGCCAGAGCAACACTGGATTTTATTTCCTCTTCTTTCCCTCCATCCAGTCCCCTCACCACAGCCCCCCCACCGTCATCCTATGCATTTGCAACAAAAGTGTAAACTTCAGAAACTATTTGTATTTCATGGGCATTCACACATTATGCCAAAACGATGGCCCAAAAGTTTGGCGGGTAATCTCAACCCCAGAATTCGTGAGCTGATGATGAATGGCTGTGAAGCCTTTGTGATTGCTCAGGCTCCATTGTGGCTGGAACAATGGAGGAGGACACAAGTCTGGCTCAGGAGAGCAACGGATAAAACTGTTGGGGAGAATGGCGGGCTCCTGCCGACATGACCACTTGTTGACATTGAAAGGATTCAAAAACAAGTGAGCAGAAACAGAAACGATTCTGTTCGGCGAGGCTATTAGTTGCAACGTGTGGCAGTGGAGCGGTCACTCCTGATGTGTTTCCTCGCTAATGAGCCCTGAATGCCCTATTAAACTGGGATGCTATAGGCCCAGCGCCACTGGGACAATGCTATGCATGAACGACTCCCCCGGCACCTATTGGCTGCCCGCATGAAGGAAGCAACTGGCAACACTCAGATTTAAACGGGGCTGACAGTACAGTTAAATGATCATTAATTAGAGTTGCTGAGCAGATAGGGACTCAAAGCAATTCTTAATGACAAGATAACAGTCTAGCATTACTCAGCTTTGCACAAGTTCAAGCTCGGACCCCATCTCGGTCTTTGTACGGTAAATTATGGGTGTCAAGTTGATTTTGGTTTCGTTCCTATATTCACAAACCATAATAAAATCCTGACTGTGTATTGAGGCAGTAATAGAGATTTTTATATGTAAAGATGAAAACAAACCTGTGTTAAGAATAGATTTTGTGCAGAAAAAATCACATTAGAAAATGGAAAAGAGAACTTTAAAAAGAATCACTTTTCTGGTTACATGTTTGTAAATACATTCATAAGGAAGCCACCACTCATCCATTTTCCATGCTCCTTCATCAGCCTCTTTTCCCAGTACTTAACATGACCTATTAATCCAACTTCACTCCTACCTTGCTCAAACCCCTGGTTTGTTCAATTGGTCACTCAATAACTGGGAAGAGAACACAGAATCAAACTATTGAGCATTAGAAGGAAAAAGTCAGAGTGAGACAAACTCTGGCTTGAGGGCATCATCCCCTTCCATGGGTTTGGGAATAGCTCTTCCCCAAGAGCACATTATACCCTAATCAGCAGCTACTGGGCTGGCTGCATCATTCAGTGAAACAATGTATATGGTCCCTCCTTGCATCAGGAAATGAGTCTGATTTCCTATAAGGAATCCTGTTCACTGAAGATTATTATAGACTATACACAGTATAGGACACAGCATAGTATAAACCGGTTCAAAAATACACAGTATGGCTCCTAAAGGTTCACAGGCCCTGGGCACTTGTGAAAGTTCTCCCATCAGGGAGTGAAGTGGTGAGAAAAGCAATGTGCATTCGTGATTAGAATAATGAAGATCACTACTTGGAATTTGTACTTTCATTTGGCATTATGGGTTTTGTTAGAATGTCATCTTAAACTGTGAAAAGTATACTGCAATAGCCACTTAAGTTCCACAATAGCTTATGTAGGAACACATGTACACGTCATACTGCAAACTAAGAATAAGTTTCTTGGTTGAAACATAAGATTACATAAACTCTTAGTAGCACATTATTCTGAAACTTTTTACAACTCTATTTGTACATTTTAACAAAGATGTTGTAGAGAGGCAAGTAGATCATGGCTATGATAAGATTATTGCAGATTTTTGAGCAACTCACTTAAGCAACTGTTCATATTTCTTAGGGAATTCTCTGATATGATGCATACAATATAATGTCAGTACATTCTATGAATCTTAAAACACCTCCATACACCCCCTAATACAAGAAGTCCCTGGTCCAGAGGATTTCTGAGGCAGCACTGAATGCAATTACCAAGTAAACAATTTTTTTCTTTCATCTCTTCACTCCTCACCTCTATTGAAAGGAGCAGCCTGTTTTAAGGAAATGACAATGTCATAGTAAATGCTATCATATCACCCATAAAATGTGTCACATTCTTATCTGCTTTTAATTTTCATCATGGGAAATTTTTTTTGGGGGGTGTGTGGGGGGGGGTTGTTCTTTCCCTTGCAAATCAGGCTGTGAAAACTTTCCCCAGAACACGCAATCGTGATCCAGAGTAGTAGCTTCTCCAAAGGGAAAGGAGTCAAGCCTGGGATTGTGGGAGGAAAATGGTTCTCCCTTTAGCAGCAGGGGAGCAAGCATTGCTCTACAATCACTACTGACGTGCAAAACAACTTGTGAAATGACATTCTGCTTTGTAAGTTCTAAACCTTGATTTCTAAGTGTAAAATTTTCCCAGCTAAAGAGGAATTAGAAAGACATTAATGCAAAGAATAGTATTATTTTTCAGGTAGTAGGAGTCTTGCTTCACTAATCAACAGGGCAAGTGGAGAAAAGGATGAGGATGCCTCCCTTCCTCCCTCTTTATTTCCTCTTTCTCCCTCCACAGTGCTGCTAGCATCCTTCCAGCACATACAGACTCAGCAGCAGAGGGTGATGGACTTGCAAATTTTGATCCATTAAATGCTAGGCCAGGACATGGCAAAACTCACTCTGACATCATGAGGTTGGGCGTCTATTTTACAGAGGCAGCAGGTGGTCGGGCTCTTTGTCTGGCAGGAAAGGCAGCCTATCTACATCAAATTCCAGCACTGAGACTCTCAATCACATCTGAACTTTCAGAAGTCCCAAGAAAATCTGTTCTTTAATTTCTGACTTCCAGGCAGTAAACATAGCCTCAGACAGTAAATCTCTAGATTTGTAGAGCCTGTCATAATGTCATTTTTTTAAAATGAATTAATTTTAGACACCTCTGTAGAACTGTGAAATAACAGGATTGATCTTTTTATATCCTGAAAAAATGAAATCAGAGCCTAAAAACTTGTATTCTTCTGAAGACACTCACTGATTTTATAATTCTCTGGAGTTTTACATGACATATCCTGTGGGACTTTACACAAAGCTGGTGAAAAAATATGGGGGCACTGTGAGAAACACAAGGGAATGTAGTGACATACATATGGATTTGACTGTTTGGAGTTTTTTTCTATTTAAAGTTTTACAGAAACTGAGAGACAACTGTGCCATTGAGCACTTACCTCAGAGAATTTGTAAATCAGCTTGTTGTAGTAATATTTGTACAATAATCCTCATTTTACTTTTCTAGTTCAGGCCTCTGTCATGCATTGGTGGCTGCAGTGTCCAGAGGTCCCAGCAGAGAGGGGCCCCAGCATGCTGAGTACAGGATGAACATATAGGCTTTATTATGTTAAATCCCACACAATAATTACATCCTCCTCTTGGTAAAGGGATCATTGAGGAGGAGTATTGTGCATTTGCTATTGTCTCTCCCTCCTTTGATGCCTGGGCTGAGCTCTCATTAGGCCTAATTGGGCATTTGCAACATGCCTTCAGTGGGGGATATACCTGTGTGTTCTCCATACTCAAGGACTGACTGGAAAATGGGATGGCTCCTTCAGGGAGGCTCTGGGGCCACATTGTGCTGGCCAGATGAAGATCTCTGAGGGCCAGCACTGCCAGAGCACGTCTGACAGGCCCCATGAGCAGTAGTTGGGGTTGAGACCTCAGAAACAGCAAGGCAGAGAACTGCAGCATCCCAGAAACCCCCTTGCCTCATCTGAAGAAGGAGAGGGATGTCTGATCTATGCACAGTTCATCCCAGTGGGTTTAATTTCTTCAGTTTTTCTAAAGCAGTCTTACAGCTTTCAGGTCAGGCTGTGCTTCATCCATGGCACTCAGGCAGCCTGTGAGACTGAGCTTATTTATGACAAAAACAAACAAACCGTGCTCTTTTGCATAAGCTAGACTCTGGTGTAGTTGTTAAGATCAGGAAAAATAACATTTCATTTAAGGAAAGCTGGGAGGAAACATGTAGCCAGCCTTCCTACCCACCTGATGTATCTGTTACAAATCTCATCTGTTGATTTAAACCTCGGTGTTCATTTGTACTCTGAGAGGAAAACCAACACCAAAACAAACCCCACTTTTGTCAAGGAATATTCAAAGGAATGTCATGTCAGCAAAACTTCAATGAAAGCAAGGAGCATTGAGATGCATAAAACTATAATGTCTCCAGTCCTGCATAGTTCTGTACCATATGGCCAGAGAGAAGCAGATGGGCCAGGTCACAGCGGGGGAAGAGAGGGAGAGACTCGGGTTTGTTTATGTGACCCAGTGGGCCAACACTAACAGACTGTCCCCAGTGACCAGGCTATTATTAACAGAAAGAGTTGATAAGAACGTGATCCCCACATTTATTTGCCTTCAGGTAGTTTTCACATGTGACGCCCGATCGAAATGACTTTTTTTTTTGCAGATGTTTATTTTGGGGCTGGAACATTAGACTCACAAAGAAGCCATGAATTGCATTGCACTTGTCTTTTCTTGATTTTAGATGCCTGCTATTTCTATCTGTTTCCTTTACTAAAAGTTCAGAAACTTGTCTAAACAAGATAAAGTCAACAATAAATAATGAAGAATTATTTTTTTTTAATTATTATTGTTATTGCTATTACATGGCTGTGTAAACATCAGCCCAGCAAAAATAAAGCAGAATAGCGTGAGTACTGTCAGAGAAATCCTGGGATGTCTGATACGATTTCAGCAGGAGAGTTCTGTCTTACTGTGTTTCTCAGTAAGCTGCCCAGTATTAGCAAAAAGAGAGGTTCCCCAAACTATTAAAGTTCAAGGTATGATTATCTAAACATTACATGGAAAGATTTTTGGAGGCATTATTACAAGGGAAAAAACACCATAAACAAAAAAAGTACAAAATTGCGTGAAAAATACTTGCATAGAAAAGTTGGAGACAGAAGTCAGCTCCTTCTGGTTACGATTCAAAGATGCCAAATATTTCACCTGAGGTGCAGAATGGACCCCATTAAGGGTAGTAACACTGCTGGTTTTACTCATAAATTTATCTCTGTTAAATTTTATGGCTTTTCCTCTCAAACACCTAACAGCTCCCAGCCTTCCTGAAGGACAAAGTACCACTACTCTCAACTTTACATTTAAGAGACCTCACCAGAGGAGAGCTCAGCATCTGCCCAATGGTGGGTGCAGAGCTCCTGAGCTCCTGGATTCTGGCCCCACAAATCACAGCCATCCTTGCTCCTACTGCTGAAGGAGAGACCTCAGCCATGGACATGAGACACCAATGCTCTTGCTAGAGCCAGGTTCTCCTGTGTTTGCAACAGTGGGGATCGTGTCACTGCTTGGGATCTCCAACCAGCTGGAATGCTTACCAAGGTTTCTTTTTGCCCAAGACTGGATGTTTCTATTCCTTTTGGGGGAGTTACTTCTTAGCTGTGCCACTTGGATAAACAATAGGTGGAGATGGAGAAGCCATTTTTATAACAATGATATCATTTTCTCATCCTATACTAAGCTGTTTTAAATATATGTAAAAATGTGTAAAATACAGACTTTGCTGACCAGATACTGTTGTTTGACCTTATGCACAACTAACTAGTTATGATGGCCTGCAAAAGCAAGAAAGCTCTGTGTCCAGAATCCCTAAACCTTATTAAAATGGCCATTTAGGACAGTGTCACTCTAGTTAAAATAGAGACTTACTGCTGCTAAATGACATTACTAGAGCTCAAATAATTTAGGCAGATGGTTACCTCTTGCTGAGCTTGGAGCCTCTGGCTGACCTCTCTGTGCCTCCTCTCCCCGATACGCCATCCTTGGGAAACTCAGCACTTGCACAGAGATTTGGCACGGGGAGGGGTGATTTTCTGTGTCCCAAAGGTGCAATGGCAGGTCTTTTGGGCCTCCCTATATTACAGCACTTACTCAAGGCTGGAGATGTGCTGAGGGAAGTGGGATGTGCCTGTGTGTGTGCATCTGCATACAGCTAGGGGCAGTGGACAAGGGGTAATCAAGCCCTTCAAAGAGTGCTTTGTTCCTACAGGATACTCTATACCATTTACCAGTGTTTGGGGCTGTGGACTAGCTCTGGATTAGGATCCAATGCAAACTGTGGCTGAGCACACATTTTGCTGCATGATATATAACATAACTACTCTGCAGTCTTTGTAGGCTGGAATTAAACTTTTCCACTAGTGACTTCTAATGGGACAAGTATTCTTGTCTAAACTACAGGAGCATGTAAGGAAAGCCCATTCCTTATCTATAGAGGTTTCAGAGCACATCTAAGAGAGGAAAGGGGAGATATTTGTTGGCTTACCACTCCTGAATTTTCCCCTCTGCTGAAAATGGTAAGGTTCCTACTGCAAATTAAGGTTATTCAAGATAATTCAAACATTTCTGGGTAAAAGAGGTCCTGGAGTCCCTGCTGTGAGCATGGGTGTGAGGACACAGTACCTCTGGGCATCCCCTGTGGAGGTGGTAACCTTATTGTGGGAGACACACAGCACCTATCTCAGCCATACACTGCTAGATTACGCACAGTGACATAGAGATACAGCACAGTCACAGCAGACTAACTTTATTTTCAATTCCATGGAGGCTCATTTGACCTCATCCCTACTTCTGTAAAGTACTTTTGCTCTTGTGCCTCTGAAGTAATATAATCCAGTTATTTTTATTTGGTCTAGTCTTAAAAATACTACAAACCAGCTTTGGTTTGAATACCTGATTGATTTGCTTTAAAGATGTTCTTTGCACTTCTGAACTGACTGTCTTTTCTCCCCATTTCCCCTACTTTAAGAAAAAGCATCCATTGACTGGTCAGACACAGAAATGTTTCTGAAAGGCAAGCAGCTAGACTTCTGGGAAAGGGAATGATATATTCAGAAACTTCCTAGAAATGACAAAAAGCTATATGTGGGTGCCAAAACTGTGGTCACTTACAAGAACTCTTTCAATATACATACACAAGCAAGAATGACAAAGAACAAAGAAAACAGAAGATATAAAGAGGGCAAGAAAACTAACAACCCAAGTATTAAATGTTTAGAGACAGAATATTGTTCATTTAGTGTAAGTGATTTCCCCTGCTCACCAGGAATGCAATAGAAATAAAAATCAAAGTATAACTCTGCTCAATATACGTTGTCCCAGCTTGATGCTGCAAAGTACATTTCATTACAAGCCAAAAGAACAGCCCTTACTGATGCTTGCTTGAATGTCTCAATTTCTGGATTAAGCTGTCCCATTGTTTTGAAGCATAGTTATGGTTTAGAGATCAATGGGACATAGACTATCCTAATCTACTATGAACAGCCCATAGCAGAGAAGGGATACTCTGCACTAGAGAGCCATCTAAGTCTTCTAATTACTTTGGCTACTGATAGATTGGCTCTTACCCCCTTGAATTCCTTTGTCACTGAGGAGTTAAAATTCATGAGCGTCTATGCTGCTGAATGCTTACTCCAGTGCTGCTATTTTCTGCGCCAAGCTAGCCATCACCGCAAAGAGTCGGAGGTCTGTCAGGCCATCTGTTACATAATAGTCAACAATCTCTAAAATCTGGGGAAACTGAGATGGAGAGAGCAAAGATGATGAAGGGTTTAAAAAGAACAGATTGCTGCCTTGCTTGGAAGGGAGGGAGGCAGGGGGAAGGGGAGAAGGCTGGATAAAAAGCCCTGATGGAAGCAAACCCGATTAGCACAGCCAGCAAAACAATCCCCCCAAATATTAATGCTTTCTCCAAAGAAGTTGACAAGGACACCAGATTGGTGGGGGGAAAAATTGCTTTAGGGCAGGAAAGCTGAAGGAGGCCAAAAAAATTGCAGTGATAGTTTAGGCATTGCCATACACAAGTAGACACTGAAGACAATTTAAGAACATCCTCTAAATCAGTAAAGAAGACTACTACAAATATTTTTGCCTCCATGTTACACAACACACTCTTACTGTACCAGAGAAAAGTAAGTGTAATATTTTCAATCCTCTCCTTTCCTTCCTTCCCCTCTCCCTTTGCAAAGGAGGTCTTTGCTGATTCTAAGGCATCAGAATGGTGATGACTTCCAAGTAGGGCTTGGCCACACTCGTATTTGTCTTGCTTTGTGTCCACATTTTAAAAAAGACTGATCATGAGTGCAAAATGCTCTCAGAAGACATAATATCCATTTAACTGCCTCTGCAGGCACTGAAATTGTACCAGCAGTAATACTGGTTGGGTGAGCCACCCAGCTGCATTTAAACTCTCCTAATATGGGTTGCCTTTTAGTCTGCTCTGTCCAGTTCTGTCTTTTTCCTTACTGCCCTGGCTAAAAGCTTGCGGAGCTTACTCTACCAGCAATAACCACAATGCTGGTGTGTTCTCCATTTCCTTGTCATAGGGGGATGTGCCAGACTAAGCACACTGAAAAGTCTCACCACCAGACTCCTTGAAGTTTTCTCCAAATGGATCAAATGAATCTCCAGCTGGATCTCCCTTCTACATCAAGGTAAAATTTTACCCCCAGACTCTCCTGACATGAAAAACCACTGAGAATCAGAAGTCTTATGACAGTTTTGGGAAATTGTTTCTACTTGAAGAGAAATGGGAAGCAACAAGCAGATTCTAGGATTTGGTTCTGTCAACCCTCTGCCCTTCAGGGACTAGTTCCTGTCCACAGGACTTGGAATCTTCTCACAACATGAAAACACATGGTCTTCACTCCTGTAAAGTTCATGTGCTTCAGAGCATTTCCTCAGACCACGCTGGAGTTGTATGTGTTCTCTTGCTCAGGGGCTTTGCTTTATTACCCCTTTGAGCAAATAATTTTTAACCGCATCAGAAAATGCAATGGCAGTTGAGGAAGGGAGAGGAAAGGGATATTTTCTGAATGCACATTTACAAACAACTAAAGATCCAGGGATGACTTTTCTGGTTAACTTTTCATATGACAGTGACCACTGCCAAAGAAAACACATCATAATGGAAGCAATTAAAATCTGTGTTCATTCACTCATTGTTGCTACTATAGGTTTAGGTGGTTCATTAACGGATATCTAAGTCTGTAGTGTAATGCATCCCTCTTAGATGAATTAATGGATCATGTAAGATAATGCTGACAGATGGAAAAGATGAGCTTTATAGGTCTGGTAAAAATAAACAATAAATGCAGGCAGTGCTGAACTGGATTATCATAGTGCCACAGGAGTTGTGTAATGATGTTAGCACTGGCGCCTGCCTCAGAGCTGATGCTTCAGAATACTAACATTGAGCCACTAGATACGTGTTTGATGTCTAAACAAATCACATCCTTTGCTGAGAGGAACAAATTGTGATGGAGACTGGCTGTGGGGCTTCAAGTTTCAGATAAAAATCTGTCCAGAAGAATTCCATACAAATAATTTTCAAAAAGACTTTCTACTTTTAATCATATGAAATACGTGGTTGGACCCTTTTTACTTCTTTTGTTGGTTTTTTATTTTAAACATCCAAATAACTTGGTCCCCACTCTAGTGCTAAAGCCTTGTCTAACATTTCGTGCTGGGAATGCAAAGCAGGGCACCAAGTACAGTAGTACAAATAACACTTTATTTACAGTTTCATGGCTTTCAGATTTCCTGTCTCCATAATCACTTCCTACTAATTTCCTTCTGTTTTGTTTGAAATGGTAGTCTTTTCAAAGAAAGTGCCCAAAGAAACAACGCCTTTGTAAGGTTTGGATTAAATCATGGAGGTTTTTATACTTCTCTTTCTGCATTTCCCAGTACCGGTTTTCTGCATTAACAGAGTTTGTGCTGTATGTCTGGATGGTTCAAACAGGATCGTGATAAGAGAACTGCAAAAAGGCCAGCACTGAAGGGCCAAAGTCTCAGCTGGAGGAAGCTGGCACAGCTCCACTGATGTGCTTCAGCTACAAACCAGCATCATTTGAAGAGCCAAAGAAATGTTTTAATGCTGGACATGAAAAACTTTCAAGCACCACTATGACACTTGGAAAATTTACTATTACTTGAGCACATACAAGACATTAAGATAAAATCAAATATTGTTGTGTTGTAGGCGGTAAATAAAAGCAACTACCACAGAAGTGGAGTTTCTATACAGAGCGACAAGCTCAATCTGAAATTAAATCCACAAAGTATTTGACATATATTTATCTTGTGTAGAGGTTTCAGTTGCCTAATGAGCAACATCTACTACAGCTATATTTAGACCTCTCTACATTATGCCAAGTTGGCTGATGAAAATGGGACAGATCCCAAATCCTCTGTCACTTTTCAAAATGAAGCTAACAATTGAAACAAGAAAAAAACTGTGCAAAGACATTACATTGAGTAGCATGAGTAGACTGTACACTTAGTGTTATCTTCTCGTTCTATCCCAACTACCTGGCCAAGGTTACTCATCTGAAAATGAAGGCATACACCCCATTTCCACTGCTGACCTCTGACCTTCCCCTTCCTTCAGAGCTCTGATTTCTCTCCCGGCCTTCCAGACCTTGAACACTACTCTTACTTCCAAAAACTGATAGAAAAGGAGTGTGTGTTATTTAATTTATTAGCGGGTTATCCATAGAATTGTTTAATTAAAAAATACCTCACACTTGTGCCAGTGCTGCTGGTGAGACTGCTTTCCTTTATGAAAGAGGAATGTCGACCAATCAAATATCACAACAAACAATGAAGGTATGAATACTGGAAATGTTTGCCACCCTTCTCACACTTTTCCAGGAATGGATCTGTTGGCATTACTTACACTGTAGGTCAATAAAGAGGCAACTTCTTTCAAGGCCATCAAAACTTTCTAGGGGTTCAAGTACCCATCTCATCAGCATCCTCCTGCAAGGACACTCACAATATTAGTTTTCAGAAAATTAGACAGTCCCCTCTGGGCAGAGCTCCAGTGTCTCAGAGTGTGGCTTTTACAATGCCTAGTTAAGCTCTGCTTTCATTTTTCAAGTTGAAGGAAACCCTCAAAACCTATTGCTCTTTCCCTTCATTGAACACAAAAGCACAGTGGTTTTGCTTTTTTTGGCTCCACACCACCTTCTTCACCAATTAGTCATTTCTCAATACATAATACAACAGTAGTAGTAGTAGTAGTAGTAGTAGTAGTAGTAGTAGTAGTAGTAGAAAACAAAGAACTTTGAAAATTCCAAAATATTATGAATATACAAAAATTCTGAAAGGTGGGATTTACATCTGTCTATGGCTTTCCATCATACTGAGCTAAAATACATTACAGTCTTTCTACAGAGATACTAGTATTCATTCTTTTTCTCAGTGAGATGATACATCAGATATGTACAGGTATTGCACAATCTAAATGGGCTTATCATCTGGAGAGGACATAGAGACACAGAAGATCTGAAGAGGCAAGAATTGATGTGATTTACAGCTTCTTTTACACAAACTAACCCTTTTTACTTATAAGTCATTCACATACAAGACTATTACCTTTTTCTTTTTTGTTTTTTTTCCACCCCAGCTGTCTCTTAGGGAGCTTCAGTGCTTACCTGGTTAATTATAAGGCACACCCAGCTTATGACTGGAAAATTCCTTGCCATAATCTATAGCATATTTACTAGATTTGAAGGATGCAAGTCACATGGGAGATGATGTCACATCACAAACTGGAGGATAATGCAGAGATTCCTCAGCTGATGGGGCCCTGAACAGATATACCCCCATGTTTCAGTACCCAACAGTCTACAACAACTAGCATGGGTTTGGGAGCAGCTTATCCACAGTCAGGGCAGTGCTGCTGAGTACACACACGTTATCCTCCACAGAACAGGTCAGACTGTGCACCTTCTGACACAGCTGCTGAGTGTCTGGGCCTGCTTTCCCTCACACCCAGCTGGGTTTGGCTCCCTCTAGACTGTAGGTCCTTACACATCCACTTTGAGGTTTGCATGAGTTAAGGCAAGTAAATGTGATCAGTGGAGAAAACCTGGTCGTATTTTTCTCTTATTACACTTGAAGTTTTACCAGCATTGTCTGTCTTAGTCAGACTGGCCTACTGAAAACACATGCTCCTCAAATGATCATTATGAAACATTCCCTCTTCAGATTCAACAGTCCACATAGGAGAGGGTGTAGGATAGTGATCTTTCTTAAAAGTTTTTGCTCCACATTCTCTTTCCTATCTCCAGGAGTTAGAGCAGAAGTGAGATTGATTCTCTCTCATTGTAGTGATAGACAGAAGGACTTTTCTGGAGAAGAGCTTAAATAGTGGAAGGACTGATCTCTTAGAGACTTTTATCAGCCTCTGATGATTCCTAGAACCTCCAAAAATAATTAGTAATGGTAATTTTAAAAACCCAAACATACCTACTCCATGCTAAAGTAGGTCTTGGTTACAAACCAGGAATGTTTTTTCTAGGAAAAGGACCTAAAAACTGAAATTGTAATGCAGACACTGAGCAAAAAGAGAATAGTTTGTGTTTTATGGGGAGAGAAAGCAAATATGGAGGCATTCCATGCTTCTTATAATGACAAAATTGTGGATTCCCTCCCCTGCTCTCAAGCTCACCAGCTGCACTTGTTTATACTTGCAGTTCAATCAAGATGATAATGAAGTAATAGCATTCAGGAAATGACACATAAAAAAGAAGAATCAAGTGCAAAAAGCAGTATCAGGCATAACCTGAAACTTGAGCATCCTACTTCAATCAATTATATATTTCAAGTAAGGGTGAGAGCTTAGGCAAGCTCTTTAAGTATGCCTTTGATCTGTTCAGATGCTCAAGAGAGAGTCCAAGACCAAAAACCTGGCACCCAGGGAAACTGTTGTCTAGAGAAAGGTGCTCTTCAGGTCCCCACTGAGCAAGGGAAGGGGCAGAAGCTGTGTGGGAGGTGTTCTCCAGCTGCAGAGAGATGCAAACACTTTGCTGCTGTCCTAATGTTTCATACCCCAGACCAGGCCACAAGACAAACAAACCAGGTTGTTTCAACTGTCTCATTTGACCTGGTCTAACACTACAAGAAGTGAAAGAAAACCTTAGCACCCCCCCCACCTCCCACCTTGGACCAATTGGGCTGTCACTGTCTGCGCACAACTGTTCAGTTGAAAACACATTTCGGCCCGATGCAAACGGAACAGTCTTGAAAACTGGAGTTTCCTTTTGTGCCTCCCCTCCAAGGGGAGTGAAAGGCAGCAAGAGGAGAGGCAGGAGGGAGGGAGGTGACCACTGTGCACCATCAGCACTCCATGCTGCCTGCTCTGCAGACAGCCCTAAAGGCAGCCTGATGCCTTGCCAGGGGCTTGAACAGTCTTGTTCAGGCAGTGAGATATTTTCGGGGAGAAATATTCAGAGGGAGCTAGAAATAAGTGTTGGGGTGATGGAGTTTCAAAACCAGAGCTTTGCTAAGCAGCAGGTTGCAACCTTTGGTTAAAGTTTATCTTGCAGAGGTTGGTAGCTTAGCAACAAGGGCTTTTTTGTTTGTTTTTGTAGAAACAGAAGCAGCAGCATCAGGCATGTCAGAGTACAGATGTGTCAAGGCGTCAGGGGAGAATCACTGGGGAACAGTGATTTGCAGCAGGGATGAGCAGGGATACCCATCTCCAGCAACACGGGACTCTTCTTCACACATGAGCATGAGATTGTCAGGACACAGAGGATTTTCAAGATCCCATCCAGAGTAAAGTCACTCCCATTCAATTTTACTTATATATGCTAAGAGACTATTTTCAGTTTTAAAGGTGTCTGTGAAGTAAACATCAAGGAGTTGACTTCCTATTTTGCAGAGTATCTCTGACTACTAAAGCTCATTTTAATTTGGGTGCAGAATAATGTAATATATGAGAGGGGGGAAAAAAAAGAGCAAGCCATATATGCAAGTAACAAATAGATGTTCTGCCATCAAGCAAACTGAGAATTTGTGTCTTAGGGTGTTTTTGCAGGGCAACTGGACTATTGATCAGCCCCCATTCAGCATCTTTCCAGGTAGCAGTTTTCACTTTCATCTCAGTACTGAAAATCAACAATGAAGAAGCTGTCACATCCCACCACATCACGTCCTTCATCCACTCCCTTGAGAACCTGCATACACAGACAGTATCTCTTTCTGTTCAAGTCAATAAGTATTTTGATGGCTAATACCAGTATGTTTCACAAACTCTCAACAGAGAAAATACAGCCACAGAAAGAAAAAGATGTCCTAATTACTCACAGGTAATGATCTCAGGTTCCCACTAATCATTCATATCCCTACCCTCCACTAATGAATTCATTATGTAATAAGAGTTCAGCAGCAGCAGAAAGCACAAGTTACACAGCCAGTCTGATGTACAGCTATGTTGCATAGCACAGGTGACCCTCTGCTCCAGTAAATTTTCACCTTAAAAAGGGTAGGAAGCCAAATTTCTCCAGAGCTTTCCATTCAGCAGAATTAAAGGCAAGCAAAAAAGGACTACCCTAGACCAGCAGGTCCCTGGGGGACCACTCAGTGCCCCCATGGGACCCTGCCTGCCCTCCATGCCAGACATGCAGTGAACAAGGCAGGGCTCCAAAGAACAGGGGAGCCTTCACCATTAACACAAGGACATTCCTCTTAGACACTTTTACAGAGAAGCACACTGTGTAGAAATACCCTCTGTAGCTAGACAAATTTGTGCAAACAGCCCTCAGATTGTCACAGGTTGACACAGGTCTTACTGACACTGGCAGCACCACAGGGTCATTTGCACACAGATAGCCTGGGCCTGGCAGCACATTAAGGACTAAGGCTTTTGTTACACTCTGCCACAAAGCTCTGGTTGTTTGGAAGTGTGCTTGAGCAAGCTCAATTATCAATGTGAAAACTGATGCAACCAAGTGACTAGAAAGCATAGTCCCTTCTATCCACTAAACCACCTTTTCACTGTCTTGGAAAATATTGTTTTACCTTCAAAAGATTGTGGAAAGAGAGTAAAGTGGACTTAGGACACCACTGTGATCAGCTTGCCAACTCCTAACACTCAAACATCTTGAAATGGAGCCTTCTATTTCAGAAGCCTGATGAACATGTTATGGGTTGGTAGTTCTGAGGGCAGGGGTAAAGTGTTGATGTATTGCTGGTTTTAGTTTTACATATAAAACTTCTCTCTCTTTTAGACACACACACAAACACACATCTTTCACAATTTATGTGATATACAATAACATTAATTTTGTCAGGTTGCACAAACATTTATCCTAAGAAACCAAGTATTTCCACTACTTGTGTGAGCTCCCATTAAACAGAAGGTTCCAGCAGATGGACAGTGGCACCTTACCTGAAAAAAAAATGTCATTATGAGACTTAATCACACCCAAAGCTTTCAAAGGATCAGAAACATGGAAGCAAATGTTCAGACCTTAAGAATTCCATTGGATTTAAAACTTCCGACCCATCAGATTAAAATCTTCCATAGCAATGATCCATGCCATCAGAAACTGAAATTTTAGGACCAACCTTGTTTTCTTGGAAGGGAAACTTGTTTTCTTATACCCATTTGTGATTGCTTTGCAGATCTACAGAAGGTTTTCCACTTCAGCAGGCAGGCCAAAATATTACACAAAGCACAGCCCAATAAAGTGTCCCCACCATAATGTAAGAGAGAACTATCACTAATCAGCACACACACTGAAAAACACAGCTCAAATTACACAAATCAAAATCTAAATGCCATTCCAGATTCAATATTCTAAATTGAAAGTGACTCCAACAATTATAAGTATTCCTTATTTAAAATGATAGGTTGAGTGAACAAGAGCAAAGAAAGGCATGGAATGAATGGAGAGAAACGTAAGCAGGACTTCTGTGTCACAGTGAATCACAGGTTTGTCAAATTCAGCAATATTTACAGAATGAATCACTCCTCTTCCTGACCAGAAGCACTAAGCTCAGGTGGGCAAATACCTAGCAGGAGAAGCAGTTGTTCAATTAGCAAAAGTTTAAAAATGACAAGAATCAGAGTCTCATAGAGAATTGGAAGTGAGGGAGGACTAGAGGGGCAAAGCTCAGGTCAGTGTCCGAAGGCTCATAACTCAGGATTAAGAACAGAATTTTCTGCTGTTAGACAGGGATGTGACAGAGGAGGTGGAAGTTCATGTGAGACTGGCCAAGCAAGAGAAAAATTTGAGATAGAATCACAATGCAGATGTGAGAAACGTGATGTAAAGTCTGTTGAGGAGGATATTTCCAGTAGAGAATTACCAGTAAGTAGCAGTGGAAGGACTTTTTTTTTTGCTGATGGCTGGAGGTCTATTTGACCCTTCCAGACTGCCAGAGAGCCCTCTCTGATCACCCCAAAGGCTGCCCTGCTCCTGGGGCTGAGCTGCAGGGTCAGCCCTGACATGGCAGCACTGGCCAACCTGGCTGACTGGATGGCGTGGAGCCTCCCTGGGGCCTCGAGCAGGAGCTCAGGAGCTGTGTTTAAGCTCCCACACTTGCCCTTGGACCCCACATGAGCAACATTGTTGACCCTGACCTGTGGTCTGACTTCTTGGCTCGACCTCAGACCTGCCTCATTGCTATGGATGTGTCTAGGGCCATTAGGCTGCCTTTGACCCTGGTGACTGCCAGTGGATGTGCCCAGCTCTCCTCTCTTCACTGCCCTGCCCATCCTGCTGCCCTGCCTCACCCTGGATTCCCAGCTCTCCTGCCCTTGCTGGCCCAGATGCAGGAGGAGAGAGTCAGCCTGGAGCAGCTTCAGGGTGACAAGAGAAGCACAAGGGAGAATGACAGGGCCTGCTTTGGTCAGCCTGGCAATACCACAGCTGAGCTGGAGGACAGCCACCTCGCTAAATGTCTCCAAGGTAAGCAGGCGGAAAAAGGCACAAGCTAAAAAAGCTGGCAGTGCTAGAATGAAGACAAATGTCTCTTGGAAATTAAACACAGATTTCTTACCACCAGAGCAGCCAGCCTCTTGAAAGGCCTGCTAATCAGTGCAGAGGGAGCAGGAATGACAGCTTTTAGATGGAGTTTGAGCAGCTCACAGAAGAGACTATATGCCAGGGAGAGCAAGGGCCAAGCTCTTACTTGTGCAATGAACACAGAAACGCTCAGCATATCCCTGGGGCTGGCAGAAGACTGAGGAATGGGGGATACCTGAGGAAGCCAAACTTTTTCTCCTCACTCATCTTCTCACTGCAACCTTTGTGCCTTGTTTTCCTGCTTCCTTCTCTAAACTGCATATTGTTGGCACCGTGACTCCACCACAGCTGGCTAAGGGGAAGGAGATACAAGTGTCTGTATATCTTTTTGGTAAATTTCCCCTTGTTTTAAACTTTTTTCTTAAAAAAAAAAAAAAATATTAGCACCACCACGCTCATTTTAGGTTTTTATACCTGGTGAATACTGGAGCTAATTACAGTCATTGTGCTCACTGCAATGAACCCCTTCCTCTGCATGGTTCTCTCACAGTGAGCTAAAGAGAAAGCCTAAGCCCATATCTAAAATCCTCATTCAAATACTGCATTCAGTCAAGCAGTTTAAAATTGCTTTTAGGAAGGGAGAGAGGAGAGAGGGAGGAGGACTGGGGGGAGTGTGGTCTTGTACTTGGTGACTGCTGCAAGCTGGAACAGCACAGAGAAGGAAGGGCCTGTTTTTTGATATTCATAGAAGGGAATTTAATTTAAGGCTGATGTGTTGCTGGTTGGAAATATGTATTAAATACCCAGATGCAAGAGAAATGGGCACAGAAAACAGCAAAATAAATACAGGATATTGGCTCATCTATGCAGAGCGCTGATTTCCTAAACCTGGCACATTGGGGATTCACTGCCTGCCCTGATTTTGTGTGTCACTGATTTGGCTAGGATCTAAACACAGAGCTTCACAGTTACTGAACCACTGTCCCAGACCCAGCCAAGGCTGAGCACAAAGCAGGCCTGAACAAACCAGCAGGCAGACTACAAAGGGAAAGCAATTGTTCTGCTTAGCAGCAGCACTGTTTCTGCTATGCTTAGCATAGGAACAAGTTAATTTGGGAGCACAATCTTCTTAAAAGGAAGCGCTCCTCATGCCAGCATCCCCAGATTTCATGCACTGTGCTGTCCTTTTTTATCATGCATGAGCCATGGATGTTACTCACAATGTATTTTTTTTTTTACTACTCAAGCAGTATAAAAGTTTCTGACAAAAACCAGCTTTCTTAAACCTCTGTCTGGCATCTTGTTAAAAAATGACATCGTGTTTGCCTGTCATCATTGGCTCACAAGGAAGTTTCTGCCATGATTTAATAAACAAGAAGGCTTTTACTGTTAAGGCAAAACAAGAAATTGCAATATCAAAACATTCATATAATTTTTCTCCAGTGCCCTTGGTCTAAAACATTTGGTCTTAATTGACTCTCTGCAGAGGTAAAGATAGATCATGAGTAAAAAACATGTCTAAAAAATATAGAGTAAAGCCTCTAAATGCACATAAGCATGTCCACAGCTCCATCCATATTAACAGAGGTGTAGAGACCACCAGTGTCCAGAGACATGCCCCAAGACAGTTAAGCAGCTCAAGAATCAAAAGCAGAGCAAGGAGGGGGCACCTGAGCACACAGACTGAGACCTGCAGTGTCCAGCATGGCCAGAGGAGCCTTAGGGTGGGCAAGCTCCTTTGGAATAGGGAAGGTAGGGAATTGTCCTGCCAGCAGCACAGCACAGGCACTCAAGTTCTCTCCTTCTCTTGGGAAGGGAGAGATACAGCCTTGTCTCCTCTTTGCTGTAGCGATTACCTTCACATGCTTTCACATTTTCTGGGGGTGGATAACATAAATCAGAGCAATTTTCTCTAAGAAAAAGAGAAAGAAATTGCCCTCTAAGACATTCAGGGCAGCCAGAGATGTAGCCTGCACTTTTCTCTCACTGCTGGCTTAACTAGAGTTCTCCTCAGCTGCATGAGCTGCTCCTTTGCTACCTGTGGCAAGCAATCTCCTAGCTGTGACCCACCACACTTGGTTCTCCTACATTTTTGTGCAACAGCCTACAAAATGGCACAAAAGGAGGGCAAGCAGCCCTTTGGACCCTCTGTTTCTCACCTGCCAGGAGCTGGGTGCACTGTGAGGAACACGGGGTGAGAGGGGGAGAGCTCCTTCCCTCCTGTGCGCAGCAGCAGAGCTCTGAATTCCACTCTGGCCTCATTCCCCAGAGGCAGCAGCTGCGCCAGGGCTGAATGAAGACCCAGAAGCCCAGCCCCACATTTGGCATGGTGCAGGCAGTGGGGCAGTGCTGCCCTTCAGCAGCTTCAGGGGCCATTCCAGAGCCATCAGCTGCCATGGATGCAGCAGGGGCACGGAGCCCTGCTTGGGCACCCAGGACATGAACCAAATGACTGCTGCATATAGCACCCTCATTCAAATAGCACAGCATTTTAGCACCAGAAATAGTATCTTTCTCTTTTCCTTTTTCTTTTTTTTTTTTTTTTTTCAGTGAAACTACTGGCAGAGAAAGATACAACTTAGCATGAAAATAAGTATCAGAATAAGGCCCTAGCTGAATAGTCAGTACTCTGCATAATTCTCTCTTTTCATCCCCTCAGCCTAGATCCTCTCCAAATATTCAGATCAAAATTTGCAAAGTAGCTCCAGCATTTTGGCCATCAAAGTAAAAGCTGGAAAATTTAGATTCTGCCACCATCATATCCCTCTACTGTGAATAAAATCAGCTCTCTGATTTTGCCATCAGGCTAATTATGAAGTCTGTCCTTTTCTTTCTCTCTCTCCATCAAAGATCAAAGAGCCACAAGAGATATACTTGTAAAAAGTAAAAAAAAAAAATGTACATTTTAAGGAACGCATTCAATTCCCCTCTCTACCAATATATTTTACGTGCAACATCTTCACCTTCAGCCTATTAAGAAGCATGTAATGGAAAGGACAGAGAGAAAACCACAAGTCAGGATAAACTGCAGAATAATATTCCTGCCACTTAATGGCAAAAGTCTTTCAAAGATCCCTGCATGCTTTGCACAGATTCTACATTTGAATGATGCATTGTTAGACAATAGAGAAGACCAGCAGAGGGAAGAAGTTGAAAATTCTAAGTGAAAATTAAAAATTACAAGCAAAAATACAGAACAGGAGACAAATTCAACCACAAAATTTTCATTTTAACTCTCTGGGCAGTACAGCAAAAGGGCCAGCATACACTCCTATCAAAAGCAGTGAGTATAACCCTTAGAGCCATCTTTTTCAAATCACAGATGAATTCAAATGGGAAGAGGCACGCAACAACAAAAAAAAATAGTTGTTAATGCATAAAACTACTGTATGACTTCCAATAGTTGGACTCAAGAACCCTGGTTAAATACTGACTTTCTTTCAGAGTCAATCAGATAATAAGACCCCTTTAGAAGCACAGAATAGTTAAATTCATCACCATAATTTAATTGTAGAAGGTTATTAAAGAGCACTTCGACTCCCCTCCTGCTTCGGCGCTGCTTTTGTGTATTAAACTCAGACTAATCAAATTGCAGATTCCAAGAGTACTGTATTAGTCATCCCCATCCCTTTTAATTTGTTTAATGGCCTCCTTTTTTCTCCCCCCTCTTGTGTGTGTGTTCTGACTGGCTGTGCAGCGCTTAGGCTCACGACATGTAAATAAAGAATGGATAGGGGAACAGTTCGTCGAAAAGAATAAAGCGTGCCTCCATTCTAAAGTTACATTTGATGTCAGCGTAATTCATGGGACGTGTACTGCAAGCAATGGTGCTTATTATTTCTGCTTAGCTGTCTACAGACACAGGAGGAGAGGGAGAGGGGGAAAAAAGGAAGAAAGGAAAAGAAAAGAAGTCTGAATTTACACTTACTGCTTCAAAAGCCCTTTTGTGCTTCGCCAACTTCTCCTGGCTGAAGATGCAGTATTTTGCCAAAAAGTCGACTGCAAGAGCAGACAAAAAAAAGGATAAAATAGCCCATAAAAGAACTCTTTTCCCCACTTTTCCTTAAGAATTTCTGTGAATTGCCATGAAGAGAATTTTTTTTTTTAGATGCACAACAACAGTGGTCACAGACAGCTCCTCTTGCAGAAATTTCGATTTATGGTTTGCTTCTTGTGTTTTGGTTGTTCTTGTTGTGGGGTTTTTGGGTTTTTTTTTTTCCCCCTTCTCTTTCTTATTTGAAAATGTCTTTTCACCTGGCCCAGGGCACAAAGTCAAAGTCAGCTGTGAATAGGAGATGTTTAACATGTGTAAAGCATAGGAGCTTCATCCTGGTCAGGCAGTAGTCCGGGAGTGTGGCAAGGGCTTGTTGTTATTTGTTTTAAATGTTAGAGGAATTAACATCTTCAGACTCAAGATCTGCAGAGCAGCATCCTCCATAGGTTCTCCCGAAGATACCACTAGAAATTAAATTCCTTTGGTTTGTTCCAGTCAGAAGAGACAGGTACACAAAAAACTTTTGTCTTTCAGTATTAAGCAGCAATATTACAGAAAAGACACACCTTTTCCTATTTCTCTCTCTTATTGAGATCAAGTAGGATGTATTAAACCATTAAAAAATACCATAGGGGATTCCCTATCCTCAAATTTTTTTGCTTGTTTCCAGACCTTTCATCCAAGAAGACAAACTATGAAGCTGGCCTTGCTTCCTCACACCTAACACAGCATGAAAAGCTGCTGGGAGTAGAATGAGAAAATTGAAGGGAAAGTCAGGTCATGCCACAAACACAGGCTGAGCTCATGAGTTTTGTGGATGGTACCAGCTACGTTGCCTCTGCATTCAAACTCCTCTTAATACTTATTAGTTCCTTTCCAACATTTTTCTGTGTCTCTAGACTGCTATTTCTATCACATCATGGCCATGCTCATAGGAAAGAAACTCTACTTTCATATCAAGGGAAACCACCAGGAAATTCTGGACCTGATGGGGGAAAAGTGTTGGGTTTCAGCTCTTCCAATTTCTTGTTCATTTAGAATGAGAACCAGAAAACAGAAATAATTCGCAAATTTGTGGCAGAAAAAAAAATCTGAATTATCATTATCAATAAAATTATTTTACTGTAAAGATAGAAGGAGTGATTCATGATGTGCTAACGTGGCACTCTGGCTGGTATCTAAACAAGCTTGTAACATAAATCTCTTCTTTCTTTCTAAAAGGGTACATTTGTCTTCAGGTTGCGTTTTGGGCCATGTGCAAGAAAGGTTCTTATTGGGAGGGAATGTTCATTGTTTGTTTATTGCTGTGTCCTAAAGGGTACAAAAGAACAAATAAAGATTCCTGAATGTCATTGTTTCTTATCCTATATACTCCAGAAGAACCAAATCTGTGTGACAAAAGCAACAAAAATATCCTGGTTTTCAATGTCAAAACAGCAGCAGAGATTTCTATTTCAAGCACAAATTGACAGATGCTCCAAGATTGTTGTTATCACATGGTGCTCTTCCTAATTCCAAACTTAACTGTGATGCTTAAAGGAATGAGAAAACTAATTTCTGGCCAAACTGGTTTTGCACAGGTCTATCTTACTGTCAGCATCTAAGAAAGATTTAAGTCAAAGACAACCAATGCACTAATAGCATAGGTTCCAGAAAAGATTTGTACTGTGCTTAGTGTTGAGCACTTCTCCAGGACCTAATATGTCTTTTCACCACTAAAATTTTCTGAAGTTGCACTTTTTTTTGTTTGCACACCTACATGGGCTTGGGAGATGTAGATGCTCCAACACTCTGGGAAGCATCGCTCCTGGGAAGATCTGCATTGGCGCCCTCTGGTGATTCTGGAAAACAGCAAACCATGAAAGATAAACTGTCGTTTCACTTGTAGTAAAATCTTGACATTTCTTCTCACCCAAGAATTTCACAAAGTTGAAACTTCCCTTGCAACTGAGTGGTTAACCAAATAGCCCTGTAACAATTTTGGGAAGGGAAAGATGGAGGGTCATGTCTCTCCCAGAAATGGAGGATCAGGAAAGAAAACTTCAGTTCTTATTTAAGCAACTTATAAAGTCAGATTAGGCTCTTAAACCATCTACTCTGCTTTGGTGAATCACAAAGGCCAAAGGATGTCATATATTCCTGTGTAACTGGTCCAGTTATTTATATCTAGCCAAAGCACAGCTATCAGGAAGACTTTCTGAAGCTGGCAGAATATGGAGAGTCCCATGAGGATGTACAGTACTTTGTTTCTAAGACCAGTGTTTGGCTTACACGACACTTGAACTTGCTTTAAATCTCAACAAAATCAGTTTTCACAAGGTTAAAGAACCCTTTATTTAGTATATCCTCCCTGTAAAATTACTTACATACTGTAGTAAAGATTATGCTCAGAGGAAATCAAATGAAGTATTTCTGTCAGACATTTTCACCATTCCTTAAAAGATTGTTCAGTGATTCTTGTCCCCCCTAAAAAGACTGACAGCTTTTTAAAACATAGGCACCAAAACTGTATGGACAACCTCACGAGCACCACTGATCTCCTCTTACTCATTCTTTTCCTCCAGTAAGGCCAAAAGGGCAAACAAAGAGCAGTTTTCCATTCCAATCTTGGGCAATAATTTCAACTTTAGGAAATGGATTTTCTCCAGCCATGTTCCTCATGCATCTGTTTCTCTCTCTTTGTTTATTCTCCCCATCCCCAGGAAGTTTTAAAATCGTTGATCAATTTTGACCAAGTGAGACAGAGGCGTAGAGGGTTGACAGGAATTAAGTACCTACAAGTTTCATGAAAATAGGCAGCAGAGTAGAGGGAGGGAGGGAGGCCCTATTAATTCCCTCATTGAGGGAAAGACCTCAGCATGAGCTCAACTTTTGTTACAGCCTGGAAATCCACACGAGAGAGAAAACCTGGAAAGCAGCCATCATTAGTAGCACTGCTCATGGAACCACCTGTTTAATTAATTATTCTCTGCTGTAAAGAACCTTTTAAAAACAGCTCCATAGCTTTCAATATAAGCTTGCTTGCAGTGCCCCCAGTAGGAGTCACGGAGACTGAGGTCAGGGGGAGCTGGGCCCCATGTGCATTGTACCTCTCATAATATATACCCTAAAAGGCTGCTAGAGGTCTTTGGGCTCTGGCAGACCCACGTTTGGATCTGCCATATTTTTCCTCCTGTTGCTCAGCACTTTACAGCCAGGAGCACTCTCCTGCCTTCCTGCCATCAGGGTCTGTCTCCTCTCACTGCCCTTACCAGGGAGGGAGCCCAGAATGACTGCATGCAAAGTCATGCTCAGGCCCTCACTCTGTAGCTACACAGTTTGCACAGAGGAGGAATGCCTAAGAAAAACCAGCTGCAAAACTCTAAGTAAATCCATCTGAGCATGTCTGTACTGAAACAGCATCATGAACAGGCAAGACTTACAGGATAGAGAGACTCTGCACCCCTCAGGCTGGGCTAATTAGTCACCCTGTACCAAATGTGAAGTCATAGAACCATAGAATACCCTGAGCTGAAAGGGACCCACAGGGACCATCGAGTCCAATTCCTGCCCCTGCATAATACAAGCCCAAGTCTTGACTCCAAAGCAGGTAAGTATTCCAGCTTTGCAGAGACACAGTAGCTATTAGTCACAAGGCTATTAGTTCCTTAGGTAGAGGTAGAATAATGTATTTTCACCCAGTGCTGAGAATCAAAAAGGTTGTTTTTACTGAAACCAGAAATAATTCTAACAAAATATTTCAAAGGGGATTGCAAAACTAAAATTTAATTCTTTAAAGACAAAAGAATTAGCTGGTACTAGAACACATTTTAGTCCAGTATTTCTAAGATCATACCTCAAAAAGGCACTTGAGAGGAGAACAAGCTTTATTACTAGTGCAAAGAACAAGAAAATTAGTGTTTGGTTTTTTGTTTCCAAGCTGGCCATCACCTGTAGCATTTAATCTATGCACACAGTTGTGCCTGTACATCTGCTTTCTGAACTCCTGCATGCTTTTCAGGGTGCACAGGGCGCGATCCATGAAGAGTTGTAAGTTTGCAGAGAGGAGGGCCCAGCAAGTGGGTATGAGCAAGAGTAGGGAAGGAAAAGGCCAGGCAAATACAGGAGGCTTCCAGACACACCCAGGGGGACACCCAGGCATGGGGGACACTCGTATGGGGACCTTGTGGCCATGCAGAGCTCATGGGCCACGTCAGCTTTGGCAGCATGCCCTGTTCCTGAGGAGGGGAAGATGGCTTACTTTGCTATTGTAAACTAAAACTCTCATACTTGCAGTAAGCTACTCATATTAAAAGAATATTAAAACTGAAGAGTCAGGTACTTAAGTCCAGGAAATTATGGAAAATACTACAGTATTACATGCTTAAAGGCCACATCGTGATGCAAGAAGGAGGGTAGAAGTCAAACTATATACAAAACTTTAACCTTGTCATTTCAAAATGTTTCAAAACAAGAGAAAAACTGAGGTAGCCATATCATGAAATCAGTACCAACCTCTGTTCCTACCCAGCTCCATAACTTGCATTTAGTTTTTTATTACATTTGTTGTCTGTTCTTAAAACTATAAAGAAGATATTGTAACATTTTATGAACATCAAAAGATTAACCCTCTTAACCTTCCCTGAATAACACATTTTTCCCCATTTTACAGATAGGGAAACCAAAAGATTAAGTAACATTTCCAAAGCCAGTGAACACAGTGGTGGCAGGCACAGAAATCACTGCTCTTCAGTGCTGTGCTTTAACTGGAGACAATGGTCTCCCATGGGATATCTGTGTCAGAGCTTTGAAGGACATCAAAGTACACCAGGCTGTCAGTAGAGATAATGGAATAATTGGCAACTGTGTCCAGGATGCTTTTCCTTTCAGGAAAGCTGGATTAGGATCTTCAGCCAATTAAGTAATGCTGTTGACTGGGCAATCATAGATGTTTATAGACAGATAGAAAGGAAACTACAAGGGAAAGAATAACCAGGGACTCAATTAAATTCTAAATATGGTATACTACTTACAAGAAGCTGAAGAAACTTTTCTGGAGTAGAAACTCACTTATGCTGGGGCTTCCCCAATAAAACAGGGCTGGGAACACAAACCTTCAGGCTTCTAGCAATAATTCTGAATTAACGCACTTGCTTTTCAGAGCCAACCATTTCATATGAAACCAGGGATCAGACTAATATTGTGTAAAAAGATATAAACTGAATGTCAAAAGTATATGCACAGGCACACAACTCTCTTTCCAAAAATCAGCCTCTTTTAAAGTCCATCAATATTTTGTAAATGTAAAGGGATTTCTTTCTTATCTGCATTTGAATGACTTTAGAATTTCATGGTTTTAATCAAATCCTTTTTATGTACCCTATTGCAAGAAAAATATGACAATACATTCAATCAAAAATGTTTTCTAAATGGGACTGTCCAACACTTTTACAGGCTTTCAGTGTTTGCCATGAACTACAGGCAGAGATAGATTTAACACACCACCACTGGCAGATAAAAGCATAGAATAGGTTCAAGAGTCTGTAAAGTTTATACTCCCATGTCAAACAAGTAACAGTAAATTGAGGCACACAGCAACACTTTCATATGAAAGAGGAGACCTCTTTTCTAGGTTAAAGAGGTCCAAAGGGCACCTCATTTTACAGGCATCCCCAACAGGCAGTCCTGCAACTTCCAGGTGTGGAGTCCATGAGACATTGTAAATAACTCACTTTATTCCCCCTTAAAAAGAAATACACCTTATAAATTTAAGATTCAGACTTTGATCTGAAACTAGGTTCTCCACTCTTCTCCCCTCTCCTTCTTTCTCTCACACATGCACATAAACATAGAGATCCTAATATTTTGGATACCTCTTGCTAGGTTACACAAATATCACCTAGTCTTTGCAAATAAGGGTGTGGATGCTATTGTAACAGCAAGAGACAGACAGTCCACCCTTCCCAAAGCTCTGCCATGAAATAGGAAAGGCCAGGAGGGGAAAAATTCAACTGTATATCATCAAACTCAGCCTCTCTGGGCAATAAATATATAAGCACAATCTCTTCAATAAAGATTGTAGAGGTAAGAGAAGATTCTCAGTAAAGTGTGATGAAACTGTGTGAAAGTGAGAAGGTCTGTGTGTACCTCTCCCAACCCATAGATGGGCAGGACAATCTGTTTCACAGCACCTTCATAAAACTTGTACATTACCATATTGTGCAATGATACCTGTTATGAAGAAATGCATTTCTCTCAAGACCGCATTCTTCTGGACAGCTTTAATATTTTAGCTCCATTTTTTCCTTTGCTAGCCCAGCTGCCAGGGCTGGACATGCTTTGCTTTTATACTTTGTCTTCACTTCTGCCAAAGTAGAAGTAGATCTGTACCTTCCTACACCCTCCTAAGGACTTTCTGCTGACTTTTGAAAATGTCTGGCTCTATAATATCAGGCAGGCATTCTGATTCATACTACCCCTGTCTCATGCTTCCCTGGTTAGGCACTAGTTCAAGAAGGATTTACAGAAAGTTATTATGCTTTACTTCATTAGGTCTTAATCTTCTAGTGTATTAAAGTCCAATAGCATTGTAGCTTGATGCCTGGCTTTGCAACTAATGATTCTTTCAAGATGCTCTGTCCACAGAGCTGTGGGCCATTAGACACTTTTCAGTTTCTTACCATCAAAAATGCGTCAGCAGGAAAAGCCTCAGTGATCCTGCTTTATAAAAACAAACAGGCAACCAAACTCACAACAGATACTCTCATCCTTGGCTCTGATGTGAAGGTTTACTAGCGAGTGAGAGAGAGTTTGGGGGCTTTATTCTTCACTTGCATGAACTTTTGGGGTCAGCTGGCAAAATCTTGATCAAATCAAACCAATTCCAAGGCAGAGTCTGTCTTGTCAGGAAAAAATGGAAAGCCTTTTGTTTCTGTGGGACTCAGGCCTTATCAGCTCATTCTGTCACTCATACTTCCTCAGCCCACTTGCAAATCCTCCTGGATTTACTGCAGATGTATGAAGCTTGCTGGAAATAATGGTACAAGCGAAGAGGCTAGTCCAGCTATCGACTCCAAGCTCTGGGTAATACCAGTGGGAAATTACTCACACAAAAGGTGCGCTGGGGTGACAAATGAGAGTGTGTTTTGGCCCTTTGGAGATGCTGGGAGCTTGGACAAAGCTAACACACTAATGCCAAACAGCTCACTTTATCTGATTACATACTGAGCACTCACCTCCCCTTCCCAGTACCAACACCCTGCCCACCCCTCACACCAGCCTTTCATGCCTTGTTTTCTCACATCTGCCACCCACACCACTGAAACAAGGAAATAATTATTTTCCCCCTTTTTAATACCTGAGTCTCACCCCATCACTGCATGCTTTGCCTTTCATTTTTGTTTTTTTGAAGGTCATAAATATATTCCTAATAGATATCCTGCAGGGACTGCATGGAAAGACCAGTTTGGCCCTTGGGTAAGTTAGGAAGCAGTACAGTCCACCAACTACCCCCACTATCACTGTTTTGTCCCCAGGAAAGGATGCACAATGAAACCAGCATGGGCTGAGCCTCCAAAGGCCTGACTGCTCTGGCTCTTCTGTGTGACACAATATTACATTAGGCATGGCAGCAACATCCAGGTGTGCTGTGAAGGACTCTGGAAACTTGCTGACCATCATGAGGCTGAGATCCTCAGTCAAACAGTGGATAATTTCAGTACTTTCAATATTTCAAGGAATCTTATAAAAAAAAAATGGTAAGCAACATTTTACATGGGCAAATAGTGATAGTACAAGGAGGAATTATTTTAAACTAAAAGAGGGGAGGCTTAAGTTAGATATTAGGATGAATTTCTTTATTTGGAAGTGGTGAAGCATTGGAACAGGCTGTCCAGAGAAGCTGTGGGTGATCTCTCCTTGGAATTGTTCAAGGCCAAATCAAATGGGGCTCTGACTAACCCCCTCTAGCTGGCAACATCCCTGTCTATGGCATAGGGGTGGAACTAGATGATATTTAAGGTCCCTTCCAACCCAACACAACCCAAGCCAAGCCAATCCATCTCTATTCTATTCTATTCTATTCTATTCTATTCTATTCTATTCTATTCTATTCTATTCTATTCTATTCTATTCTATTCTATTCTATTCTATTCTATTC
>NC_031773.1:52754616-52780787 GCF_001522545.3 Parus major | reverse complement strand
TTCTATTCTATTCTATTCTATTCTATTCTATTCTATTCTATTCTATTCTATTCTATTCTATTCTATTCTATTCTATTCTATTCTATTCTATTCTCTTTAGAAGTCTGTTCACCTGAAGCTCATAAAGTGCTTTGAGGTAAATTCCCATATTGAAAGACTTAAACTATATCAGAAGCAAAATCTCCTAACTATGGCTTTACGCAACTGATTTTAAGAAGGGACACAAATGCCAATAATAGCAATAAGGAAAAAGCAGACATGTTCAATATATAGCCCTTTGGTGTAGTTAGGTATACTGAGCTCTTATTTCATTTACTGATACAAAGAAAATCAGAGGATGATTATTACATGCCTTCCACTGCAATAGCAGCCTATAGAGGAATTAAAAAGCAAGGACAAAAATTAGACATCAGCCAACCTGGAAAATTATTTCCAAGAGTTTTAACAGAAACTGAAGCAGTTCTTTGGCTCCTCATTTCCCAAACACTGAGGAAGTGCCAGAGCTGGGAGGAAAGCTAATATTGTGCCACTGTTTAAAAGGGTAAATGGCACGACCCAGGTAATTATAGACCTGTCAGCTTGACATCAAACCCAGGCTAAACAGTGCAGCAGCTGATAAAGGATTTGATTAATAAAGAATGGAAGGAGGGAAATATAATTAATGCCAGTCAACACAGGTTTATGAAAATAGATCTTGTCAAACTAACTTGATTTGTTTTCTGGATAAGATTACTGGTTTGGTTGATATAGGTAATAGACTTAGGACTTCTGCTGTGCATTTCACTTAGTATCACATGGAACTTTGATTAAGGCACTGGGATAACACCAAACTATCATGCTACCTATTAAGTGGGTTAAAATCTGGCTGACAGGTATAAAAATGTCATTACAAATGAACAACATTTATCATGATGTATTTTGGTCCACTCCTATTTAACATCTTTGTCAATAATGTAGAAAAACTTGTCTCTAAAGACCACAGAGGGTCAGTTGGAGGATGATGTATTATTAAGCAGTTTTGCAGCTGATCCAGAGTAATTAGGATCATTTAGCTGAAATGTACTGAACAGACTCAAGCACTATCCTTTAATGTCTTGTCAGTACCCAGACAGCCTGGAAGGCAGGGCTACAAGGGTGGGTCTTCCTTATTGCATTATTCAACACATCTATTCAGCAAGGATTTCTTCCATCTAAAGCTGCCCAAGTTAGCTAAAACATCTACACCATGGCAAACTCATTCTCACCCACATTGTGAGCTTGTGCTCACACAACAGTTCTCACCCACAAAACAGCTTGTGCAGTTTTCCATGAGCACAATCCTGTTAGCCCCTTTGCTGAGATTTTTAGGAGTCCATGGCCTGGGTTGCCTTCTGCTCCCACAAGGAGGCCCATGACTTTCTCTGTGTGGATGAGATACAAAATCAACAGATGACATTACAAATTTGTCAGGGTCTTGCAAAGTCAGAACCTGCATGAGCACTTTGTTGCCTGGTTGACTACTTTGTCCAACAGGGATGGAGGCCTGGAGCAGTCTGAGGCACATTAAGGGTATTTTACACAGATGATAGCTCAGGTGATGACATGCTCACAAAGGCAGAGCTCAGAAGTGAGCACCCACATAGCCTTAATGTGATATTGATGTCAGTGTCACAGAAACACTGCCCAAGTCCCTCTCCACAGCACATTTAAGAGGGGGGGCAGAGAAAAGCCACACACACACAGAGTAATTTTCATAGCTACATAATTGTTAAAGTCTCTCTTGGTGACACTGAGTGATGATTACATGAGACACGCTTTGAGAAGCAAAGATGCATCAGGTCACTCTCCTAGAAGGAAGTGAGGAAGCTGCTCCAAGGGTCTTCATTTAGTGATTTTTTTCACTAGGGCAAGGACTAGGACAGGACATTCACTGACTTTCACAATTCCCAGAAAGACAACACTGAACAAGTGACACCTGAGAGGACAATTTGGAATTTTCCCATCAAATTGAACTGCTTTCAGTTCTGTGTAAGGCAAAAATGGGCTCATGACACCACAGAAGTAAAGATGCACTCTAGCTGTTGTAAATTCTGTATGGCACCCCACATGCCTCATGGGGGAAACAGATTTTTAAGCAGTTGCTAAATTTCTGATTTGGGTTTCATGTAGGGCAAAAAAAAAGGAGCAACTTTTCTGGTTTATTTTAGGATTATGTTAAGTACAGTTCTATTTTAGATTTAATACAAAAATTTCCTTCTATCAACACTCTTGGCACGGAACAAAACCTCAGCCTTTCCTATATTTTTATGGGGCCTCTGGTTCTTTCAGATGTATTTTAATGCATATTGTTTCTGTTTTAGCGAGTGTTGCTCATTTTGTCAGAAGCAGATGGTGTTTACTGAATTCTGTTTGTTCCAAGAATAAGCAACATCCAACTGTTCACTGTGGAGGTGTGAAAGAGGAAAGGCCTGAATCATAAACACAGCTTCTCCTTCTTACTTCCCCTTGTTTTTCTTCTCGTGAAAGGAACTGTCAGTGTCTCCTTACAAGCCTCTAAAACGGAGGAGTTTGTGCTGTCCCTCTACCAGAGAGGGCACACAGCTCCAATCAGAGTTGCTGCCAGAGCAAAGCAGCTAACAGCTCTTGGGGTTCCAGCTCAGAGGGCTTTGTAACAGCGTCTTTGCAGCCCACCAAAGGAGGAAAACACTTCTTATTAGCTGGTGTTAGCAGTCAGACTAAATGAGGACACATCAGGCTCCCTCTCTGGTCAGTAGAGAGAAGAAGGCTTTTTTTTTTGGGTAGCACAAGTAAAATGTCTCTATTGAATAAAGAGGCAACTGGAAAAGATCTATTTCCAACTTAGAGCTCCATGGGCAAATAAGTCTCCACTCTGCTGACCTCCCACCATGTATACCTGGCAGAAAAAGCAGTGCAGAGGCTGCACAAAGTCCCAGGGGATGGATGCTTTAGTGCATCTTCAGATTGCTCAGAACACAGAGCAACCACTGCTTTTCAAGACTGGGCTCTACCAGGAGGAATGACATGTGTCAGGGGTTAAAGGATAGATATATTCTGATTCCCATCAAGAAACTCAGAACAGCACACAGAAGTCACAAGGAGACAGTTCTAGAGTCAGCATTATAAAAATGATCTGTAACAACCTGAGCAGGGACAGAACTTTGCCAGGATCCCGGACATCAGCTCCACACCTGAGGTTTACTCTGCAGGGTCAGGCACAGAGGTCCAGGAGTACCAGCTTCATGGGGCTTGGAGCTGCACTGTGCTATCCACGTGCACCTGAAAACACCAGCATTAAGCCCTCCCTTGGATTTGCACCTCCACCTTATTAATCCTCCTCCTGACCTGAACGAGTCAAGGCCAGTTGCTTTGCTTTGATTAAATGGTTAAAAAGTGTCAATTTTGCCAAACTATCTGGCAGCACACCCTAATATCCTTTGCTAGCTAAAGCTTCTTAATGACTCGTGAGGGCAGCTGCTTGCCAGCAGACAAGGCTGAGAAAGGGATCTAGGAACACCAGCTATTAAACGTTGTCAGACAGGCGAACCTGCGGCGTCCGGGAATATCTTTTCTGAATAAAACATTAAAAAAGATAACCACTGCAGGGTGCCCTATTATGTTTTTAAAACTCTCCAAGTTTGCTTAGTGTTGATCCAAAAAAGCTAATTATACTTTCCCCTTAATGTAAATCACTCAATAAATAAACACAGAAATAGGAGCTTAGTGACTCCTATGATCTCTTTAAAATGATGTCTTGAAGGCTCATTATGCTAAATGCAAAAGAGAAGAGAATTTCTTGCAATGCACTTATTAAAGGCACATTTTCTACAGAAATGATTATAGCATGATTGCACAATAGCATATAATTGGCTTTGTTGGCATTTTCAGTGGGAATCTTGCCGACAGCAAGTGTAGATGGGAAAAGTGGCTGCAGGGCCACCACTTGTGTTGTTAGGAGCTGTCAGCAGTGATTCAGGAGGAGGATGCCCCAGCCCAGAAGAGGAGCACTGGCACAATGAGAACAGCTGACAACGGGGCAAGAAACCCACAGCTCATTTGTGCACACACACCTATCCCTGTGGTAATGGAAAAGTTCAAATTCCTGCTGGCACCTCAGAAGGTTTACATGGCACTGTTATGGTCACCAACAGCAGAACATTGTGTGGAAGGTCCCCAGGTCTACCACTGGGATCCAAACCAGGCATGTCTACTTAGTTGTATTTTTATCAGGGCAGAAAGAAAGGTGCAATGTGGAGTTATGTGACACTAACGTCCTCATGCTCTCTTAATTCCACAAAAGAGTGTAAAACAGACCTGATACAGGTCGAGGGGGAAAGTGGCTGATATGAAAATTGCACTGCATGACATAAAACTGGCAAGTACAAAACTGACTCATTTAAAACAGATCATGACTTTGCATCACAGCCGTGGTGCTTGGCACAGCAGGAGGAGGCCTGAAGTCAGTGATGCCTTGTCATCACCCACTGCCTTGGGAGAGGGAGTTTCCAGAGAAGTGACAGGGAACACATCTCAATGGAGTTTGAGTTGAGGGTTGTTTTATTTTTCTTGTAGAGATGCAACCAAATAAAAGGAGCAGCTACCAGAAGAGGAAAACATAAGAATGATAAACCTGAGATTGACTCCTGAAGTGCCTATTGACTCTAAACAGAAAACAGTTGGATATGAGTTTGTCCCCACTTAACTTAAACATCTACAGGACACAGATGCAATTTTCCCTGCAAGGCACCAAAACAGCTCCAGAGCCACCCAAGCCTTGGCATACACAGCAAGGAAATGGGACTGCTGAGGTCAGGAACTGCTCTGGGCAGGCTGTGTTTTCCATGCCTGGCTGTGGCCAGGCTGCAGGTCGCTGGGTATATTGAAACACTCACAAAAGAAATTTGTCTTTCACCTTTCTAGTCTTGAGAGACTTTTATTTGCCACTGGTTTCAGTCTGATGGATGTTTTAACTTTGTCAAATTGTTCCTAGGAATTGTATATTAGTTTGCACTGCCTTTGAAACCCAGTTGTTATCCTGAAAGGGCAGGAAATAGGGATTAAGTCCATTAGATGTTGTTTGAACAACTTTCTTTTCACTCAGCGTTGTGACCCTGAAGCTTGCCAGCACACTTCAGTCTCTTTCCAGCAACTGGCACTGCAAGATGAAGCACTGCTGTCTAAAGACCTGGCATCTGTGCTGATTTTCATAGGTACCACACTGGAAGAATTGGAGAAGAAAACCCAGTGGCAGAGGAGAAAGAAACATCCTTGGCACCACCTTTGCAAGTGGAACGCGGAAGACCTGGGTTCCAAAGAAGCCCTCTGCTGCCTGTGGGATTCAGGTGCAAAGTACATTATTCAACTGGAAAATGTGACAACCTAATCATCCTGAAGGGTACTATTATTGTCTGCTTAATATGCTGTACAGTCCCAATGAACAGGAAAGGCTGGCTGACAAGTGTAGGATGATGTATCTAATGGCTCCATGCTACCGTGATGGAACCATAAAAGGAATCTAATTTCACAGTTTGGGGAAAACACAGACCATACAGTTAGCTCTTTGAGGCCACAGATTTCAGCAGCCTGGACAAATAATTCCAGTTTAGGATATTCAGATCGTTTAATGTTTTGCTTTACTTGTTGCTGCTTAATTTAAATTTGGGTCCTAATTCCAGAATCTGTGAAGACTAACACATTACAGAATGCAAATCATGTTTGCCAATCACAGGGTAAAATCAACAAAAATGTTTTCAGTTGTAATCAGATGAAACAGTGCATTTGGAAATTCCTTGGGTCAGGATTATACAGCAAAAAAACTTAAATTGCACATGCAAAAAAAATATAACTCTCATGAATGTCAGTGCTGCAGAATATTAATTTCTTCTTGGCAATTGCACATGACAATCCAATTATTTTATAGACATAAATAGATTCAATTGTGAAAAAGGAAGGTTTGCTCAGGTTTTGAGTGTATTATTTAGTTTTTAAAATCCCCTGTCTCTTCTGCTATAATGAAAGATATTACTTTACAGAGGACATAACCTTCTGAAGTGTATTTGGAATGATTAAGGGTTATTTGGTAATCACAATCATGTCTGAAGTACGGCAACAGAATAAAAAATGGCACAGGCAGGAGTTTGATTCTAGTGGTACAGCTACCTTCTTCACCTTTGATCTGGGGAATTAAACACAAGCTTAACATTAAAGCTCACCATCTTAGAAGCTGGAGATGGTCTGAGCTTTCTTGACTTATGAATTAATATGAATCATAGAAAATAGAATATGCTGACTTGGAAGGGATCCATCAGGATCCATCAGGATCATTGAGTCCAACTCCTATACAGGACAATGAAAGACTTGTGCTTCTTCCTCTCACCGCTCTGCATATTGGGGGTTCCTGCAATCCAGGTTGGCAAGCCTACCAAAGTCCACACAAGTCTCATGAAGGCCTTCTGCAGAGTTCAGAAGTTCTACCCGCAACAAAAAACTATCTTTCTCTTTATGTGAGTCTTTTACCTCTAAATAACAAAAGGTAAATCACATAAAGATACAGAATTGTTTCAAATCAGGAAAAAAATTCTTAGAGACTAGGGGTGTGTATCTTTTGGCCCTTTCCTGGCCAGCAGTTAAGAAAATCAAGATGTTAATAGTTCAAAGTGCTGAGTGTTCATACTTTTCTTGTCAAGTAAAGAAGTTGCCTACCTCACATTCCCAGCACTGTGACTACTCTCGTTTCAGTTGTCTCCCCAGAAATTTTGTAATGAATGTGCATGTCCTGTTCATAAAAACCTAGAAGATTCATCTTAGAAGCTAAACTGGCTACTAGGAAAAAAACAAACCACCAGACAAATCTGTCTAGAGTTCAGCCCTATCTCATTAAAAGTTGTGCTTATCCAATTAGTTTCATTTAGCACTTTAATTTGTCCATTATAAAGCCTTCAGCCTGGTGACCATTGTTGGGTGGGGATGAAGGATCTCTGAAAGCCCCTGGGCACTGTACACGTAAAGAGTCAGCCCAATGTTCTTTTTGGAAAACCAAAGATTTTCTTCAGGAGAAATTAAAAAAACTGAGCCAAACAATGAAGGTTATTGGTTGGATTACTAGGAGCTCAAAGCAAATACAGCAATACAAGGGCCAAGATGATATTTTCCCTTCTAACTACAGCCAAGCGCAATGGTTGTAACTGTGTGGGAATCATGGGCTTTGCTGAATGATTTTAAGAAGTTAAGCACAGATTGCCACTGGACATCTAATCTTTCTAATCCAAAATTTAGGCAATTATTTATTTCAGTGGGTGATTCCTGTGAATAATGTGAGCAGGATTTGGCTCTGGTTATGGATAAGTGAAGAGGAGACCAAAGCATAAAATGGCAGCTTAGAAGGACAGAGGAGCTCCTAACCCTGGGGAGCCCATTTAAGCCAGCCAGCATGGTTCAGACAAAACACTAAGAGGGGACACGGTCCCTTTCTGAAAAGAAAGAAAGGAAATTGCCCCTAAAAGAAAAATCCATAATCAGGATGACCATCAATAGAGGAGATTCCCTGTTGGCGAGGTACCTTCTTTCGACCGAGAAAATTCCCCACATTTGTTGATACTGATCCAGCTGGCCTGACTTAGATTTCTAACCACCAGATGCATTGCAAACAACTATGGATATTCTAAAGAAAATCAAATAAAGGCTTTTTTCAGACCAATAAGTACCATTCTTGCAGATGGATGCAGAAGACAATCAGTCACAAAATGGATAAAATTGCTGCCTCCCTTCCAAAATATTTAAGATGCCTGCATCAAGCTGCCTTTGGTTTGTATACATATCAGATTATAGAAGATCTGCCTCTTTTTAATTTTTCTTAAAAAGGATGGCAGCCTTAGCTCAATAGAGTTAGTGAGACAATCCTTTAAGCTGTGTCAAAATGCCAGTTATCCTAAGATGCCACCCAGATTTGAATAATTTAGAAAGAGACAAAACCACAGAAAGGAGGAATCATCCTTTGACTACTTCTGCTTTTGACACGGCTGCCTCCCTCTCCTTTTTACCAAAGCATCTTCGTCTCTCTATCAGTCATGACAAGTGCCAATCAAACCTTCTCTTTCTAAGGTTCTGGGGGGAAAGTGAAACATGAAACATTTTCTAACAATCAGTGCCCAAAAGTCCACTATCAGTGTGTGGTCTGGGGGAAGCCAGCCTTTTCCTTTTTCACTTCTAATCTCTGACCCACTATTTACCTCTTCTTTTTTTATATACTTTAATCTCTTTGTTGCTCCAAAGGATCCTAAACAAATTGTAGGTCAGTGTGGATTAGGCTGCTTTGTTACCAATGATTAGTACATTTACTTTTGCTTTAACATCTTCAGCAACAGCTGAATGTCAAAAAGATCCAGCAAGAGTTTGTTTAATCACAACAAAAACTATACCCACATAGTCTTACAATTGCATTGTCAATCTCAGCATAAAAAACTGGGATACAATAGGAGACAGTGACCATGGACCTGCATTGTTAACATGTGTTTTCAGAGGTACTATTCTAGTAATTCAGCACTACTACAGCCAGATTCACAGTAACCTTCATCAGATCAGGATAAAAATTAAGCTTCAGATATTTGCCTAAGAGTCAGAATTCTCCCATTTGCGCAGTAGTTGCATTTGATTCAGAAACATTTTATGCAGCTTTAAGCTGTAGAAATGTATTCAATAGAAAAGTTATATAAAGTTGCTCAACAATCATGCAAACACGTGGATCAGAATTAAAAAAGAGAATTATCAAATATACTGGGCTAGTTTCAAAAGGATGTACAAGGATCAGATGTCTTAAAGCAACTAGATTCAGGTAGGCTTTCTTAAACCAGCATTGCATCTGCCCAGCCTGTGTGCAATGGAGTGTATGTTGCTGTGATTTACATGTAGTAGGCCATAAAGAAATAAAAATGGGCAGAAGAGGAGAGGAATTTTGTTTGAATTCCCTTGATACTGAAATTGCACCTATATTAGCAATCACCTCATACATTAGCAAGGCCAGGGTCAGGAAGTCTTTGTAAGATGCCCAGAGCAAATAAATAAGATTATCTTTTTACCCTATTGTCCCCCCTTATCTTTCTACATCAAATTCAAGGTTTTTGTCATCAAAATGGCATTACCAATCTTGACAATGTTTTCCTTCTACCTGACATTGTTTCCCATCCTCCAAGCCCCACCAGAAATATCAGACCTGGCCCCTCTTTGTTAGTGTCACTGACAACTACTGAAATTGTCTTCTCACATTTATTTGACATAGGAAGTGACTGTCCCAATCTGAATCATCAAATCACTACATTCCTCTGCACCAAAATACTCCTGACTTCTATCACCAGGCAAAAACCCTTCTCATCCAATTTTCTATGGGAAATTCCCCAGAACAATACTGCTAGTACAAGAAGTTTTTGCAAGTATCTGATATAACAGACAGCTTAGTAATGTTTTCAGTTGCTTTTAATTTCATAACTTTAGTTGTTTAAGAGCTTTTGTCAATGGTGGTAATGTGGTGACATGAAGGTTCATGAAGGTCAGCAGTTACTCCTATGGTTCTTTTTACTGACAGAAAAATGAAACACATGCCCAGGGAACTTTTAGAAATGTTTGAGTGATTTGGAAACTGTAAAAATACACAGAAATGCACAGAGCCATATCCAGTATCTTATAAGAGTCATCCAAATTATAGCATTTATTAAGTATGCTGTGTGTGTAAATATATCACTACACTTAAGGCCAGAGAAAAATGGACAAAAATATGTGTAATATTGGAGAAAAGAAAAACACAATCATTGGATTATAAACCATCCAAGAGCTTTAAGGTCCCCAAATCAAGCAATCAAAAGCAAGTGCTATTTGAGAGCAGCCTTCATCAGCAACCTGTGAGAGGTTTAATAAAGACAAACTGAGGGATCAGATGAATAAAACCCAACAGCAAGCATGAGCAGAGATCAGATAAGAAAAGGGACTAGAACCCAGGGATAAATCAGGAGTTTATCAAGGGAATCAGAACTGCTTGTTATTAGATATTCAGGCTGGTGCACTTTAATGAGAATGTAAACAAAATATGTAAAAGTTAAGAATGCCTTTAAGGAAACAATTCTTGGCTTACCTGTACCATCCTGAGTCTTAGACAATTGTGCAGTAAAGTGACTGTCTCAGTTCTCCACTATGGGTTCAGTCTCATGAAAACCTGTCCAAAAATGTTACAATAAATGAGACTGAACAATGAACAAGATATTTTTATAGTTTCTTAAATATTAAATATTAAGTTTATCAGCGAAAGTACCCAAGCCCCTATTTTAGCATAATGGTCTCTAGTTTTCATATTATTCCAATCAAAGATATGTGAAGAAATATTTGACAATAACAACATTAGAAGATCTCAAGATCAGAGGAATTACTGGGTTTTCCTTTAAAGTTTAACATTTAAAAGGTCTTTTAAGAGGCCTATTTTTAATTTTCATATATGTGTGTGTATATATATATATATATATACACACACACACACACATATATATATATATATATATCTCTGAGAAAGAAAAATGAAAAAAAACCCCAGAACTGTAATCTGGATGCTTTGTCAGTTTCTGCACATTAAAGTTTCTCTAATGAAGTGATGGACACAGAGCAATTTTAGCCCAGACCAAGGCCCCAGAAGTTTTGGCACCCTCTTCCCAATGAGTCATGGGAAGGCAGACCCAAGAGCAAGGACCAAGTGCATGTTGTCTGAGTGGCTCCAGGACCACTTCTCTCTCCAGCCACTGCAAAGGGCTTTGCAAGCCATTTGAAGGCAGTTTGCCAGTAGTTGCAATAAGGACCATTTCCTCAGCACAGTGGAAAGCTAATTTTAGAAGCTATTCCTGCAGATTGCCATCACCTGCCATAAATTGTTATGTGACTCACTGTTGCTTTATTCCCACTGATCAGAGCCAGTCTGCCTCTCCCTTCTGCAAAGCCCTCAAATCTGAGCTGTGGGACACACCAGTCTGGCTGTGAGGGTGTAGCTGGATAGACAAACCACAAGTCACATCATAAATTTGGTTTCAAACCTGAAACAACCATATGAGGGTGTCCCTCACACTGAAACACCTCCTTGCAGGCTGTATCATCCCAGTCACCTCACTTCCTTTACTTCTCTTCCCCCAGCCTTGTCAGCTTTTGCAGCATGTTTTGCCCTGCTGCTGCCAGAGGAAATGAAAATATTACATTTTGGCGTATTGGCTCTTACACAAAATCCTCTAGATTTTAAAAAAAAATGAGACTGAGAGAAAGGGTCTTTACTTCCCCACAGTACAAGATATTGAGGATAGATACTTGTGATTTTTTGATGATCCTTAAAAGTCTAAAGAAGTATTAAATAACACATCAATAAAGAGACGCAAGTGCCATCATCTGCAAAATAAGCTGTACGTACTTTATGCATGTAGAAAATGCAGGGAACTGAAAATGCTGTACTTTTGAATGTGAGAACTTGCAAGGGATTTCAGGGGAATAAATTGTAATCTTTATTTTTTTCCTGCTGATGGGGCATTTTAAAAGAGCTCATATTGAGGTTGCAGTTGACTGTTTATTCTTCAGACAGGCAAAGATTTCCAAATAATCACAAAGAAGGTATTAAGACATCTGTAAAGACTGAGGTAACCCAAGTGGCCTGTCTGCTGGAAGTGCATGTACACCCCCTTGCTCCATGGCAAACCAGAAGAGCTAATTTAATAACCTCAAGTAGGCTTTAAGCCTGTTCCTGAGGTTTAGATGTTTGACAAGTCTGAAGAGCATCATCTCCTCTCTATGAGCTCTCTGGGCATGTCCTGTGCAAGAAATATGGAGGATTTTAAAAGTTCTTAAAGCAAATATCTACATAAGTAACACTGGTTTAGCTACAAAACATTTGCAGATCAGACTTTTCTGAGTCACTGTCTATGGTAATTAACTTTTTGAGACTATTTTCTGCCAACTACAGCTCATAAATTATTGTGGTTAGATTGGTGGAATTATAGAATGTGTACAGACCTTTCATAAATAAAATACCACTGATGTCTTCACTCTAATTGTTGTGTAACTCTAGCCTCACATGTGCAGGAGTAGCTGTGCTAAAGCACTGTAAATCAGTTTAGCAGTCCCATTCACACATTGACAGACTCTGTGACAAACAGGATCACATTTCCTGCCTAGACAGCCCCTGCTAAGCAGTCAGTTTTAAAAAGAGGAATTTGAACAGGGTCACATACAGAAATATACGATACCATACAGAGGAAACTGTCATGCTGTTATTTCTGCCCCCATCCCCACAACAATATATAGCATATATATATGCTACATAGCTAAATGTTCTTTCTGTGATCTAATTCACTGTAAAACCTCAGGAAACAAAAGGAAAACATTAGTGGAGGACTTTTAAACAGATTAAAATGTACTACTTTAAAATGTAGTTCAGTGTAATGACATGAAAAAATGTTCAATGCTGGGCAACACTGCAAGGGTGGGTGAAGACTGAAGACTGCTTGTGACAATAGCACTGATGCTTGGTTACTAAATTTTGTTTTCAGTGACACTGTAGAGATGTTGCTTCCTGTCCTGTACTGCCTGTCAAAGCAGCACTGGTCTAGCTCACTCTAGAGCCTGGGGCTGGCTGTGGACTGAAGCAAAGCTGGTGGTCCTGGTGGACAACACAGCTCTGTGTGTTTCAGTGTAGCAGGAAACAGCAGGGATGGGAAAGGCACATAACAAGATATTCACTTGACTAAGGCACAAATGTTCCAGAGCAGCTGAGGAGATGCAAAATTGGTGGGGCAATGACTGGTGGGGCTCTACACAATTTTCAGGGTCTTTCACTACAGTTGAGAGGTAGGAACTGCTTCACCACATTAAAGGAAACCCTAAGACTCCCCATGGGTGGAAAGGTTTGATGGGGGCTGACGAGAAGGTGATCCTCACAGAGGTCTAACTGAGCACCCCACAAATCCTGCACGGAACTGTCATGGCTTTCCTTAACCCTCCACCATGTAAATTAACCAGCAGTGTGCTGTGACTCCTGGTTCCAAACCTGCTCCATTTGTGGATACTCCTGCATCATTACCAAGAGACCAAACCTTCAAGCAGTGCTTATTTGGCCATATACATCCTTAACACTGAATTCAGGACATGGAATTATTTGCCTGTCTTGTCACATCTATTTACTTTCTTACATGTGAGTATTCTTACGTCTGAAATATAAATATCTAATTTTACACATTCAAATATCTCCTCAAAGAGGGAAAATTCCATACTTCCATAAACACTTTAACATTAGAATGGACTTCAAATTTATAACAACTCAATATTATGTGGAATAGTACAATACTTGCTGAAGGGAGTATATCCAGTGTTAAAATACTTTGAAGAGCAGATAGAGACTCTCACACGACAACATGAAATTTTATATTTTTTTTGCTTTATAGAGAAAAATATGCAGTCCATAAAATCAGATGTTTCTGTCTTTTCCCATATAATTGCAAAATTCATCTCTTCTTCAGTATGCAGTTAATATGTATGTAATTAGCTGTAAACCTGATTCTGCTTCCTACTCATCCAATAAATGGGATGGTCAGCAACAGCCTTTAAATAAAGCAGATTCTGATATTTTTATTCCCACCACTCATTTCAATACATTTTGGAAGTAGAGAAAGCATTTTTGAGGGTTCTAGGTGATTTTATTTCAGAAGACTGCAAATAAAGGGAAATCATTTTCCTTTAGAGGCACTCTAAATCTTGCAATTATCTCCTGGTACTGGAGAATATTCAAGACTATGTTAGACACAGTCCCAGCCAAATGTAGAAACCAGGATCTTTTACACTGATTTCAGTATTATAAATCAGACACACTGTGCCCAATATCACATCTCTTAGTGGTTATATAAGGCTGTGCTATGCAGACACGGCACATAAGGTCTCTCAAACCTTATGTGATTTAGTTGCACAAAGTGCTGAGTGCCCTGGCTGTGAGTGCCTACACTGGGAATAATCCATGAGGCAGCAGTCTGGGCATGCTGAAACACTCAGCACAGGAGGGCCAGGCTGCATGGACACCTCAGGACTCTGCTCCAGGAGTGCCCAGCTCAGGGGACGGTCACCAAGCAAACCAGCCAGGTTCAAAGGCAGAAAGGAAGGAGGAGGGCTTCAAAACTGCAGCTGGCTTCACCACATTAAAGGAAACCCTAGGAATCCCCATGGGTGGAAAGGTTTGGTGGGGGCTGATGAGAAGGTGATCCTCAGAGGTCAGTGAGTGCCACAGTGCCAGTGAGTGCCAGAAGAGACTGCATTAGCACTCCTGGGGGACCAGCCTTGTACTCACAGCCATGTATGAGCTGGAGAACAAAGACACCAAGCTGCAATGTTTCCTCTTCACTTCTTCCTACAAATCCTAAGCAAAATGATGAATTATACAGGTTCTGTCGCAATATCTTTTCCTCACAAGTGTGTTAGGTATCACACTGCTTCAGAGAGAACAGAAGTACTAACCCTAATACAGTGTTAATACAAATCCTCTGGGAGCTCTGATTTTGGAAACCAAGGTGGCTATAACTACATTTTATTACCATGAGTAGGAAACAACTTTTGCTGAGTCTTGTTTCATAGCCATGATACACACAATATGCTGTGACATCTTTTTCCCTCTTCTTCTCTCTATACCTCATAAAACACTTCAATAATGGAGAAGTATAAATGCATTTTTAAGTACTTAGTAAAACCAGCCCTTATTTCTAGAGAACCATCAGATCCCTGTTCACAGTCACACTACCCCAGGGACAGTCATTTCCTTCTGTGTCAAATATATGCCAGAGTACTGATAACAGTAGTTATTTGCTTTGTGCAATATGTGAGGTCTCCAGGCATGGATGAGACCTCACAGCAGTGGGACATATACACTTATGGAGAATATAGTTAATTCTGCTTGTGATAAACTCCGTTCATGTTCAGGTAGGATGGGAATCTCTTTCTACCTTTGCTTCATTTATTTGGGTTTGGTGCTGATTGCTTGTCTTGATTTTGATGTGAAAATTTTCAAAACAATTAGTTTGCAGGATGACAGAAGTGATATTGATTTAAGTATATCTTTAAAATAGCTTGCAATAAATAAATTAAGTAGAATAAAGCTTTTTATCAGCTGATTTTTTTAGCATTAAAGGGAATGTGGCTTAGCTGGACAGGTATATTTTGACCACCAGAGAGGTCCTGCATTTTTTTCTCTTCCTAAATTAAAGCACTTAACAGTTGCTGGTCTCATTTAAAATTACTGAAAGAATAATCTGTAGTTAGCAATATATTTGATTAGTTTCACCTGTGTTTTTACCTGGATTACTGTGGGCAGAATGGGAAAATATGTAACCTATAAATTATTCAAATATAATCACAAATGTTTTACCACATGTTTTCAGATTTTAAAATTGTTCATATGTTGATATTACAGTCAAATATCTGATTTTTGATTTGCATGGTTATTTCAGATATTAGTGAAACAAATATTGTATGTTCACTTTTATGACTAATTTAATTTGTATATCATTTGCCAAAAAGTGCAAACAGCCAGATAGAAGACTACTGAATATGAGGGAAAAAACTGCTGGTGTGCACTGCTTCTGGGTGAGGCCAAACCTGAATATTGCACATTACTCCTGAAATTCCATCAGCAACAAACAGAAAATACACCGTCCTTAACCAAATAAAACAACCAAAATTTGAAACTTTTGTATGTCAACACAGAGTGAAATCACTTTTTCAAGGGACAGCTTCGGCTTTAAAAAACTGATCGGTAAGCCTGCTCAGGGTAGGAAGGCAGCACCCTCTCAGATATTTCTGGAAAAGGTGCAAGTAGCTATTTTCAGAGTCCTGACAAAACATTTGCTTTCATGTCACTGACCCTCACCTGATATGGACATGACAGACTAATTCACAAATCCTTCTCTATAATAACAGGTCACTTGGCATGTTCCATGGCACTCTGCTGATTTAGATGTTCTGCTTTTATTTCTGGTTTACCCAAGTTTCTTCTTATTCCAGACACCCAGTGCCTTCCAGGCTAATGGGACAAGTTGACACTATCTGAAATATCTCACAGGGTTTTCTGTTGGGCTACATTTGGACCTTTGTGTGGAAGATAGCATAGCCCTAAATCTGAGTATTTTCCTTTTCCAGTGGGTAAAGGTTGTCAGCCCTTTGACATCTGCCCAGACACATGTATTTCTCCTGTCCTTGGGCTGGTGCTGCTCATACTACTGAGAAAGAATCTTTGCTGGGATCTTAGAAGGGGACCACACCACTTTTCCTCTTTCCTTTACAAGCATAAAGTCCTTTATAAGAATATCTTGGTTTTACCCACTACTTAGAATCATAGAACATCCTGAGTTGAAGGGACCCACAAGGAACATTGAGTCCAACTCCTGGCCTTGACCAGGACACTCATGAAACAGACCTTTGGCAGGCATTTTCCAATTGAATGCTGTATGGTTGGCACCATTCATAAGACAGAGCCAAGTTAAATATGCAAGTATGACAAAAATCTCCTACTACAAATTAACAAACCACTTTATGCACTCCTGACGAAAGATTAATGCTCCATACATGCTAAAATGAGAGATTGCTGGGAGCCTGAGGAACTAAATCCCTTATTTTCTCTGATTTCTAATAAAATAGTGGTTCAGTAAATATTTATCAAAATTATAGATCCAGCCCATAAAGTATTTGAAGCAACAGAATGTCTTCTCGTGGAGAAGATCAGTAGGATAGGGACTAAGTAATTCTCATATGTATTTTTAAAAATTTATTATGGATCTTTAACATTTTTAAATATTATGAAGAAACACAGAACATGCCTCTTGTCCTCAGGCTTTAATTCTGGGGGGAAGAAAGCTTTCTAAAAACAAAGCAAAATATACGAATGTCTTCCTTGCATTCTCCCACTTCCACTCAAAATCTGTAATATTTTTCTAAACTTTCATTTTGATCTGGAATTACTTAAGGAAGGACACTTACCTTAAGAGCATTTACCACTGTGAGTGGACACATCAGTGGTCCTGGCCACTTGACACAGCTGCTGCTTTGAAGCTCTGGCCACTGCTCACTAATGCAATGAAAGCTGTAGATCTACAGGGTAAAACGGATTGGCAGGAGTTAAGTCCTTAAGAAGTCTTGAAGACCTTTCAGCTCTTTTCCTTTTGGACTGGAGGAAGCTCTTCTCACCATCTGTGTTAATGTGGTCCAGCTCAAAGCACAGAGGAAAAGACTGGATGCTGTTACAATGGGAGGTTCTTACAGTGGGAATGGACAGCCATAACATCAAAATGATGGTTTGACTACCTGGTACTCTTTCTCTGGGTTTGCCTATTCTCCTCTGGAAAATGATGTTCAGGTTGCTCCTTCCCCTCTGGCCATGACCATACCCCCCACAGATTGCTGAAGCACAGCTTGGGCTAGCACTGACTTAAACCAGGGTGAGCTTTCCCCACAGAAACTCAAGTGTAAAAAGCTGAATTTTATGCGTAAAAAACTCCATCCCAAAAGAAAGACCCTGCCTGACTCATTTTATGGGGTCTTCTCTTTCTCCTCAGATAAATATAAACTTCCCACCCAAAAATTGCCCAAATAATCAAAAGTTACTTTTTCCAGGTTTGGATATATCTGGGGGGAAAAACCCCAACAAAATTTCAAGTGCTGATTTCTATATTCTATTTCAGTCTTTCAGACACAGTGCATTGCACAGATTGCATGTGCTTATAGTCTATTCAGGCCCACAGGTCATGTGCAGCTTCACTGAAAAACAGGAGTGCTCCAAGGGGCTCAAGACTGTTTCCATCATCATCACACTCTTCCCAGAGGCTCTGACCTTGGTGACAATTATGTGTAGGAGCCAAACACAACACAAATATCTGCAGTGACAGCAGGCAGAGAACACTGTCTCTTGCAGTCAAAAAGTTCACACAACTACAGCTCGGGTGCCAGGATAATTGTTGGAAGACCTAAGCCTATAACCCCTCCATGGGCTGTTCTGATCCCATCCTTTTAGTGTTAGCAATCCTGCTGCATGTAACACACTCCCTTATTTCGTTCCTCTTTTTAATTATGGCAGTGAAGGTTTACCCCTGAATTAAACGTAGTTAAGAAAGCTTCCCACCATGGTGAAAAAGAACTCCTCCATGTTTTGTATCTTTAATATGGTTAATTTGCAGGGTCCTTTAAGAGCAGCTGCCAGTTTCATGTGTCAAACGACTGCCACACAAAAGAGAATGTGGCAGCGAGCTGTGGGTTTTGCTGACACAGCATACTGTTTCAATTGAAAACACGAAATAGAAGGAGCAGTTTGAGAAACATGACACTAGCTGTTACCTTTTGAAATCAAACCTTAACAAAATAAAGACGAGCATATGTATCGCCTATTTTTTTTTTTTTAATGAAATATTGTTAGATGCTGCTGGAGATACAGGTGATCAGCAAGTCCTTCTGAGGAAACATCTGTTACAAAGGAGAAGAGAGGGAAGTGGAGAAGATGCCATTTTTCTATCACTATAGTAAACACCTAATGCACCGTAAACAGAGCAAGTCATGCGGTAAAACATGAAGAAGCTCTTTTTTAATCATCTGAATAGAAATTTAATATCTTTGCATTTGCTAAGTAAGGCAACTTGCCCAAGGAACCAGATACACAAAGCCTTATGCATTTATTCTACCTTTGTGGCTACTGAACAAAGCTTCTAAGTCACAAGCATTAAGGTTGGCATTTACTAAGCAGTTGCACACGAGGACTCATTAGGAATATTAGGGTATCCAAACACATAAGGAAACTTGAGAAATCAAATAGCCACATATACAGTATGACACACAAAAAAAGTTCATGTGCATTCCCAGTAATTTTTTCTCCTTGATTCAGAGGTCCAACAGCCAAAATCAACTCCCCAGAGTATCCCCTGTTGTGGAGTGCTGAGCAAGAGCAGCACAGTCCCAGGTCACGCTGTGAGGAGTGGAGTTCTTTGAGTTGCGGGGGGATGATGGGCTACAGAAAGCCTTTGCTACAAAACCTGCCCATACTTACTGAGCTGCACCAGTGCTATGGCAAGAACAAGAGAACATTCAAAAACTCCACTACAACCCAGGAGACATTGGATATTTGGTGATTCTGTCTTAGTGTTGCCTGGCAGCTCCCAGGAATCCACAGTTCTTGGCCCTGGCTCTTTTCAAAGCGTGGTTTCAGAGGTTGAGAGCACTGTTACTGGGATCAGCATGCTTTGGTTTTCTCCTCCTTTTCTGCTCTCTTGGGGGGAAGAGCAGCCTCTGGCAAACATCAAGGTCACATAAATGTACCAAAATTCTAGCCTGAAAGAATGAAAACCAGTTTGCTAGACAGAATGGAGTAGCAGTAAAAAGGCTTGTTTTCAACATACCAGCAGAGCTCTCATGCTGCAACAGCAAGACGGCCCTCCACCAGCTTTTTGGCACTGCAGATTGCACTGCTGCAAGCACTACAACAGGAAAAAATCTTCCAAGAACCCTGCCAAATATATAGGCACACTCTAACAACCCTACAGATAAAGGTAGAAGAAGATCTGCGGATCTTCAGGGGGTAGCAAATATTTCTATTGCTCAGCACTCTATGACAAATTAGAAACCCATTTATGTGACAGCTATAGAATTAGTTCTGCAGACAACTAGAAAACCTTCCTTCTGGGCAGAAAATAAAACAGGACCTCAGCTGCAGACCAGGCTATGAAAAAACAAAAGGAAATTCCTAATCAGAATGTCAATATGAAGATTTTTTTCAGAGACAGAGTTCCGATTTAGCCTCCAGATAAAACGGCTCTTGTAGATGGCAAATGTGATGGTTTGTGCTAAAATCCTTCAAAACAAGAGCTTTAAATAAACAGCTTTGCTTAAAGTACTTTGTTGTTACTGCTGTAGTCCTTCTCTGTTGCCACATTCAATACTTTTATGTCTGACTGCAACAGCTCTGAGAAGAAAGAGAGAGATGGGCCAACCATCCCAACCCCAGGACATTTGCCTGGCATAGAGATTCCTCAATTCAGGTTCCTGTTCTGGGATTGGCACCTGGAATAAACATTTTATCTTTTAATGATTTGAGCATCTCTGCATGGTACATTTTCACTGTACAGTGTACTTCTATGGGGTACCTCTTCACCTGCACCACTTGGATACACCTCCTCACATTCTTGCCACTTTTCTTTAATTGCTCCATTTTCACTGAGTGTCCCTTCTTTGTTTTTCTCATTAAATTGAGAGCTCTTAAGAAAGAATTACTTTTAGCAACAGATCCTGACAGAGTGGGTTGTTGATATAGATTCCTAACAATCATAGATAATAAAGTATTCCTTAATGGAACATAAGCTGGCTTTATCAATCACAACACTGCCATATGCAGCTGCATTTTTCTAATATTTTAAATGCTCTGGGCCAAATACAAGGAGCTAATTGGTGCCTGTGTGTGTCTTTGATAACTACCCATACAGAAAATGCAGAAAGAAAGAATACATTTAACTATTTTACAGATGGGAAGTGAGGCTCAGAGAAGCCAGAAGACAGTACCAGGGAAGCAGTGGCATGGCAGAGAACTGGTTTCCACACCTCAGGCTAATTCATGCTTTAAGCAAAAGACCCCCTTTCCATGCCAATACTTCTGCCAGCAGAAGCATGACATCCTGAATTCTAGCAGTTATGCATTTTGTTTCCAGTGATGCTTATAAAATGGAAATTCCTGGTAAAACACATGACCTTTCCTCTCATATTTGTGAATAAGATTTTACTTATCCTTTTTATGAATAGCTCCTGCCATTCTCTTCACATTCTGATTCACAGATACAGCTTTCCCTTGATATCTTCTTTTCTTTTGCTTTAAGGTCGCAATCTATTCTTCAGAAAGTTTATGTACATACACACACCTACATTTATATATGTGGGTTCAAAAATATATATAAATATGCACACTCCTATATATATGTGACAGATGTATGTATCATATGGAGCAAATGCAAATGAACATACAGTTTTGATTTGTCTCCCACTTTGTTTGCCAATAGAGAATTACTGAGACATAGCAGTTTCATGGCTTGAAAGATGAGATCATGATACTGTTATTTTTGCCCTTCCAAGGAGAGTGCAGGTGTTTCAAAGCATTTATGAAATTGCATGATTGACTCATATAGAAATCTATTGACAATAAGTTGAACCTTTGCAGCTAGGCTGTAAAAGATTTGATTATAGTAACAATAGTCACCGTCATGAATGTCATAAATCTTAAGAGAAAGGACACATATGTCACATATAATGCATGAAAAAGTTGTCCTTTTATCATGGATAACTTACCATTGTGTAGATACTCTGCTGATCAGCTACTGCATTATTTGAATAAGTATCTGATGTCTTGTTTTCTTTCAAGGAGGCAGGTGCAGGATGAAGCAGGGAAGCCTGCCAAGATAGATGATAAATTGCCACTTGGTGCTGGGGACCAGTGCTTAACATTAATGCAATCCTGCCAGGAATTAAGCAGTAGAGTAATAAGAAACTAGGAAGAAAATAACTTCTCATCCCCATTGGACAGATCAGCTCAATTTTCTTTCTTGATTATAACTTCTAGTATACCTAAAACAAAACACTGTCATTGTCCCATTACAAACAAAACATAACAAAATTGGAAAACATCCTATGATTGACAAGCCATAGAACTATATAGTAAAGATACCAGTTGCTTTTCTTCTGGGGGAGTAATCCTGAAGTTAAAAAGTTCAAATAAAATTATAAAGAAAAATAATTGCAAAGAAGTATGGCCTAGATTTTGAAACCCCTACCCACTCTGGCAAGTGTTACTCCCTGGCTGAACTGGGTCACTCAGTTAGTGGATCGTGGTGTAGTCAGAAGTGACAGAGGGTCCAGAATGCCCCAAGTTTCCTTGTCTACTATTTATCCCTTATTGAACTGAATGTGGACAATTATGAGATAAAATTAAAGAGAATTCCATGTGATTAGTTATGTGAGAAATGAAGAGAATCCTTGTAGCAAAATTGAAATTGGGTACCTACAGTTGAGTAAAATATTGTGCAAAATGCAGATTGAGTGAGAAGCTTGTCATTAATTCTGACCCAAAACAGTGTTTCATGAAAAATGGGTTCTTAGACACATTAGATTTTGCACTTTCCTAAACCAGCAAATAAAAGAAATTTATGTTTAATTTCTCCTTAGTATGTAGAATAGAATATGTGGGGAAAATATGTTTAAAAACACTCTGTCTCCTGAAAACTTTGACTTCTGAGGCAGCTAAGGGCAAGTTACAGTCAAGGAGAAGCAGTGATATTCTGCTGACATTTGGCTCTCCAGGAACAAAACTCTGGTAGGAACAAGGGTGTTCCTTGCAGGTTGAAGAACCCTTCTCTTTTGGTGTGCTCTTTCCTAGATAGCCAGGTCATAGATATTCTGAAAAATAACTGGAAGACTGGCCTTGGAAAGACGCCTGTTTCATTTGATCTGGGCAGTGGTGCAGGATCAGTAATATACATATAACCAGAGGCTCTTTTCAGATAGTAAAATAGGATTAAACACTCTGTAAACATGCTATGCTGTATTGTTCCCCATGATTTGGGAACAAAACTAGTCCTGCTCATACAGAGCCAGCTCAAAAATAAGCCCTGCTCAAATCAGGTGTTTTAAAAATAATCTGGGCTTTGCCAGCTATGGAAAATAGAGGTCTTGGATTCTCTTCATCCCTTGCATATAAAACAAATATAAATTTAAAAACAAATATAGATGTCACTTTGGGACATCCAACCCAACCTTATCCAAATCATAGGTACTAGAGAAACCCACATCAGCATTTTACTGAAATGCTGACACATAAAAATTAACTAAGGTTTTTTTTCAACATTCATTCATCAGAAAAATTAAAATTAAATTGCACAACAGATGATCAATTTAATTCCTCTTCCTGCACCACAATAACTTACAGTAATCTCTATATTTTGAAATTGGGCCATAAGTTAAATATTTCATCATCAGGAATCTTCATCTTGATATAGGAAACCTACCTTAAAGCCATCAAGATGAAAACCATTTAAGAAGCTTTTTTTTAAAGCTTGCACAAGATCTATATTCTCATCTGTATCATGTCCAGAAAAGTGCATGACATTCAGAATGGAGGCTGAAAAACTGTGTGCTATTTAATCTTACCTGCATTTCCTCCAGGAGTATGCATCATTCCAGCAAAGCAATGCTGGGACAGAGAAAGATAGCTCACCACTTAGGTGTTCATTTTTCAAGTTGTACATCCCTATGAAACAATTCATTAGCAAGTGTAGTTTATGTCCTAGTTTTTTACTTGTTATACATGCAGTGTGTCTGTGTCTCAGTTTATTTTACCAAAGTAAATTTCCTCTTTGCAGATGTGACTATGTCATGATTAGTTCTGTTTCTCCCACATAACAAGGAATCAAAGACAGCAAAAACTTTCAAATTACATCTCAAGAAAATATGATACAGTTTAGAGAAGGGAGAGAGTAAGGCTGCAGCAAATCTGAGGACAATTGTGTCTGTTCCTGAAATTAATGTAATTAACTGATCCTGGGAGCTATGGTGGTACCAAAAAAGAGCTCACTCATCCCCACAGGAGAAGCACAAGTGCTAAGTTAATAACCAAAATTCCTTTCTCATTTAAACTCAAACACCTTCATGATGCCATGACTGTTCACACAAGCAAGGAAAGCACCGGTTCTTGAGAACACGACCTGTGGGTTGGCATTTCAGTATTCTGAAGGAAGGAGTTCCCAGGCTCTGAATTTCCAACTTATGAGCTTTGCCAACAGGCTCATGATATCTAGAATTAATACAAATATGTATTCCTAAATAGCATAAATGATTTTTCATCCTCAGCCACTGAGGTGCTAGCCTTGACCAGAGGGACTATATAAGGGAACAACAGGGTGCCCCTCAGGAGTGGCTTTACAAGAGTTTCACTAAAAGGAAGATATATCTGAGCTCAGTGAAAACATTCTTGGCCTCTGTAGATTGGTACAGCTCACACAGATGACTTCCCTGCCAGATAGTTGGATTTAGCATATTTACAGGCAAATGTTTTAATTGCTGTCCAGCTGAAGATTAGATTTACTTCAAAGTATTGTCCCATTGATGTGACCTCCTACTATTTATATTCAACAGTAGACTGCAGGTAGTAGGTTCAATAATATTTTGCCTCTCATATCCTTCAAGATCCTTGGAAATTTTTCTTTCATCCTAAAACATTTTAATGATAATAAAGATTTTAATGCTAATAAAGATACACTTTTGTGGTATATCTTTTCCTGTTTCTGGTGATCCAGTAGAGAAAGTTGAGGCTACCCATTCATGTATTCATTGTTGCATACATAACCAATACTCAAAACTCAGTTCACGAAGGGAAAACAATGTTATTAATTATGCTGACATTTTCTGAAAAGCTAAAGTGATGTGCTGTTTCTCTTGTGAATAGTTAAGAGAATTCCTAAGAAGTATCCCTTCTGTTCTGACTTCTTAAGAGAAAAAGATAGAAAAAATACCACAATATTAAATTACAGCGAACCAGGGGTTAAAACGCAAATACAAAATATTTATAAACATAAAATATAGCGTTGAGATTTTCCAGTTCCTTTTTGCATGTGTATTCCTTTTTTTTGCAGTAACTGCAATACTCCTCTAAAATGCCTTTTGCAACACAGTACTAAAATGCCTTCTGTGATTCTTTTCTCCACAGTCAACAACAGCAAATGAATTTCAGCTGAAGCCTGAAATGCTTTTATACTCCTGTACTACTATAGATAATAACAACCCAGCCTGCCAAATACCTCATTTCCATTGCAACCAAATGAACCTTACAAATATATATATATGTGTGTGTGTGTATACATATATATGTATATATACATAAAAAACAATGATTTAGTGTCTTTTTACTCTAATCTGCCCCAAGGGAATCTATTAATAAGAACCTCAGTCCCCTTTGCCTTCAGGGGCAGGGCATAGCTGTCATGTTCCAAGATCAGATGACCCAGACCAGCATTCATAGAAATGAATGACATTATTAATAAAGTCTTAATTAAATAATAAAAACTTCATTCCTTCAATTTACCCATCAGTTACCCTACTAATACTAGTGGTCACCCCCAAGACATCAAGACTTCAAACAGGCAGATTAAAGCCAAGACAAGCAATTAATTTCAATTCTCAGGCAAGCAAGAATACCAAAAAATCCTGAAACAGCAACCTGCACATAAACTAAACTCAGTGGAAAGAGAAAGCTGCAATTGCTTGTTTATTGGTTTTCTCTGTATCATATTCAAGTCTGGGAAACATGAAGAGAAAAACATAAAGGCAAAGTGATGGGTAGCACCTATTATGCATCTAACTAAAAATACATTATGTAGATATTTCCCATGGAAGTAGAATCAAAAAAATTTCATTGCAGAGGTCCTTGTTTTGACAATGGACCTTGTTTTCACATTATCAAATATTTCATGGTGATGTTTCATGTTTCCTTTTTTAAATCTTGTATCATAAATTAAATTACAACATAAAGATAAGTAAGAAAACATGAAACAAAGTAATTTGAACTTAAAAATAAAAATATCACTTTGGAATTTTTGTTAAAAATTGTGATAAAATCAGTATAATTTTGGAAAACATACTATTTTTCTAAGATCAATATTTTGTGAAAGGGATATTCATCAAAACAGGACCTATTCAGCCCAAATAAAAAGAGCAAAGTCATTCAGAAACATTTTAGAAACTATCTAAGTTCTACATGAAATATTTCAGTAGGAATCAAAGCAACTTTGAGTAGCTTCTGTGCATCATCACTTTCAATTCATCTTTAAATTCCTACACAGGAGAAATCCCCTATAAGTGAAGAATCTCAATGGTTAAACATCATCATCATGAAGAGAGTAGGGATAGAGTAGAATAGAATAGAATAGAGTAGAATAGAGTTGAATAGAAGTAGAAATAATAGAAATAAAAATAGAAACAGAAATAGAAATAATAGAAATAGAAATAGAAATAGAAATAGAAATAGAAATAGAAATAGAAATAGAAATAGAAATAGAAATTATAGAAATAGAAATTATAGAAATAGAAATCATAGAAATCATAGAAATCATAGAAAT
>NC_031773.1:52729599-52754341 GCF_001522545.3 Parus major | reverse complement strand
AGAATAGAATAGAATAGAATAGAATAGAATAGAATAGAATAGAATAGAATAGAATAGAATAGAATAGAATAGAATAGAATAGAATAGAATGGAATATTTTCAGCTGAAAGAGAGTTACAACTATCATCAAATGCCTGACTCAGTAGTGGATTCTTTCCCATCCAACAAGCCTGGAATGGTTCCTGAACATCAGACTGTGAAAAAGTGCTATCTTTCACATTCTGTCATTCTAAGAAAGCTGCATCAATCTATTGGTATTTTGCCAGACAGGTGAAATGATTCCTGTGACAAAGGCAAGACCAACATGGCCTTCTTGCTGACCATGTGATCCAAATTTTAGTAAATTATTGGAAAGTTTGAGTTAAATGTCTTCATCAGTGGATTCCTCACAGACTATTGCACACTCAACACTTCTAGGATAATGGAAAATTCTATCAGGTGGAAGGTGCACCTCTTAGTGAGGACTTGGGAGTCAGCACAGGACTCTGGAGAGCAGCCACAGCTTTTCTCAGTGGTGGGAACACATGGCTTGGCCTTAGCCAGCCTTGGCTTGAGCGTCTTGTTCATATCGCGCTCGCTCACAGGATTAACGTGGGAATTAGCACAGTCAGCTCCCATATGAGGAGCATTATGTTATCCAATTTGCATAGTCTCCCCATGCTTGCAACACGATACCAACCCTGACAGTAGGAGCCTATGTGTTTGGAGCAGAAGGTACAGCGCTCTATCTCCAGTGACAACCATGACGTCTATATGGCAAGGGCAAGCAGAACACTTGACAACCATGAAGTCTGTATAGCCTTTGAATTGTTACAGTGGACATATTTTGAGACATCAGCAGCCTGTGAGAACTCTTTGCATATTTTCCTACTGGATCTGATCAAAAGAGCAACCACCTTCATTTTGTTTATGAGATCCCTATAGAAATTTCAGATACTGATCAAATAATAAATACCCATCTCACTCATGAGCATAACAAGGACTCTGCCATGCTTACGCTAGACTCCTGTGAAAAAGGCGTGGGCTCCCCTTCAATCTATTCAGCTATGCAATGTCCTCAAACAGTGAAAGGGAAACCATAAAACTGAATGTGATGCACATCATCCCGAGAAATTCATGCCCTGTGAGACCCTTGGCAAAATTCTCCCAGCTTCAGAAATGCTCTACTTTGCAAAAGAGCCTGAAGCAATTTAACATCGGATCTGCTTGGTTCTTCCTGGAACAATGTCAGATCTCCTGAGACGAGAGCTTCCCATGACACACTGCAATTAGAGTCAGTGTCAATAAAGAGCCCTCTTGTTAAGACCATCCAGCAATCTTCATGAGAACCTGTTCTTAGCTGCCTACAGAAAACTGCAACAGATAACTACAAAAATCAGTTTAGAAATTTCTGGTGTTGGGAATGTATTTTCTCTTGTTTAGAGACAAGGAGTTTCAGTCAGTTTTTAGTCTGATAACTAAATCTACAGCCAGAGACTATGGTAACAGGTGAGCATAGAACAGAGATGGCAAAAATACTGTGTTTTCAGCTAAGAAGAATAACTAATAAAACAGATTTTGTATCTTGTTTGTATGACTGACTTACAAAAGTAAGAGCTGTAATGTAAACAGGAATTACTTGAAGAAAAGGTAACCGTGGAGATGGAAAATTTCAGTGATCCCAAAGAAGCACTTTTACAGTCAAGTATAACAATTACTAGCACCCTTCTATAGCAATAGACTGAATTTCAAACAATGTTTTAGCCCTCTGTTTCAGATCCCTGACCTCAAATGCTTAAGTATTACTGTAGAAGTCTTTACAGCACTAGTAGAGGCATCTAGTAGTAAAGAGATAAATATAGCTATTTACTGTTTGGCCTATCATAAGCACCATTCAAAATCTTCCCGTAAATGTTATCATTTAGAAGAAGTAATTATATTTTTTTTCAGTTCAAGATTACCCACTCTGTACCATAGCACACACGATTTTAAAATTGCCTTGTAGGCTAAAATGCTAGATTGAGATACTGTCACTCTGACTGTGAAAAACACAGTTTGACGGGTTCCTGTCATTTTCAGAAATCAGGCCACCAGGTCAGCCAACTATGATTTACAGAGATTTAGCTGCTAGTCCCTGATATTAAAAATAATTGGTATAAGTATTTTAAACACATATTCCATGCGCTAATAAACTGAGTTTTCAGATATTCTGCAAGGATTCATAAGGAAGCACTGTCCAAGTCACCTCTCCTTGTTACAGTAAATTATGTTGTCCATTCCTCTGTTTGATTGGCAGCCTTTAAATCTCTCTTCCCCACTGAGTTTGTGCCATGTGAAGCAACTGCAAAAGAAGATCCTGTTTTCAATTTTTCAGGGTCAGATTGTCTTTCAGTAACACGGATGTCATTCATGACACAATGAATGAGAGTCATACCCAGGCCACCAAAAGAAGAGTTGTTAACTCTGAAAATAAAAAGAAAACATCAAAGGTAATAGTAAAAAACTCTGTTTAAGTCAAAAACAGGCAGAAAGGCAGCAGGCAGAGGCACGGACTGATGCAGAAAGATAGCGTCAGGCACAAACCCCAATATGTTCTCTGCATGACCAGTTTACCAGTGCTGCTGCTTACAACACAGCAATTCATAGCAGGTCTAAAAACCCCCAGAGCTGACACCTCAAAAACATTGGCTACAAACATAGAACATTCTCTGCATACTCCAAATGAATTATTCTACTTCTTTAAGAAATATTTTCTCCAGTAAGGGCATTAAGAAAGAAATAAAACATCCTTACTAGAAGCAAGACAAAATGCAAGTATTAAAACTTTAGCTCGGAGTTCTTCTGCTCTGAAACCTGTTCTGATTATGTGATAGGACTACAGTTTATTTTCACCTAGGCCAGTGCTCAGATGGGCAAAGCTATATTTCCTGCTCTGAAGTAAGAGCCCTGAAACCACATTTTTCACCCAAGCATAGTTCATTGCAGTCAGAGACAAAATTTTAACATGATTTTATATGAGGTTCTGCTTTTGTGTATCTTTGCCAGCTCTTTCTCTATTACTATTATAATTTGCTGAGTTTTAAGTGTCAGTTATCATGATCAAAAGTTTGGTGAGAGAGGTTTAAGTCATGGTCACTCCGCCTTCCCATCTGGGTCAGCTACATATGTGCAAAGAACCATTAAAAAAGTTAGAGAGGGAGAGAGAAAAGGAGGATGGAAGGCTTCACCACACTAAATGAAAAGCAAACAATATGCATATCAGCATCCTAAGGAGATGTACCACTCTGCTGGGAAAAACCAAGACAAAAGAATTATCTGACACAACAGTTCAAAGCATATTGCACCTGTCAAAACGTCTGTCATCTTCTATAGAAATGCACCATTCTAAAAGAAAAAAGGAAAACTCTAGCAAAGTCACTCAGAAACAACAGACCACTTTGTCTCCTTCCTTCCAGCCAACTCCTCCATCTGAAAGCCATTTAACTCAATGCTAAAGATTGCCTGGAAGGACCAGACAATAGGAAGGTCTCTTTCATTGTCAAGGACAGTTACACTTTGAAGATGATGCTCAAAAGGGGTTAAAATGGGTCAACAAGCAATTGTTGGGTCTATCCAAGGAAATGTGAACAGAACATTGTTAAAGTCACACACAAAAAAAAATCTAAAAGAGCACATCTTTAAACTGGGGAAGTATGGGGGGGGGCACACTCAAAATGCTGATGTAATGTCATAGTAAAATGGAGATTAAAAAAACCCTATCAGAATAAATGGTAAAACTGGATTTCAGTAGATATGTCAGTTCTTAGCAATATTCATCCAGAGCACAGTAAAGGCAAGACACTACAGTAAAGACACTAACAGTAAAGACAAACTGACTAACAAAGAGAAAAACAACAGCAACTCTGACAGAATTAGATGTCACTTTTCCATAACTTTTCATCTGTCTGCTTCCAATTCTCACAAGATGACTTTGGGAATCACTATGTGTTGCACAGCTAGATGCAAAAGATACATCTTAGGTACTGAAATGGACTCATTTATTTGTATATAATAGCTGTTTTAAAGGAAAAAGGTGGAAAATATTTTTGCTGTCATGCAAATTATCTAAATCAATACTTATACAGCCTACTGAAACCTCTTTGAGTGTGCATGTTCTCTTCATGCTTACATGAAACACAGAAGATGCTATTTTATAAGAGCTTCTAGACTTAATTTACACAAATCTAATTTCTAAGGCAAATCTTCCATGAAATAAAGGATTCATCTAAAGACATTTATTTATCCAAATCCAATTCTCATTTTTATTATTAGAAGTCTAATTTCTCTGTTAATCAAATTATACTTGTTTTTGATTCTTAAATGCAGCATCACATATGAATACGAAAACAGTCATCGAGTCTGAAAAAGCCTCACTCAGTTCAGCAGAGCTAGCCATGAAGTATATTCATTTGCATCTGTATTTGCAGCAAAGGACCATTCCATTATGAGCAGCTTCAGACAGGAAAAATCCTGGAAAGTTCACTTCTGTTGAAGGTAGTGGCAAAACTTCCAACAAATCCACAGCAGGCAAGGAGTTAGTCCTGGTTTTGCAAATTCACACCTCTGAACTAGGTCAGTGATTACATAATCACAGAATAGCAGGAGTCCCATGGGACCCACAAGAATCATTGAGTCCAGCTCCCTACAGAGCCAGAATCCCCACCATGTGCCTGAGAGTATTGTCCAGGTGTTCCTCAAACCCTGTCAGGCTTGGTGCTGGGTGCCCACATCTCTGGAGAACCTGTTCCAGTGCCCAATCACCCACCGGGGGAAGAACCTTTTCCTAATATTCCTAACCTCTCCTGACACAACTTCTTGGAGTCCCCTCAGGTCCTGCCATTGGTACCAGAGAGAAGAGATCAGTGTCTGCCCCTCTTCTTCCCCTCATGAGGAAGCTGCAGGCTGCAATGAGGCCTCCCCATTGTCTCCTCTTGTCCAGGATGAACAGACCAAATTACCTCAGACATTCTTCATATGGTTTTCCTTCTAGACACTTCACCACCTTCATGGCCCCACTCTGGACACTCTCTAAAAGCTTTAGAAATCCATTATATTGTGGCACCCAAAATTGCCACCAAGACATGAGGTGAAGCTGCCCCAGTGGAGAGCAGAGCAGGACAATCCCCTTCCTTGCCTGGCTGGTGAAAATGTGCCTGATGTACCAGGACCATTTCTTCAAGACTGAGAAATAATGGACATAACACTATTTACTATTATTATCCCTCCCATTAAAAAGCAATTTCACGCATCTATAACCTCTATTATTTTTTTTTCCCTTGTAAAGCCAGATATTCCTAAAATGCTAATCAAAGCTCAACATTTTCAAGAGTTTGCAAAGTCATTTTTTGGTATAAAACCCATTTTAGCTGTCTTGTTAACAAAGAATTTCATCTCAAATAACACTGGAAACTCGTCTTCTAACACGCCCTGGTCAGATTTAAGGGATATGATGAAATCCCTTTTTTATCTGCTTGTTTTCTATACTTCACATCCATATACTGAATTCCAAGAAAAAGAATTAAGTACTCAAAAATAGTGATGTCTCAGTGTTCAACCAACACCAAACTTGTCTATTAATATAAGCTGAGTTGAAAGCCCCACAGACTTATTCTTGATACTTCACGCCCTTTGCCTCTGAATTTCAAACTTGTTTTTTCAGGAGCCTTTTATAGCCTCATGGAAATGATTAGTCAGTAATAAAATGTAGTGGGAGTCACAGTAGCATTATCAGTACCTCTTTCAAAATCAACTATTTTCAAGATTTTTATGCTTGCTACAAAAGCTGTCTCGAACCAGACCACTCCAAACAGTGATGAAAATGATAATTACACAACCAATGGCACATGCTGTGCAATTTAAAAATATATGGCTATACTAGCTTCACAAGAAATGCCTGACAGGGGTCAAAGTACAAAACTCCCCTTACCAGCAGTGTGGGGCAACCCAGGTTATGTCATTATTCTGGTTTTCCTCCTCCATCCTGCATTACCTCTCATATTCTTCCATTATCCTCTGCAACACCATGCTCACCACTCACTGCATTTCCTTCAGGTGACATCTCCCCCTACACAGCTCAGGAGTTACAGAAGACCATATCCCAGAGAATTAGGGAATCAATGTCCCCTTGATGGGTTTTGACACTGAGGATGACAGCAGGCTGCTGCACCAGGGGCAAAAGAAAAGGGAAGCAATGCTTGAGATCATAAAATTAGGATGCCACACACACAGTTGTCTTCTCAGGATATGTGAAACCTCTGTGTGCTTAGGGTCAGTGACAGCTTGGGAGAATGAAATGCTAAACTCTTAACAAGGCTACAGTACACATGGGGAAATCCTACTTGCATAATCTAAGACTGAAATTAAACTCATATTCTGTATGAAGTTCCATCTATAAACACAGCCACAATATTTTTTCCCTTTTTCTTCTTACTATCATGATCACAATTAATTTTTCTCACTGAAAAAAAAAAAAAAAAAAGAACAACTATATCCTGCCTACATCTATTTCTATTGGGAGGACACTGGCAAATAATACCTCCTGAAATTTTCCAAAATGTTCTATCCTAACATCGAGACCTGGCAAAAGGAAAAATCAGCTTTAATATTAGCTTGGCTAAGTAATGCAAATGAAAAAAATTTGTGATGATGACTGTGGACAGACATCACTAAAAGCACCATAAATTCAATAAACTGAAATTCAGTATCAAATAAAAAGGCTATTCATGACAAATGTGGGTTTGAGTTTATGATTTTTTTCTAATTAGAATGTAATTAGGATTTATATTTCCCTGTGACTGATAGCACTCTGTAGATAACACAAAAATGCTGGGTCAATTTTTTTGCTGGTGTGTCTCTGTGAGGGAAAGCTGACAAGCAGCAAATTTGTCTTTTTTTTTTTTTCCACTTGGTTACAATCATGTGTTTATCATGTGAGTCTGTACAGCGTTAAGGCAGACATATTTTCCAATATGACCACTCTCCTGTACTCATGTATGAATATGTGACCAAGAACAAGCTTTAATCACAGATCATTACCTGTCTTTATAGAAGGACCAGTCCTTACAATAGGGGAAAGAGAAAATAATGTGTAACTTGAGATAAGCAATTATTGTCCATGAATAATAACTAGAGGTGAATCAGAAGGAACAGTTCACAAAAAATGCAGATGTAAGTTTTCTGAAATGAACTCAAAACTTTTGCAGGTAGCAAACATACTCAAAAATTCAAAGTCCTTTAATTAATGACTAAAGAGCAAAAGTGCTAAGTCCACCCAATAGCAATGAATCATTTAGATAACTAATGCATTTCAGACACACTTCTGAAGATGAGAAATAAAAAAATATATATGTCCCCTTTGGATAGTTTTTTCAGTGTTTTCATAAGATATCAGGGGTTTTCCTCACTCAAAAAGCCTGTTTCATCTGATCTCAGGAGTGTTTACCTGACTGTCACAATGCAATTCGATTCTGTCACTAGAAGAACCAATACAAATCTGTTCTTCTTTCATGTGTCATCATTAGTTTGATTAGATAAATTAGTATTTCAGGACTTTTTAGAATTTTTTTTGTGTCTGTTTACCAAAGAGAACAAGGAATCACACACAGTCTCCTCCTTGTCACTCCAAATAGTTCCCTCCAAAGCTAGGTCCAAAAGGCAGCAGGGCCAGGTGCACGTGCCGAAGTCCTGCCAGCCAAGCCTCAACAGCAGGGGCATAAAAAGCACACAGCCAAGAGCAGATGCAGAACACCAGCCAAGCTTCTGGCTGAGTTTCATGTAGTTCCTGTTCTGCTGCCAGAGGAGAGCCCTGGCTGTCTGCCTGGCCAGCTCAGGACCAGCCAGCCCCACACCACTGGAGCCCCAGGAGCAGCAGCAGCAGCAGCAGCAGCAGCAGCAGCAGCAGTAGCAGAGCAGCAGCACCTCCTCAGGGCTCTGCTGGCCAGTGATGCATTCACACCGACAGTAACGAAATGTGAGCTCAGAAAACAATAACTGTCAGCCATGTAACCGAGCAAGAAAGCAGCAGAGACTTAAGGTACCTTGGGGATTACTGACTATACACAGAGGTCTGCATGTTCAAGTCAGAATAGCCACCTCAAGTACCAGTGAAACCCAGCTTCAGCATGGGCTACCTGCCCAAACACTTACTGGAACCCATTTTACATCACATTTCTGAAGCTGACTATATTAAAGCAATCTGATATTCACCCATCCTCTGTGCCTCCAGGTGAATTGTGGTTAAATCTCTCCTTGCTCTTGAGAGCAGAGACCTCAGGAAGACACAGCTCCTGCCTCTGTGTGGGAAAGACAGACATCATGTCTGCCCTCCAGCAGGTCAACATTCCCACCCAACATGGTGTCACCTTCAAACTGACTAAGGGTACATTGGATCCCCTCATCCAGATTGTTGATAAAGACATTAAATAGGACTGGCCCTAGTCTTGAGCCCTCGGGAACACCACTATGTTGCCCTGAGAATTAAACCTTTCCATTAAAGAAATGTCTCTTGATGGATGTTTCTCACAACCAGTGTGGTTGGGAAGGTGGCAACCTAACTATCCAATCCCTGGTGAGAATCTATAAATACTGAAACCACAGAATAAATCACACTCCTTTTCCTATCACACATTGAGCTGTGTCTGTGATAATCATTTCATGTCCAACAGTGACACCGCTACTCACCAGCCACCAGGTGGATGTAACACCAATTACCACCTCTCTGTGGGCCTTGCCATCCAGACAGTTTTCTACACATTGAACAGCGCACCCATCCAAGCCATGAGCACCCAGTTTCTTCAGGATAATGCAATGAAAAACAGAGACAAGGTGGACTAAAGTCCAGGCAGACAACATCCACAGCCTTTCCCTATCTACTAACTGGGTCACCTGTCATAGAAGGAGATGAGGTTGGTCAAGCAGGACCTGCCTTTCACAAACTCAAGCTGGCTGGCCTGACTGGCTGGTTGTCCTGTATGTGCTGTTTGATGGCATTCAAGACAATCTGCTCCAGGACATTTCCTGGCACCAAGGTCAGGCTGACAGGCCTGTAGTTCCCCACATCTTCCTTACAGATTTTATTGCAGGTTGACATCACATCAGCTAACCTCCAGTCATCTGGGACCTCCCCAGTTAGTCAGGACTGCTGGTAAATGATGGAAAGTGGTTTGGTGGTCTCTTCTGCAAGTTCCCTTAATACCGTGGCATGGATTCCATCCGGCCCTATAGGGCTGTGTGTGTCTAAGTGTTTTAGAAGTTCACTGACCTTCCTAGGATCATAGATCATACTGAATTAGAAGAGACCCACAAGAATCATTGAGTCCAGCTTCTGGTCCTGCACAGAACACCCCAAGAATCACACCATGTTCCTCAGAGTGTTGTCCAAACTCTTCTTGAGCCCCATCAAGGTGCTTGGTGCTGTGACCACTTCCCCGTGGAGCCTGTTCCAGTGTCCAACCACCCTCTGTGTGTAAAATCTTTTCTGATATCCAACCTAAACCTCCTCTGACACAACTTCAGGCCGATAATCCTTGAGTCCTGTCACTGATCACGAGAGTGAAGAAATTGGTACCTGCCCCTCCTCTTTCCCTTGCAAGCAAACTGTAGGCCATGATGAGGCCTCCCCACAGCCTCCTCCAGGCTGAACACATCAAGTGTCATCAGACACTTCTCATACCCTCCAGACCCTTCACCAGGGCTTTCATGGACAGACTTACCATGACCTTCCTTTGGACACTCTCTAGGAGATTAATGTCTTTTTGATATGGTGGTGCCTAAAGCTGCGCACAACGCTCAAGGTGGGACTGCACCACTGTGAGCAGAGCTCCTTTGCCTGACTGGTGATGGATTATTGGGGTTTCATTCTGCTCTCTGTTTTTCAGTTCAGGGGTTGGGTATCTAGAGAGCAATTAATTTTACTATTGAGGACTAAGGCAAAGAAAGCACTAAGTAGTGAGCACTCCAATTTCCCCATCCTTTTTCACTCTACCTTCTTCCTCACCTTCTTGTCTTCCAGCCATGTGGAGACAGACTGCTTCCATACCTTTAAGATCTCCTTCTTGGAGAATGTCCATCCTTCCTGGACTCCTTTGCTCCTCAGGACTGCCTCCCAATGGACTCTGCAAAAGATGCTCCTAAACAGGCCACAGTCTGCCTACTGGGAGTCCAATAGCTAACACCAGCTGTAAAGAAATGAACAAAGATCTAAGTCCACTGAAAAGTCACTGGGAATATTAGAATCTTGATTTATCAAGCCCCAAATGAGTTTCATTCTCTATTAAAATTATAGAAGCAAAATTTGTTTAAGACCCATGTAACACCACAAATAAGCAGTTCCATCTGTAGATCCAACATTTATTTCTACCATAGTGAAAAAACAAGTTAAAGTGTCTCTCTTATCTCTAAGGTGAAATTAGATAACTAAATAAAACCCCACAGTAAAATAGTTATTTTAATACAGATGGCACCCAACAGCTTAGGTGCAACAGAGAAAATGAATGCAGAGAAATGTGGGTTATGACATTTTTCCCCAGAGCCCAATTAAAATAAGCAAAGTAAAACACACAGAAATAAAATATGTCTAGCAAATATGTTTCTCCTAGCTTGATTTGCTACACACTACTGCATTACTGAAATGTGAATATTATCCACAAATTATACTTCATATTAAGGACAGATGAAATGTATTGCTAATATGTACTATATAAGGCATAATGAATCACAGACAGTCTCCAATTAGAGTTTTTTCCAGAATAAATAGTCATTATGGTCTAGATTAATAGATATTACAGCCAGAGGGGACTACTGTGATCATCTTTGACCATTGTTATCATTGCTTTTCAGTGCATAAATCAATTGTTAAAACCTTACTTTAGATATAATTTAATTATGAGTTATGCAACAAAACACAAAGGAGGTTCACTGAAATAGCCTATAATTAAGTTCAATGGTTTGCTTTCCTCCCCTTCATTCCATCATTATTAAGATTTTTGTCTTCCTGTAGTTTGTGAAATTTAGTAGCATTTACAGCACTGAAGTTCCAAGTGGTATGGTTATTCAAGGAAAAACAACATTTATGTAAAGAACTAGGAATGTCTGCTCAGGAAAGAAGGGTTCACATCTTAAAATAAATTTTAAAAAAAAAAAAAAAAAAGGAAAGCGGCACGCGATATACCAGATTCCTATTGTGAGGCACAAATTCTTCACAATACTGGGAGACATTGCAGAACAAAATTACTATTAGAACTGTTTCAAAGGGAACATTTTTGGCTAGGATAGAGACTTTTGACATTATTTATTAGGTTCAAAAATGCCTAACAAAGGCCTAACAATAGTCCTGTGGAAACCACTACATCTGAGGCACTTTCTGTTGTTATGTGCAGGCATTGATTTGAAGATGGCCAGCATTAGTAGAACAATTCCCTCACAGCAGTCAATGCAAGTGAGCATTCATACACAACACAAGCAAAAGCCTGTGAACAAACCATATGGAAACAAGAAAAAAAGTAAACATTTATTAACCTCTTTGTTGGAAGATGGGTGGAAGCACAGGCAAGCAGCGAAGGAGACGGTCATGCCAAATTTCTGCGAAAGAAGGTGTTTGCCCCGAGCCTTTTTTTTTTTTTTTTTGTGGAATATGAAAAAGGCTGGAGAATGTCTTCAGTGCCATGGAAACTGGGGCTTCTGGGGCTGCCAGCAGTGCCACCACCCTCGGCCACCCAGACACACAGACTGCATGATGCTCAGGTTGTCAGGTTTGGATGCTGCTCCTGCCCCCTTCCTCACCCATGGCTGAGAGGACAACGGCAAATGTGGAAAAAACTAAGCAAATTTATGGGAAAATAAACATAACTGAGAATTTAGTTCAGCAACTATGACATAAAAGCACACACAAAGAAACAGAAAGACTTACTATTCTCACTACAGAGGTACAGAACTGCATAAGGCCTGTGCAGCTGGTACAGGCAGAAGGTTTGTGAGGGGTGGAGGCCAATGAAATGGTGCCTGTAGACCATCTTCCTACCATAGTGAAGCCAGAAAGTCACCTCCATCTTCACCTGAAGGTAGATATACTGAGACAGCAACCAAAACCTCACCTGACTCATAAGGTCACCAGGACCTGAACATCTTATGCCATTGAACAGCCAGAATAACGTCTCACAATTAAACTGCTGAGGGTTACAGCTCAGTTCCTCTTCTTTTGCATTAACCTCAATATAAACTTCCTTATGATAGAAATTCTCATTTTCCAGTGCAATCAGTATTTAAATTGATGTTGGAGGAAAGGGAGAGGAGCTCCAAGATTTGGAAAATGCACTCTCAAGATAGGTCTTTCATTTGCATTTCAAATGTGATGAATGGGATTACTGGTTTCTGAAATATGCTACAGAATATTAGCTGATATAAAGAAATCTCAAACAGGCTTGGTTTAGTGCTGTTGAAGATGAGATTGAAAGAGCAAATGAGTCCATTCAAAGAGGGAAGAGAGAGCTAACACAGAACCTATTTGTCCCTGGCCCAGCAGATGATCTCTCACAGCTGATTAACCGGGGCAATGTCCCACTACAGCCCAGGGAGCAGCTCACCTCTGCTCTCACCAAGCCACAGCCTCCTAAAGCTTTGCTTTTGCATGGAATGTAGCAGCATTTTTATTCAGTGCCAGTGTTGGTCCACAAGTTAGAAGGAGATTTGGGTCCTTGCTTGTCCTCGGCCTGGTAGGGAAGACCCCCTGGGTGGGGTTGATTTGGAAATGCCATGATCATGATGGCACAATGTTTGTCATCTCCTCTAAAACAGACTGAAACAGATGGAGAAAAATACCCAAACATTATGCAGCAGAGCAACAACCACCAATCTAAAGTTAGTAACTACCTTTCCTTTCACATGAAAACACTGCCTTTTCAGTGTTTACAGATGAAGAACCTGAATTTCTAAATGCCAAGAGGGAATTTCTGAGTGCTGGGACACAGAAATTCTGCCTGCTTCAATCCAGCAGCTCAGAATGTTTAAGACTAGCCTATATATCCACACAGCTACCCTTAAAAATCAGGTTGTATGCAGAAACCCTGAAGATCCAGACAGAATCATAGATTAAGTATGTTCTTCATTTAATTTGCCTTCTCCTCCTTCAGATCATTTGCTGCCAACAGTTTAAACCTCCACCCAGTCTGGCTCTTTTTTCTATTTGCCTTTAATTTTGGGTGAGTTCAGTGTTTCAAGCCTGATCAGAACAGGGGGTTTGTATGACTTACTTCAACTCATTTCTGAAAATGGAAAGATTCCTAGCAGTGAACCCTCCTGTTTCCTGTGCACTAGACCCTGACAAGCAACAGCTGAATGTTTTCCCACACCTCCTCAAGCCTGGCTGGGAGTGACATGCTTTTGTATGGACAGTTTATTATGTTCAAAATACATACATTATATTACTAGGGGGGTAGGTTACATACAGTGCTTTAAAAAAAGGTCATAGAAAACATGCAATTTATATTAATTACTATGTGAACTTAAAACTGCACAAAAGTTCCTGAGTGCTTTCATCAGTTCCATATTTTCTGAGCATATTTCACTGCATTGCTTTCAAATATATTGAAGAATGTTCTCAAGGATTCCCATTTCTGTAGTAAGTAATCTATTAATCAGGAAAATATTGCCTCTGAAGGCAGTCCAGACACATGCTTTTAACTTCATTTAAAGTCCAAGATTGGATTTAAAATATCTTTTCTTTTGAATGATACCTTATTTTAGCAGACCACCTGAATATATTAGTGTGATTATTATGTTACAAAGCATATAAGAATAGTAATTTGTATTAAATTATAATATTCTAGCTATTGAATCATAGAATATCCTGATTTCGAAGGAACTCACAAGGATTACTAAAGTCCACCTCCTGGCACAGGACAACCCCAGGAATCACTCCATGCTGGGTGTGATATAATATGCTATGCATTATATTATAATACAATAAAGTATACTACAATATAGTACATTAAAATATGTCTAAAATAATAATGTGTTAAATTTAATTAAATTAAGTTACATAAAATTGTGTGAAATTTACTTAAATAATTGGAATTAAACTATTAAAATCCTGTTTCAGTGATTTTAATTATAACAAAAGGAAATATTTTATGGTTCTTGCTATATATTTTAGCTTAAGGTAAATTTTAAAGTTTTTTACATTTTCATAAATGGTTTACTGCCTGTACAAATTTGTTTCAAGCCTTACTGAAGATAATGATAACTTTAAAACATACTTTGAAAAGAGAAGTTGTTTATTTTAAGTACTCTAGGTGAATTGGCCACATGGTACATGTAAAAAAAAATTGAAATCAATAAACATTTATTATAAAAACAATAATCTAAATGTAGAGCTACTAGAATTTAGAAAACAGTAGGATGGTGGATCCAAAGAATCAGAGTTTTGGCCAGAAATTGAAGTCCTCAGCTTGTGTGCAATTCAAGAGGAATTCATGATAAAAGCATTTCCCAAGAGCTTCCACAAGATTGTAGTAGAAGCTTTAAGGAAAAAACAACAAAACAGTAATAACAGGTTTTATACAGAGCTTCTTATCCACACATCTCTTGAGAGAAATATATACAATTGATTTGACATTAAAATTATGCCACTAGCTGTTCCATCATTCATTGGTTTCAGTCAGGTTTAAAATACTGTTCTGATGATGTCTAACCAAAAATAAAATGAAATGTACCCAAGATGTGCACAAACAGAAAAATGGAAACACCCAGGAGGGTTTGAAGCATGCTAAGGGGTAGGAGAAGGCCAGGAGCTCTCTTAAGTCTGTCAGCTGAGGATTGCTGTGGAAATGTATGTTCAAACTCTGTTTTTGCCAGCAAGCACCTGGGAAGTGGTCAGCAAAATAAATGTGACAGCCCTATTCTTGTCCCAAAATGAAGCAGTATGTAAAGAGTGAAAATAACCATCTATGCTTGATTAATTAGGTTTGTAAGTATTCTTCAAGAACTAAACAATATTTCTAAAGATTTCAATAGTTCAAAGATTGCCCTATGGCCGCCTGGCCAATACATCTTCCAGCACACACAGTTTACAAGCATTTTTCTTCCCAATATGTTGTCTTCGTTTGGTGTGACATTGTTTGAGCACAGGTCTGTTTGGGTCAGCGTGGTTTTCTTCGCATCACAGCAGTGGTGCTGAGGACAGCACTCAGACCATACATCTTCCATGTCATTTCAGTCAAAGGCACATGATGCTTCCCGGTGCCCAATCAGGAAGGGTCCAGCACTGGGACAGGGGGGCATATTGGCAAACTCAGCTTTCTTAATGACAGCCATTGTTGCAGACAAACAAAAGCACGGTTCTGAATATTAGCGTGCGGCCGCGTGTTAAGGTCATCTGTATGGCACATCCATCATCTCCCAAAACAGGGGGCAAAATGCTTTAAAAAAATCTGTCAAAACATGGTATTTTCAGGGTACACCTCAAAACTGGCAACTGATACAAGTGCAGTGACCACTTTGATCAGTTCTTCTCCTCCTCCTCCTCCTCCTCCTCAGCAATTCTGCACAGAGGCAGCAGAGAAAAAGTACAAGATAATAGATACAGTCTTCTAACTGCAAGTAGCAGGGGCTACTTTAATTAGGCTACTCCATTAAAAAAATTAATCCAATAGTCTGTAATAATTAAGTTGAACAGCAGTTCCTCCTGTAAGCTAGAGCTCCACAATAGTGCTCGTATTGACTAACTAGTAATGAATGGGTAGTCAGCAACGCTCTGGTTTTGAGGCTCACTGTTACACTGTTCACTCGTGAAAGCATCTGAAAATTGAAATAAAAAGGATATAATGCAGCAGGCTAAAATCATTGACTGATCCTTCAGTAGTCATGAAAATAATGCCAGTGAGGTTACACCAATTAAATGTCAGTCATATTACTTACATCAGCAGCTGTTTCTCAGTATATGACATTCACAGTCTGACCCTTAGATGGCATGGAGGGGAAAAAATGGTTAGAAACATTTTTAGAGGTCTCTTTAGTAAAATTAATAGATGACAGGAAAAGTCCATTACCAGTGTTCATTCATTTAAGTAAATTAAATACTTTAACTCCTTTGTTCACTGAACAAATACTGGCTTCCCAATCATTTTCTGCCCCACTAAACAGTTAGAAACCAGAAACATTATTTATTGGTAATTTTGGTTTTAATAACTGCTCAATATACAACAGAATTGTACAATATACATTCAAAAGGAAAATATGAATAATAAATTTCTGTAAAATGTCCCTTTTTTAATTTGGGACGACTGTTTATTTAACAGTGGAACAATGAAGAGGAACAACACTGGAATACTCACAAGCATTTTGTGTGAGCAAGGCTGAACCTGGCTGATGGCCCAAGCCCCTCAGCAAGGGGGCTGCAGCAGTGGGGCTCCTGGGCTCACTTCCCCAGCGGTGCTGATGTGGCAGCAGGTAAATGCCTACCATGTTGTTTCAGAGCCTCTGGATGCATGGCTGAGCTCTCTGAGTCCAGAAATGCTTCTCAGGCATGTTTCTCATGGCTCCCTGTTTCCAAAAGCTCTCTCCTAAAACCCAGTAGCAGATATGTTGCTCCTGGTCATTTCTGTTCTTATCTCCCAGGGTGCCTGCCAGGAACCAAGGACAGGTTTGGTCACTACCTTCTCAATCCACCCCTGGTGACAGCTCATCCCACACTCCATGGCTGCAAGCAGAGGCCAGTGGGCTCTGCCACCACGAACAAGGCTCCCACCTGCATTTCAGGTGGACACAAACCTGCCACTCAAATAACACAACCACACAAGAGGCCTTCACTCAGGTCACACTACTAGAAACCCAGAGGCAAACCCAAACATCCCATGCAACAAATATTTCCAATATTATTAGAATGATGGGGTCAGATTCTTCATTGGCTGCAAAACAGCACTTGTTCAAAGACTGAAGTAGCAGACAAATAGACAAATGTACATGGTAAACAAATCTAGGCATAAGTCACTTCTCTGACTGAGCCACAGAATTGATTGCATATTAAAAGCTGGGATTTGCTTTGGCACTGGGTCCTTTTCTGCATTAGTGAGTGCCTGACTTTGTGTAACATTGTCAGAATGAAGATTAGGTAACTACACAGAAGAGCCATGACATACAGACATCCCAGCTAACAACGTACATCTCACAATTTACTAAGAAATACCAATTTCTTCATCTAAAAAAAGTCATACCTTTTGAAAACACCAAAAGCATGTAAAGTTTTCATTCGTAGGATAGGGAAGAAGTATTTGCTCCCTTCAAAATCAGTTTTGTTCAAGTTTCTGGTTTGTTTGATTTTTTTTTCCCCTATGTTATAGCTCACAAGGATTTCCAAGGAGATGGTAAATGCCAGAAACAACATTTGGGTTATGGAAAATTATCTGCACTAAGTAACAAGAGAAAATTAGGTTTCTGTCCTGCAACCTCAGCCATATCACACAGTTTTACCAATAAGCTCAGAATTTATTGATACTTATGAAATCTACATGCTTGTGTCTGTCCATACATGTAAAGTTTGTAGGACTGTGTGTTGTAAGTATGCATGAGAACTAAACTACATGGAGAAAAGAAAGCTTGTTGGCTGAACTGTGATAGGCCAAAACTGAGTCTTTTTATATGCAAAATATGTAGAGCACAAGTACTTAGATTCTCATTCTGCTAGGCTACATGGGTACCATTGTCATTTAGACCATTAGGAAATTCAATACACCCCTGTTTTTGTCACTGCTATCGCTTCTGTCATTTTTGTCAATCCCAGCGTTCAAAGTGTGTTTGGCAAGTTTGTCTACACAATAAATAAAATCAACATAGCATAAGCACTTCTATTTAATTGGTATATATATCTACACTCAAGCTATCTGTAAAACCATCTGACATTTTTTCTGACGTCCCTTCCTCTTATCTAAATCTACTCTGCAGTCTTTCTGCTTGTGTTTCTATCACCTTTCAGCAATATTGAAGCACATGATCACAGAGAGTCAGAGCACATAAGTCAGTCTATGGCTATCCATGGCTATCCACATAAGTCTATCCATGGCTAATTCATCACCCAGTCTTTGCAAAATGCAGAGAATGTTACTGTAAATGGAATGATATTGCACACTCCCTGGCAAACAGAAGAAAACCACAAGACCTGTTTATCATTGATCTCTTTAGGTACACTTGACAAAGTGATACAAAAAGCTGACACAGACATCAAACGAAGTACATGTAGGGGTGACCAGTTCAAGTAAGAAGCAAGTGATTTGGAGGCATTAGGGGGAGCACAGATTTATGAGTGCACAGAGGTACTGACAGCACAGTAATGGGATTAACCTTAGTGGAGTAGAAGAAACATCCCTACTTGTGCTTCAGCTAAACTGAGTGAGCAGCATGCTCTGAGCCAGACTCTTCTGCCTGCAGCCCAAAAGTCTAGCAGGGCTCCAAGCTAAACCACCCTCAAGTGCAGCAGCCAACCCGTGAAACAGTCCCATGCAAGAAGGATACATGCACCAGGGTTACACTGCCTGAAGAGGCTGCAGAGACCTCACCTCTGCAGGCTTCCACCAGCCCATGAGACAGATTAGTCAGGATAAATAGACTAGTACATAAATTATATAAAATGTTATCTGTTATGTATATAATTGTATATTATATGTAAGTAATAGGTACATACACAGATATTTTATACATGATATAATACAATATAATATATGTATCTATGGCATTCCAGACACCCTGAGGTCTCTTCTGACCATCTGAAATTCAGTGGTTAGTGTTAGTTTTGTGATAAATTTTCCTCTGAGGAAAAGAATAACTAACAGCAGGGAGGTTTGGTCTTCTACCCTAACCTAATTAAAATAAATTCAGATTTATTCACTTCCTGAGAGATGGACAGGACTTTTGCCTGAGTTTCCCAAAGGAAGGGGCTGTAAAGTCCTTGCTTAATCTCCCATTTAAACCATCTGCTTGAATACAACTGCTAGAGAAAAAAATTCTCAGAGCAAATAAAATAGTGGGAAATATAGATATAAAAATTTTATATTTGTATCTTTTCATTTTTTCAACCCTGAAACTGCTAATGTGTGATAGGAGAATGGCAGTATGGTATCTCCCCAAGCTATACTGAGTTCATGTCCCACTTCAGCATGTTGGAGCTGGTAGCAAAGCCTAAACATCCAATAATCATTTGTGATGATTTAGCAAAAAAGGCGGACAAAGCTGAAAGAAGCATTATTCAAAATTATTTAATATGTTTTTCTCAGAAAAAAAAAATCCCTATATTCTGAGTAAGCATTTATTACTCTCTATGTGAATGGACTTAGTAAAAATATATGCAGCAAGATTTTAAATACACAACCTAACATTTATTGGCACGTATAATCATCACACATCCCTCATTAAATCTCCCATTTAAGCCAATTTGATTCATGTAATCTACACAAGATGTAAAAGGATGAGACAAGGATGAGAACAGCACAACTCAGCTGTTCTTAGAGTGAGTTGCATTTTACCCTAGCAACTGAATAAACAGTACATTTCATCTAAGTATTATATATCTAAATGTATAAGTCCATCAGCTCAGCAAAGGACTGTACCATGATTTAGGAGAACTGGATGAAGTAGAAAAGTCTGGGCTCCTCAACTTAGCCAGAAAGGGCTGCATTGCTCTGTAACCATAATTTCTGACACTTTATAGACTATTTTTCTTGCTAGGGAAGTATACCAGTTACCAGCATGAAAGTCATGGCCTTGACAAAGAAGAAAGCTTCTCATTATATCTAGGGCTTCAAAAGTCTTCTCTTGCTGGTTGCATAAAAGGGAGCTAATCAAAAGCTAAAATTAAACCAAACATTTCAATGTCTGTGTGTTTGTAATTTAGTTCAGCAAAACGAACCCTCAAAACTTATCCCTGCAACTTGTCTTCATTCATAAACCAAAACATTATGCTCATCTATCATCATCTGAACACTTTGATAAGGTTCTTGTCAACACTTTAAACCCAGAACTGTACCATGAACAGCACAAGTACTAAAGCACAGAAACAACTTTTCAAACAATGAAATGTTGTACACCCCATCCCCATTCTCTAGTTCATGTAGGAACCTGAACAATCAACAGCAAATTTTGATTTGAAGAATATTTTTGCCAAATTCCAATCTTCTGAGCACTTCAAACAAAGCAGTCAAAATATTAAATCGTGTCTTACCGACAATGTGTAGTATTCCAGCTGATTACAAAAGAAAAAATGTACAATCTGAAATATCATTAGTTATTAACACAGAGATGAACTAATTTTTGTCTTTTGCAGCTGGAACATAATCTAAGACACCGATACTTGGGCTGTTTACCTCATTCATTCCAAACTGTTTTTGAGATTTTAAAGTCTAAAGATTGCATTACATGCTTAATGTATTTCAAAAGCAAATGAGGAACAGATTACAATTTACTAAATGCATTGTAAAAAAGAATAAAACATACTTTTAACAAAATACTCATAAAAGAGTCTAAGAACAGACAAAGAGATGAGTGGTTGTGCATGGAGAAATCACTTCAAAAACATCTTTGGGATTAGAAGCACTTTATGAAGAAATTGTTTACCCATCATTTCAGGACAATATCTGGTGCTCTGAAAAAGGACTGCTCTTACACTCAGGTTACTTATCTTTGCTCTTTGTGACACAATGTTGTTAATATGTACCTTTTATTTTTAAAATAAATTCACTTCCTGAGAGATGGACAGGACTTTTGCCTGAGTTTCCCAAAGGAAGGGGCTGTAAAGTCCTTGCTTAATCTCCCATTTAAACCATCTGCTTGAACACAACTGCTAGAGAAAAAAATTCTCAGAGTAAATAAAATAGTGGAAAATATAGATATAAAAATTTCATATTTTTATCTTTTCATTTTTTCAACCCTGAAACTGCTAATAATAATTTTGCTATTCTTGTATATCTTTATGTCTGAAAAATGGCATGGCAGTGTGTATGCATGTATATTGCATCTTTAAGTGTAAATGTGTATACAGACACATTTTCATGCCACCTTCTCCTCTCTCCAATTTTGCAAAATGCCTTTAACACCTGACCTGAGGCTTTAGGAATTCTGTTGAAGTTTCCTAATAACCATTTATCTGCTTATGGATTTTTTCTCATGGAAAAAGAGACTGTTGGCCATTATATTTGGCAGGCATTCAAGGTTACAAATTTCAATTATTAGAATTCTTTTCAAATCTCTACCCAAAATGTGAGGGACATTTCCCAGCCAGGTGAGCAGAGAACTCTTCAGCCTCAGATGGGCAGCAGGTGGAGCACACATGGAGGAACACCTGAAGAGGCACTGGGGGTTTGGCATTACCTCCAAAGGCAACGGGAAGCAGTGATCTGAAAATCCAGCCCTCTGTCTAGCAGTCTAACACTGGCAGTGCACTGAGACATAGATGTTCTGCAGCATCTTCTGGATAGTGGTCCTAACCTGCTGGACTGACTTCCTGCTGAAAACAGAAGTATTCCTTGTCTCTAACACAGATAGGGAAATCACTGAGGAGAAATGGCATATGCACTGACTGAGTGAGCAAGCAGCTGTCATGAACCAAGGAGATCATAAGAGCCCAGAAATGCAGGTAATGCATGACAGGACCAAGGGGAATGCAGCATATCCACACAACGTGCTTGCTCAGACCACTGTCTGAGCAAAAAAGCTGATTAGAAGGCTCATCACATAAAACACACTAGCTTCCTCCTTTCTCCAGAAGAAATAATCACTGCTGGCAGCATTATGGGCTAGTGAACTTCCTCCTCACAAAGGAGGTAGAGACAATAAAAATGTGTTCCCCTGCTCACTTATGGAAAAAGTATCAAGCCCTAATTAAAAATAGTGCTATTTACCACCTCACCTGCAGAAAAAGCAACAGGATAATTCAAGATAGAAACACATTATTTTCTTTTTGCTCAGTCTCTTCTGTGTGTACTTGCACAAGTGCATCAAACATCAGCCTGCGCAGAGGCTCCCTGTGAGCAGCACTGCAAGAGCACCAGATCCTGCCTCTGGAATCAACAGGCCTGGTTTTGATATGTAAAAATTAAAAAATGGGAGTTGATGTGAGGACTCTGAAGCCACATGGTTGGTATTCACTTGACAGCCTGCCCAGCAACACCATGGTCAAGAGTTTGCCATATTGGCTGTTCACTTCAGAGTTGGACTTGATAATCCTTGTGAGTCCCTTCCAATCCAGAATATTGTGTGATTCTGTGTCATCCTGTTGTCTCTGTGGCACACCGATACAGATTTGTAAACAGCCAGGAATGCAAAGCCACGACAAGGCACATGCACCTTTCTGCTTATAAAGAGAAATTTCAAACTCAGAGAACTGTAAAATATTACTTGAAGTTGGTTTTGTAAAATATCTTCATTTCTTTCTGCTTTTATTTTTGGAGAGAGGGGGAAGAGGATGGGGCAGCAGGGAGAGAGGAGGTCTTGTGTATGTTTATGAAAAATATAATAGCGAAGAACACTTATATAACAATAATCCTGAATCAAGACCTAACATATCGCATCTCACCTGAGAAACCTTGTGTGCTGCTCCTGAAAAATGACTGTGAATGATTCACCTGTAAGGCTTCTCTCATGCTGGGCAGTTTCCTGCACTTCACTTTTCCTTTCCCATCCTCCATGTTCTGCAACCAGCATTACCAACATCCCTTTGGGAAGGCTGTGCAGCTTCAGAAGGGATCTTGCAATACCTTCATTGTTTGACAACTCTTCTTCCTAACCCCCATGAAAGACATGAGAAAATTCTCACCTGACACAATTTGCTGTAATCAATTAAAATTTAATTTGCAGATAGTTCAAACCCACCCAATTTCATTTTGAATGACACTAAAGCTTAAAAAAACCTCTGCATGGAAACTTTCAGTGCCTTCTCCATTCAGGCACTGTCTGGATGATATGAAATCCAGAAAGCACACAAGTTGTAAAGGCAGCGTGCTCAAATTAATCTTACCCTCCCGTACTAAGCTCCTCTGGAAAAAAACACTAACTCATTTCAGGTTTGAGTATTCTGAATCTAAAACAGGTCTTATCTAAACTTGCCTATGTGAGATTTACAAATGAGAAAAGAACAAATAAAGAGTAATTTAAATTTTAATTTAAAACCCCTCCATTTTCTTATCCCTTATCAAACTGCCAGCATTTTTCCTGCTAACAATGAGCTGAGTGTCATGGGCACAGCACAGCCCCCTACCACAAACCAAGTAATCTCTTTCATCTAAAACCCTGATCCCTTTAATAAACAAAATACGAAAAGGCAGTCAAAATTACGCTCTGGCTTTATGAAAGAAGCAGGGAAATCCTTAGAGCACAATCCCCTACTTGTTATTTTCACAGCCCATGTGACCCAAAGTCATTCTGAAGGATAAAAAGACAAGAGGCTGCCACCAGATCTCTGCCATGATTTTTCCACAGTTCCCAGCCTCAGCCCATCTGTTATGCAGCGGCCACATGAATGGCATGTGTCAAGAGAGTCATCACTGTGCAAACTGTCCAAAGAAATCAACCAGCCAACTTCCTTTTGCTTCCATGGCTTCAGCAATTGTTGCTGAGCTGGCCACCATATGGTGAATAATTAGTTTTTCGACCCCACTCCAGAAAAATGTTCGCCCCATTGCCAGGCATTAGCAATATGTGTGTTAATGAACAGCAGATGATGAATGCCTATACATTAACAAAAGTTGAGATTTTCTGGCAGCAAGCTGCACTCGCTCCACAAATCCTAGTTACTCTTAAGGAGCTGAGAGATGGATGGCAGCAAGTCCTGGCTGAAAAGTGCAATTCATCCAAATTTCTCCATTTCTCAAACACTAAAGGAACTTCGCAATAAACTACCCCACTCCTCTCATCTTGCCGCTCGCTTTCTTAAAATGCTCAATTCCAGCCACGTAAAGGATTGGCAATGCAAAGCTCTCAAACAGACGTCCTCTGTTCCCGGGCAATTGAGGTGCGTTGTGTAAATACCCGGGACGCAGGTTCCTCCACACTTCTTTTTGTCTGAGGGCTTGATGCATATGAATTTATACTGAGTACCTGCAGTGTGCAAGCCCCTTGAGGAGTCAGTCCCAGACCTCTGAGCAAACACTCACCTCCAAGGACCAAGGCTGGTAAATATGTCTGATGGTTCCATCAAATGGACTTAAAAGCTCAGCTAAGACCTCTAAGTACACTTTGCTCCATGAAGTGATTTTTTTTTCCTAGCCCTCTAATTAAAAAGAGATCTCCCCTACATTCTTGGGTAGGATGAAATATCCCCATATGGTGCAGGCATCATAAACTAATGACCACATTCAGGAAAGCTGATTGTTCTGACTCTTACCTGTCATTAGGAGAGTTCCAAATGCAGCCCAAAGACATTTTAAAATAAAAGCAACTACTTGCAAATGGACTTGTTAGGAAACAACTACTTATCTTGGGGACGACTACAACTCTGGCAAATATATTTTTTGTGTAAAGACATATTAACATGCATCACTATTGTAACACTTTAGATGAAAGCCATTCTTCAAAAGACAGGGAGTGATACACCTCAGTTTCTTTCCTTCATGAAGATTCAATGGTGAAAGGCATAAACAAGTGCAGAGCATGATCCCTGATCAGATCCTGTTGCCATCACTGGCAAAATTTTGGGCAAGTCATTCATGTTTATGCACCACATGGCCAGATAGACCACTGTGGTGCCCAACTC